>NW_022631071.1:2496825-2767651 GCF_010015895.1 Lontra canadensis | reverse complement strand
CTTCAATAAATGGTGTTGGGAAAATTGGACAGCCACAGGCAGAAAAATGAAATTGGACCATTTCCTTACACCACACATGAAAATAGACTCAAAATGCATGAAGGACCTCAATGTGAGAAAAGAATCCATCAAAATCCTTGAGGAGAACACAGGCAGCAACCTCTTTGATCTCAGCCGCAGCAACGTCTTCCTAGGAACATCGCCAAAGGCAAGGGAAGCAAGAGCAAAAATGAACTATTGGGATTTTATCAAGATCAAAAGCTTTTGCACAGCAAAGGAAACAGTTAACAAAACCAAAAGACAACGGACAGAATGGGCGAATATATTTGCAAACGACATATCAGATAAAGGGCTAGTGTCCAAAATCTATAAAGAACTTAGCAAACTCAACATCCAAAGAACAAATAATCCAATCAAGAAATGGGCAGAAGACATGAACAGACATTTCTGCAAAGAAGACATCCAGCTGGCCAACAGACACATGAAAAGTGCTCCATATCACTCGGCATCAGGGAAATACAAATCAAAACCACAATGAGATATCACCTCACACCAGTCAGAATGGCTAAAATTAATAAGTCAGGAAATGACAGACACTGGCGAGGATGCAGAGAAAGGGGAACCCTCCTATAGTTTTGGTAGGAATTCAAGCTGGTGCAACCACTCTGGAAAACAGCTCGGAGGTTCCTCAAAATGTTGGAAATAGAACTAACCTATGACCCAGCAGTTGCACTGCTGGGTATTTACCCTAAAGATACAAACACAGTGATCTGAAGGGGCACGTACACCCGAATGTTTACAGAAGCAATGTCTACAAAGCCAAACTATGGAAAGAACCTAGATGTCCATCCACAGATGAATGGATAAAGAAGATGTGGTATATATACACAATGGAATTTTATGTAGCCATCAAAAGAAATGAAATCTTGCCATTTGCGATGACATGGATGGAACTAGAGGGTATCATGCTTAGCGAAATAAGTCAATCGGAGAAGACAACTATCATATGATCTCCCTGATATGAGGAAGTGGAGATGCAACATGGGGTTTAAGAGGGTAGGAGAAGAATAAATGAAACAAGATGGGATTGGGAGGGAGACAAACCATAAGAGACTCTTAATCTCACAAAACAAACTGAGGGTTGCTGGGGGGATGGGTGTTGGGAGAAGGGGGGTCTGGTTATAGACATTGGGGAGGGTATGTGCTATGGTGAGTGCTGTGAACTGTATAAACCTGCGATTAACAGACCTGTACCCCTGGGGATAAAAATATATTATATGTCTATAAAAATTAAAATTAAAATAAAAAAAAAACAAAATAAAACCATATTTTCTAATTTCCCTTTTGGCTTTCTTTTACTCATGGGTTATTTAGAGGTTTTGTTTGCTTATTTGTATATAGTTTTAAATATTTGGACATTTTCCAGAGATTTGTTGTTATTGGTATCTAGTTTAATTCCTCTGTGGCTAGAGAACATACTATGAGTGATTTCTTTAAATATTTTAAAATGTAATTTCACTGAGATATAATTGACACACAACACTGTGTAGGTCTAAGGTATAAGTCAATAAGTTTACTACTAAGAAGTAGGTCACCTTGATTTGATATATTTACCTATTGCAGCATGATTATCACCATTGTGTTATCAAATACCTCTACCATATAACATAATAACTTCTAAATAATAAATTTAAATACTTATTTTATAAATCATAATATAGTTGACATTGAATATGCTTTAAAATTATATGTGAAGAATGTGTGATCTAATGGTTTTTGTTTTGTTTTGTTTTGATTTATTTTTATTTTTTATAAACATATAATGTATTTTTATCGCCAGGGGTACAGGTCTGTGAATCGCCAGGTTTACACAATTCACAGAACTCACCATAGCACATACCCTCCTCAATGTCCATAACCCCACCTTTTCCGGCCCCCCTCCCCCAACAACCCTCAGTTTGTTTTGTGAGATTAAGAATCTCTTATGGTTTGTCTCTCTCATAATCCCATCTTGTATCATTTATTCTTTTCCTACCCTCCAAACCCTCCATGTTGCATCTCCACTTCCTCATATCAGGAAATCATATGGTAGTTGTCTTTCTCCAACTGACTTATTTTGCTAAGCATAATACCCTCTAGTTCCATCCACATCATCGCAAATGGCAAGATTTCATTTCTTTTGGTGGCTGCATAATATTCCATTGTATATATCTACCACTTCTTCATTATCCATTCATCTGTTGATGGACATCTAGTTTCTTTCCATAGTTTGGCTATTGTGGAACATTGCTGTTATAAACATTCAGGTGCATGTACCCCTTCGGATCACTGTATTTGTATCTTTATGGTAAATACCCAGTAGTGCATTCGCTGGGTCATAGGGTAGCTCTATTTTTAACTTTTTTAGGAACCTCCATGCTGTTTTCCAGAGTGATTGCACCAGCTTGCATTCCCACCAACAGTGTAGGAGGGTTCCCCTTTCTCTGCATCCTCGCCAGTGTCTGTCAATTC
This sequence comes from Lontra canadensis, assembly GCF_010015895.1. Classification (NCBI taxonomy): domain Eukaryota; kingdom Metazoa; phylum Chordata; class Mammalia; order Carnivora; family Mustelidae; genus Lontra; species Lontra canadensis. Next base: position 2,765,140 of record NW_022631071.1, on the reverse strand, counting down.
CTGACTTGTTAATTTTAGCCATTCTGACTGGTGTGAGGTGGTATCTCATTGTGGTTTTGAGTTGTATTTCCCTGATGCTTAGTGATAAGGACCATTTTTTCATGTGTGTGTTGGCCATCTGGATGTCTTCTTTGCAGAAATGTCTGTTCATGTCCTCTGACCATTTCTTGATTTGATTATTTGTCTTTGGGGGTTGAGTTTGCTAAGCTCCTTATAGATTTTGGACACTCTCCCTTTATCTGATATGTTATTTGCAAATATCTTCTCCCATTCTGTCCGTTGTCTTTTGGTTTTGTTAACTGTTTCTTTTGCTGTGCAAAAGCTTTTCATCTTAATGAAGTCCCAGTAGTTCATTTTTGCCCTTGTTTCCCTTGCCTTTGGCGATGTTCTTAGGAAGAAGTTGCTGTGGCTGAGGTCAAATAGGTTGCTGCCTGTGTTCTCCTCAAGGGTTTTGACGGATTCTTTTCTCACATTTAGGTCCTTCATCCATTTTGAATCTATTTTCATGTGTGGTATAAGGAAATGGTCCAATTTCATTTTTCTGCATGTGGCTGTCCAATTTTCCCAGCACCATTTTTTTAAGAGGCTGTCTTTTTTCCATTGGACATTCCTTCCTGCTTTGTTGAAGTGTAGTTGACCATAGAGTTGAGGGTCCATTTCTGGGCTCTCTATTCTGTTCCATTGATCTATGTGTCTGTTTTTGTGCCAGTACCATACTGTCTTGATGATGACAGCTTTGTAATAGAGCTTGAAGTCTGGAATTGTGATGCCACCAACTTTGGCTTTCTTTTTCAATATCCCTTTGGATATTCAAGGTCTTTTCTGGTTCCATATAAATTTTAGGATTATTTGTTCCATGTCTTTGAAAAAAAAAATTGATGGCATTTTGATAGGGATTTCATTAAATATGTAGATTGCTTTAGGTAGCATAGACATTTTCACGATATTTCTTCTTCCAATCCAGGAGCATGGAACATTTTTCCATTTCTTTTGTCTTCCTCATTTCTTTCATGAGTACTTTATAGTTTCCTGAGTATAGATTCTTTGCCTCTTTGGTTAGGTTTATTCCTAGGTGTCCTATGGTGTTGGGTGCAATTGTAAATGGGATTTACTCTTTAATTTCTCATTCTTCTGTCTTGTTGTTGGTGTAGAGAAATGCAACTGATTTCTGTGCATTGATTTTATATCCTGACACTTTACTGAATTCCTGTACAACTTCTAGCAGTTTTGGAGTGGAGTCTTTTGGGTTTTCCGCATATAGTATCATATCATTTGCAAAGAGTGATAGTTTGACTTCTTCTTCACCAATTTGGATGCCTTTAATTTCTTTTTGTTGTCTGACTGCTGAGGCTAGGACTTCTAGTACTATGTTGAATAGCAGTGGTGATAATGGACATCCCTGCCATGTTCCTGACGTTTTGGAAAAGCTTTCAGTTTTTCTCCATTGAGAATGATATTTGCAGTGGGTTTTTCATAGACGGCTTGATGATATTGAGGTATATGCCCTCTATCCTGACACTTTGAAGAGTTTTGACCAGGAAGGGATGCTGTACTTTGTCAAATGCTTTTTCAGCATCTATTGAGAGTATCATATGTTCTTGTTCTTTTTTTTATTAATGTATTGTGTCTCATTGATTGATTTGTGAATGTTGAACCAACCTTCAGCCCTGGAATAAATCCCACTTGGTCGTGATGAATAATCCTTTTAATGGACTGTTGGATTCTATTGGCTAGTATTTTGGTGAGAATTTTCGCAACTGTGTTCATCAAGGATATTGGTCTGTAATTCTCTTTTTTGATGGGATCCTTGTCTGGTTTTGGGATCAAAGTGATGCTGGCCTCATAAAATGAGTTTGGAAGTTCTCCTTCCATTTCTATTTTTTGGGAACAGTTTCACGAGAATCCGAATTAATTCTCCTTTAAATATTTGGTAGAATTCCTCTGGGAAGCTGTCTGGCCCTGGGCTTTTGTTTGTTTGGAGATTTTTGATGACTGTTTCAATCTCCTTACTGGTTATGGGTCTGTTCAGGCTTTCTATTTCTTCCTGGTTCAGTTGTGGTAGTTTATATGTCTCTAAGAATGCATCCATTTCTTCCAGATTGTCAAATTTATTGGCGTAGAGCTGCTCATAGTATGTTCTTATAATTGTCTGTATTTCTTTGGTGTTGGTTGTGATCTCTCCTCTCTCATTCATGATTTTATTTATTTGGGTCCTTTTTCTTTTCTCTTTGATAAGTCTGGCCAGGTGTTTATCAATCTTATTAATTCTTTCAAAGAACCAGCTCCTAATTTCATTGATTTGTTCTATTATTTTTGGTTTCTATTTCATTGATTTCTGCTCTGATCTTTATGATTTCTCTTCACCTGCTGGGTTTAGGCTTTCTTTGCTCTTCTTTGTCCAGCTCCTTTAGGTGTAGGGTTACGTTGTGTACTTGAGACCTTTCTTGTCTCTTGAGAAAGGCTTGTACCGCTATATATTTTCCTCTCAGGACTGCCTTTGTTGTGTCCCACAGATTTTGAACTGTTGTGTTTTCATTATCATTTGTTTCCATGATTTTTTTCAATTCTTCTTTAATTTCCTGGTTGACTCATTCATTCTTTAGAAGGATGCTGTTTAGTCTCCATGTCTTTGGGTTCTTTCCAAATATCCCCTTGTGATTGAGTTCTAGCTTCAGAGCATTGTGGTCTGGAAATATGCAGGGAATGGTCCCAATCTTTTGATACCGGTTGAGACCTGATTTAGGACCCAAGATGTGATCTATTCTGGAGAATGTTCCATGTGCACTAGAGAAGAATGTGTATTCTGTGGCTTTGGGGTGAAATGTTCTGAATATATCTGTGATGTTCATCTGGTCCAGTGTGTCATTTTAGGCCTTTATTTCCTTGTGGATCTTTTGCTTGGATGATCTGTCCATTTCAGTGAGGGGAGTGTTAAAGTCCCCTACAATTATTGTATGGTTATTGATGTGTTTCTTTGATTTTGTTGTTAATTGGTTTGTATAGTTGGCTGCTTCCATGTTAGGGGCATAGATATTTAAAATTGTTAGGTCTCATTGTTTTACAGACCCTTTTGTGTATGATATAGTGTCCTTCCTCATCTCTTATTATAGTCTTTGGCTTAAAATCTTACTGATCTGATCTAAGGATTGTCACCCTAGCTTTCTTTTGATGTCCACTAGTATGGCATATTGTTTTCCAATTTAAATCTGCCAGTGTCTTCAGGTCTAAAATGAGTTTCTTGTAGGCATTATATTGATGAGTTTTCTTTTTTATCCATTCTGATACCGTGTGTCTTTTGATTGGGGCATTTAGTCCATTAACATTCAGGGTAACTATTGAGAGATACGAATTTAGTGCCATTCTATTGCCTATAAGTTGACTGTTACTGTGTATTGTCTCTGGTCCTTTCTGTTATACTACTTTTAGGGTCTCTCTTTGCTTAGAGGACTCCTTTCAGTATTTCCGGTAGAGCTGGTTTGGTGTTTGCAAATTCTTTCAGTTTTTGTTTGTCCTGGAAGGTTTTTATCTCTCCTTCTATTTTCAATGATAGCCTAGCTGGATATAGTATTCTTGGCTGCATGTTTTTCTCATTTAGTGCTCTGAATATATCATGCCAGTTCTTTCTGTCCTGTCAGATCTCTATGGATAAGTCCACTGCCTATCTAATATTTTTACCATTGTATGTTACAGACTTCTTGTCCTGGGCTGCTTTCAGGATTTTCTCTTTGTCACTAAGACTTGTAAATTTTACTATTAGGTGACGGGGTGTGGACCTATTCTTATTGATTTTGAGGGGGGTTCTCTGTACCTCCTGGATTTTGATGCTTGGTCCCTTTGCCATATTGGGGAAATCCTCTCCAATAATTCTCTCCAATATTCCTTCTGCTCCCCTCTCTCTTTCTTCTTCTTCTTGGAATCCCAATTATTCTAATGTTGTTTCATCTTATGGTGTCACTTGTCTCTCGAATTCTCCCCTCGTGGTCCAGTAGTTGTTTGTCTGTCTTTTACTCAGCTTCTTTTTTCTCTGTCATTTGGTCTTCTATATCACTAAGTCTTTCTTCTGCCTCATTTATCCTAGCAGTGAGAGCCTCTATTTTTTATTACACCTCATTAATAGCTTTTTTAAATTTCAACTTGGTTAGATTTTAGTTTTTTTTTTTTTATTTCTTCAGAAAGGTCTTTTATCTCTCCAGTGAGTGCTTCCCTAATATCTTCCATGCCTTTTTCGAATCCGGCTAGAACCTTGAGAATTGTCACTCTGAACTCTAGATCTGACATATTACCAATGTCCAAATTGATTAGGTCCCTAGCCTTCAGTACTGCCTCTTGTTCTTTTTTTTTTTTTGTGGTTAGTTTTTCTACCTTGTCATTTTATTCAGATAAGAATATATGAAGGAGAAAATAAAATACTAAAATGGTGGCAAAGACCCCAGGAAAATGTGCTTTAACCAAATCAGTAGAGACCCCAAATCATGGGGGGGGGGAGGGGATAAAATGAAGTTCAGAAAAAAAAATTAAAAAAAGAAAACAAATAAAGAAAAAATATTAAAAAGAAAAAAAAAATATATATATATATATTAGACTGGTGACTAGAACAGGGTCACCCACTTAATTTGGGTAGTATTTTGGTCTCTTAGAAGAAACTACCTCCCAAAATTTTAAAGAATGAAAAACATATATAAGGGTAAACACAATGAAGGGATGGGAATATGACTATAAAGATGAAAAAACATTTTTTTTTTATTTTCTAAAAAAGGAGTTGATAAGATTAGTTGGTTGGGAGAATAAAGAAAAAGGAAGTGGAGAGAATTTGCTTGGGCTGGAGACTAGAACAAGCCCAGTGCTAGATTTAGGGTATATTTTGATCTAGTAGAAGAAGTTGTACCCCAAATTTTTAGAAGAAATAATCCCTATGTGTATACAAAAATAAAGTTAGATACAATGAAGATAAAATATGACTATAGTAATGAAGGTTCAGGAAAGATTGTTTTTTTTTTTTAACTGAAATGTATTGTTAAGATAAACCAGTTTAAAAATGTTAAACAAGGAAAGGTTAGAAGTTTTAAAAAGTTAGCAGAAGAAAATAAAAAAAATTAAATTAAAAAAATAATTAACTGCAAGACTAAAGAATCATGGGGAGAAAGTCATGAGTTCCATACTTTGCTTTCTCCTCCTCTGGAATTCAGCTGTTCTCCTTTGTAAGTGAACTTGGTCTTGGCTGGATTTGTTGTTGATCTTGGCGGAGGGGCCTGTTGTAGTGATTCTCAAGTGTCTTTGCCCAAGGCAGAATTGTACCACCCTTATCAGGGGCCAGGGTAGGTAATCTGCTCGGGTTCGCTTCAGGAGCTTTTGTTCCCTGAACACTTTCCGTAGAGTTCCGGAGGAGGGGAATGAAAATGGCGGCCTCTCAGTCTCCATCCCAGAGGAGCCAAGAGAGCTCAGGGCCCCACTCCTCCGTGCACCCTCAGAGAAAAGCACTCAGTCACTCCCGTCTCCCTGGCATCCTGTTATGCTCTGAGCTCACATAGCCTGCGACCAGTTCAAGGTAACTCTGAGCTGAGAGCTCACTCCTTGGCTCTGTCTCTGTAGCCGGCTTCCCTGCTCTAATACCTGTGAGCTCTGTGACACTCAGACACCCCCGATCCTTCTGTGATCCTGTGGGACCTGGGGCCATGATGACACCACGTGGGCTTCACCCCGGTATAGGCTCTGGAGCTATGTCCCTCAGTGGAGCAGACTTTTAAAAGTCCTGATTTAGTGCTCCGTTGTGCTGCCACTTGCCAGGAGCCGGCCCCTCCCTGTATTGTCTATCTTCCCGTCACTTTGGATTCACTTCTCCGCCGGTCCTACCTTTCAGAAAGTGGTTGATTTTCTGTTTCTAGAATTGTTGCTCTTCTCTTCAATCTCCCATTGGATTTGTAGGTGTTTGCAATAGTTTGATAAGCTATCTAGCTGATCTTCTGCTACCTGATATAATCTCAGCCTGCTACTTCTCTGCCATCTTTACTCCTCCCCCAACCCCCGATCTAATGTTTAATGAATTGCTCTGTCAATGTCAATTAGGAAAAGTTGAATGATAGTATTGCTTATGTCTTATATGTCCTCACTTGTTTTGTCTTCTTGTTCTTTTAATTCGTAAGAGCTGAGTTTTTAATTCCTCATATTTAATCTTTTACTTATATTACCTTTCAGTTTTATCACTCTTTTGTTTTAATGTACTTAAGCTCTGAGTTTGTGTGCATGAGTAATTTGAATTGCTGTGTCTTCTTGATGAACAAGCTCCCTTTATCACTGTGTAACATCTTACTTTATCCTTGGTAATATTTGTTCCAAAATCTACATTTTTTATATCAGTATAGACAACCCAATTTATTTATTTTTATTAGAGTTTGCATGGAGTATATTTTTCCATCCTTTCACTTTTATCTTAACTATTACTTTGTCTTTAAAGTGGATTTCGTAGGGAGCTTGGATGGTTCAGTTGATTAACCATCTGACTCTTGATCTCTGCACAGGTCTTGATATTGGGGTCATGAGTTCAAGCACTGCATTGGGCTCCACAGTGGGTATGGAGACTACTTAAAAAAGAAAAAAACAAAAAACAAAAAAAATAAAAAAGCAAAACAAAAAACAACAAATAAAAGAAAGGTGAATTTCTTGTAGAGAGCATATGTTTAGCAGTTATTTGTTCAATCTGACAATTTCTGTATTTTTTCTGGTATACATGGTCTATTAACATTTAATGTAACTGTGGCTATGGTTCACTTAAAATCAAATATTTTTCTAGCCATTTTTTGCTTGTTCTATCTTTTTTCTTCCGTCTTTAGTTTTTTGATTGGTTAAATATTATATAATTCCATTTTATCCCCAATTGTGATTTATTAGTTTAAATGTTGATTGTACTCTTTTTTCAATTATTATTTGTAACTGTGAGGTTTATGACACACATATTTATTTAATCACAGTCTACTTTCAAATAACATTAAACTACTTCATTTACTGCTTTATTTATAATGTATGAGTTTTGTAACAGTATGCTCCCAATTCCACTTTCTCATCTTTTGTGATAGTTTTATGTATATTTTTCTTTTACATATGCTATAAATACACATTACATTACCTCTATTTTTGCTTTATGTAACAATTATTTTAGCATGATTAAAATAGCATAAATAAATTTTATATTTGTCCTGATTTTTGTCATTTCCAGAACTCTTTATTTCTTTAAGAGAATCCAAGTTTCTTTCTGGTATCATACACCTTTGTCTGAAGGAATTTACTCAACATATATTTATTTTAGTACAGGTATGTTTATAATAAATGATTTTGATTTTATATCACTTGAAAAAGTTTTAATTTTTGAAATATATTTTTACTGAGTACAAAGTTACTGGTTGATATATATATATATATATATATATATATATTTTTTTTTTTTTTTTTTCTTTCAGGGCTCTAGTGCTCTAGTTCATTGACTTTTGCCTTTTGTACCTTATGACAAGAAGTCTGCTATTATTCTTACCTTTGTTCCTCTCTATGCAATGTGATATCTCACTCCATAAGACCTGCAAGATTTTCTATTTTTCATTTGCAGCAACTTAAATATGATGTATCTATGTGTGTGTGTGTGTGTGTGTGTGTGTGTGTGAGAGAGAAAGAGAGAGACAGGCAGAAACTGAGAGAGACAGAGATGGGGGGTTTGGGGAGGTTGTATTAAACTTGGTGTTTTCTGATGTTCCTGAATTTGTCATTTAATCTCTTTACTTTTAGGAAGTACTCAACTGTTATCTTCAAATATTTTTTTTTCTACCAAATACTTTCTCTCCTTCTTGGAATCCAACTACACATAAATTAAACTGATGTTGTCCCAGTGTTTGAATTCTTGGATAACCTTTTCTTTTTTGTGTGTTGCAGTTTGATAATACCTATGGAATTAGTACTTTTTTCCTGCTCTATCCAGTCTAGTGATGAACCCATCAAAAGTATACTTTATCCCTGTTACTGTGTTTTTTTTTTCCCTTAAGTTCCTCTTGATTCTTTATTATATTTTCCATGTCTTTGCTGAAATTATTTATCTGTTAATGGATATTGTACATGTTTTCCACATATGACTTTCAATTTATTAGTTATAGTTATTTTAAATCCCTCTTTTATTAGCTACTTCTGAATCATACCTGAGTCTTATTTTCTTGGTTGTTTTGGTTTTCAACAGTTTTTCTTTTATCATTTGACTTTTTTTTTTCCTAATTAAACCTGGACATTATGTGCAGAACAGTAGACACTGAGGTAAATAACATGTATGCCTGAGGACATTTCTGTTAAGTCTTCTGTTAGGTCTACTGTGAGGGATTGAATCAGTCTAGTCAGGAGTTGAACTGTGTTTCTCTTTTTTTGCTTACCCACGGTGCACCATAATATTTAAATTCTAATTTTACTTTGTTCTTAGGGTGTGAATTGGGTTGCTGGCAGTTTTTCTTTTTTCACTCTTCAACTATCACCATCAGTTTTAGGATTTGCCTGTGGTCAAGAGCTGAAGAGAGGATCTCTCTCTCTCTCCCTTTATCTGTCTCCATTCATGCTCATCCACCATAGGTCGTCTGCTATTGCTTGTCAGTGTTTGCTGGCCTGTTTGGAAAATGTTGTTTGGGGCATTCTCTGTCATCCTGGTTCAGTATAAGATTTAGGTAGACCCTTTTTCCCTGGTTCTTGGGAGTGGAAATTTCTCAAAGATCCTTCCCCTTCTACTTGTGACAGCTGAATTCTGCCTTGTGTCTTATCTTTAATAAAGCTGTCCAGAGGATAGTTTCTGGTTCCTCCATTAGCAGATGTGGATTTCTAATGATCTGAGCTTAGGATGGTTTCCCACACCTCTTTTCAGAGGGTTTTTACAGTCTATTTTTCCTTCATCTAATAATGGAACTTTAAATATGCCCTGGGGATTTTTCTCCCCTCCCTCAGTATCTTAAGGCTTATGTGCTATAGAAATATAGAAGAACAAGTTCTAAGTGGGGCTTCGTGCCTTTCCTATAGCTAATACTAATCCTTTCAACCAAGCTTATACTAATAAGGGGTGTTCTCTCTAGTTTTCTACTCTGGATCTCATGTCTCTCATGAGAACATAGTAAGATCCATGGGGACAATAAGTGGATGCATACTTCTCAGTATTTCCAGCTCTTAGAAATTCTATACTGTCACATTAAACTACACTAAGCCTTTAGCAATTAATTTAAAAATAATCTTAAATCTTCCTTGTATCTACAGTAGCACCATCTTCTTCCTATGTATATTTCCTGGTAAACAAATATGTTAATCCCATGAGACTTTGGAGATACCTTTCTTTCCTTTGGTTTACTTCAATTCTCTGATGAATTTAAGAAAAGTTATGATTTTGTAGGTTTTCTGCTTCATTATATGGTTGCTAATTTGGGAATGATTCTTTTCTCAGCTTTCTATAAATATCCAAAGCCAAAAGTCCTGACTTCCACTTTGAAAAGATCCTGTGGACATTGACATAAGATTAAACTATACCATGGCAAATGAAAGCAAAGAGTATAATTAGAAATCTGTGGTGGAAAGATAGGCAATAAATTATGATGATTTTATTTTGTTTTTATATTTATTTATAGTTTCAAATTTTTATTTAAATTCCAGTTAGTTAACATACAGTGTAATATTAGTTTCAGGAGTAGAATTTAGTGATTCATCAGTTGCATATAAGACCCAGTGCTCATCTCAGCAAGTGCCCTCCTTAATACCCACCACCCATTTAGCCTATCCCCTCACCCACCACCCCTCCAACAACCCTCAGTTTGTTCTCTACACTTAAGAGTCTGTTTTATGGTTTGCCTCTCTCTCTCCCTCTCTCTTTTTCCCCTATGTTAATCTGTTTTATTTCTTAAATTCCACATCTAAGTGAAATCATATTGAATTTGTCTTTCCCTGACTGACTTATTTCACTTAGCCTAATGCCCTCTAGTTCCATCCATGTCATTGCGAATGGTAAGATTTCATTCTTTTTTATAACTGAGTAATATTCCATTCTATGTATATGTCACACTTCTTTATCCATTAATAAATTGATGGAAATATGGGCTTTTTTTCTGTACTTTGGCTATTCTTTAAAATGCTGCTATAAACACTGGGGTGCATGTATCACTTCAAATCAGTATATTTCAATCCCTTGGGTAAATACCTAATAGTGTAATTGCTGGATCATGGGGTAGGTAGTTTAACTTTTTGAGTAATCTCCATACTGTTTTCCAGAATGGCTACACTTGTTTGTATTCCCACCAACAGTATAAGTGGGTTCTCTTTTCTCCATATCCTCCCCTACATCTGTTCTTTCATTTGTTCTTAATTTTAGCCATTCTGACAAGTGTGAGATGATATCTCATTATAGTTTTGATTTGTATTTTCTGATCATGAGTGAATTTGAGCATCTTTTCATGTGCCTACTGGCCATGTGGATGTCTTCTTTGGAAAAATGTCTACTCATGTCTTCTGTTCATTTTTGAAAAATATTTTATTTTAATTTTTTTTGACAGACAGAGATCACAAGTAGGCAGAGAGGCAGGTAGAGAGAGAAGGAGGAAGCAGGTTCCCTGCCCAGCAGAGAGTCTGACATGGGGCCCGATCCCAGAGCTTGATCCCAGGACCCCGAGATCATGACCTGAGCCTAAAGCAGAAGCCTTAACCCACTGAGCCACCCAGGTACCCCATCTTCTGTCCATTTTGAACTGGATTTTTTTCATGTGTTAAGTTATTTTGGACACTAACCCTTTATCACATACATAATTTACAAATATTTTCTCCCATTATGTAGGCTACTTCTTAGTTTTATTGATTGTTTCCTTCATGGTACAGAACCCTTATTTTGATGAATTCCCACAGTACATTTCTACTTTCGTTTCTTCTATTTCAGAAGACTTATCTAGTAAGAAATTGCCATGGCCTATGTCAAACAGGTTATTGCCTGTGATCTTCTCTAGGATTTCGATGCTTTCCTATCTCATATTTAGGTTTTCATCCATTTTGAGTTTATTTTTGTGTATGATGTAAGATAGTGATCCTGTTTCATTCTTTTGTATGTTGCTGTCCAGTTTTCCCAACACCATTTGTTGAAGAGACTGTCTTTTATCCATTGAATGTTCTTTCCTGCCGTCTTGGACAAAATTGTTCAAATGGTTTCTTCCAGTATAGACTTGCAGGATTAAATAATTTGTTGTACTTATACCAATTGATGACTAGGTTTTCAGGAAGCTGCCAGTGATCTCACTTAATTAGTTCAGGTGCCCATTGATATGTGATCTTTTAACAATCTATATTTCACTTTCGTGTAATTTAATTGTAGTAACTATTTATATCTCTCCCAATAGACTGAAAACCCAATAAGGGAAAATAGTGAGTCTCTATTGCTCATTGTTATATTTGTCACATGAATAATACCTGATATATTTCATGTGCATTGTATTGTTAAAACAATGAAAGATAACAAACTATCTTTCTTTATACTTTTATTCTTTTTTTCTGAATGATTTTAAAGAAGATTTTATAATTTAGGAGTTTGTGACCAACTTATCTTGGTTTTCCTGGAATTGCCTCAGTTTTATCATTAAGAGTTCCACATCCCCAGAAAACTCTCAATCCTGGCCAAACCTGGATAGTTGGTTATCCCATTAGTAATGGATGTTACAAATATGAGACTACATAAAAATAAGAATTATTTTGATTAACAATGATCTGTCTTGTGAGAGGTCTCTTTCACTAGAAGAGTATCAGCAAAGACTGGTAACTACAATCCATTCCAATGGCTATAGAGATTATAATTAACATTTATATATTTATAAGGATAGCAATTTCTCAAAATGTGTTTTGTGATCCTGGATACTTATCTAAAATATTTAAATACAGGCTTACCCCAGGTTTGCTCAATAAATACTTTTAGAGGTAAGGACCGAGATTCTACCCCCCCCTTTCTTAAAAGATTTTACTTATGTATTTGAGACTGAGAAAGAGAGAGTGTGTGTGAGCATGGGCAGGGGGAAGGGGGAGAAACAGGGTCCCCACTGAGCAGGGAGCCTGATGTGGGATTTGATCCCAGGACCCCAAGATCATGACCCGAGCCAAAAGGAGACACTTAACCAACTGAGCCACCCAGATGCCCCAAGTTTCTACCTTTTAATAAACTGCATAAGTTAGTCTGATACACACTGAAGTTTGAAAATTGGAATTTAACACTAGAATTATGATGTATGTGAGAAACAACATGATTACAACAATGTAATCATATTGTTATTGAATATGAACTGATTTTCTTGAGGGGATAAGGCAATAGGAGGAAAGAAAGAATTCATATTTGATCTACTGCCAAAAATAGATAACTTTCTTAGTATTCACAATATATTAGCCTTTGAGAATAGAGCTACATTTACAGTCTCACTGAGGATATGAAATTTGATCAAGTTAAATAATTAGCAACAAAACAATTTGGATTCTTCATTTTATAAGCTCTATAAACTGGGGATTAGCATAAATAAGATGGAGGAAAGTTGCTATAAAATATATTAGAGAGTAAATAAAATGGCATACATTCTAGAAAATTTAAGTAGAAAATGTAACCAATAGGAAATTGGAAAATAAATAAGGAATACTGTCATAATATTTGGCATAGCTCACTTGGCAGCAAAGCACACTAGATCAGAGATAACTGGGACCCAGGAACAAGAATAGAATTATCAGATATAGGAAATAAATGGTCATGGAAGAAAAACAAAAATCATATCATCAAAAGGCAGTCTTTCCAATATTTTCAGCCATTATTGTGCCCTCCCTGTATTTTCTCATTTCTGGGTAAAGCATCCACTATTGTTTTTATTACTATTCATACTGTTTCATTTCCAGACCTTAGTTGAGCTCTGCAACTTTATGTTTTCCCATTTTTTTTGTTACATTAATTAAGTAAACTGTATTTTTGACTCTCCCTTTACAAAATGAAGGAAGTAATTCTATCACAACACATGTTTAATAGTTTGGCTGCTTATAGACTTTTATAATAAAATCATTTTTCCTTAGATATTTGAAAGCATCACTGCATACCCTTCTGGAACTTAGCACTGCTGAGGAGAAATCTGCAGCTAACCTGATTCATATTCCTTTGGAGGTTATTTTTTACTTATTTTAAACTGTAGAAGGTTTTAGGGCTGTATTTTTATTCTTGATATTATCAAATTTCATTAAGAAATTCCTACATGGGTCAGCTTTTCTCTCATTCTGAATGGCATGTTGCAGGCTTTTACAGTCTGACAATTTTAGTTTCACTTCAGCTCTGATATATATTTTTAAATTATTTGTTCCATTATTTTCTGTTGGAACTCTTGGACTTATCTTCTAAGGGTTTCTTCTTCTTCTTGTAGTGTATATCTCTAGGTCACATAAAGTATCTTCTGAGATAATTCTTAATTTTTTTTTTCTAGTCCATAGAGACTGGCACAGTAATGCCATAGAGGAATGAATAGAATTCAAATCAGGGTGGTGACCATAGAAATGGAATAGAATTGGTGAATCTGAGAGTGAGTCTAAGACTTAACTCATACTATAAACCAATATTTCAAAAATTCCAGATGAACAAAAGACTTAAATGTAAAAATTAGACATAGGAGTGGTTGAAATTTTAAAAAAGTGGGGAGGAGAGGAAATGAATAAATTATCCCCTAACCTGGAATATAAATATCCTATGTTTTCTGCTAAGTAAAAAAGCAAAAGAAGGGGTTCCTGGGTGGCTCAGTTAATTAAGCAACTGCCTTCAGCTCAGTTCGTGATCCTGGAGTCCCAGGATTGAGTTCCACATCTGGCTCCCTACTCATCTGAGAGTCTGCTTCTCCCTTTGACCCTTCCCCACCTCATGATCTCTCTCACTCATCCTCTCTCTCTGTCAAATAAATAAAATATTTAAAAAAACAAAGGAAAAATATAAAAAAATTTGGTTATATAAATTTTAAAATAATCTCTAATTATACAACAAAAATCTTTCTTAATAAAAAGCAAACTACAAAATAAGTAAAAGTTATGGCATATGATCTGTTGATAGACTTAATATAAACAGAACTAGAAATCAGCAAGAAAAATACATATAATTCCCCAAAAAACAGAGAACGGGAAGGGACTTTTTTTTTTAATTGACATAAAAGCAGTGCATAAAATATGGAGCAGAGATATTATGTTTTTTTCTATGTCTTCAGAAACTTTAATCTTTTAGCTCAGAATTTCAAGTAAGCAAGTAATTAGAGATGTTTCAAAAGATTTACCTAAAGTATGCTCAGTATAGTGTATTTTATAATAAAACAATTTGCAAACTACTGAAATGACCTAGTTAGTAAAAGGATTTGACTAAATGAATTATGACAATCCAAAGCCTGGGATGTATTTAAGAATTAAGGCTTGTGTGATCAAAAATACATAAGAATCTGTAGAAATGTCAGTTTATAAGTGAAAAAATAGTGTGAAAAGTAACAAAAATTATTTCTAAACTTCATTGCTTTTAAGAAAATGGTGAGTCCTGTTTATTGAAGGCTTTTGCTTTCCCAAGCACCTTGATGGGAATGATCATGAACACTGGGGTAGCAAATGAGAAAGGACTGAATTACCCTGCAAAACACATGAATGGAGCAGGTGAAATTATGTTGGGAAAATTCTCTTAGGAAAAAAAGGACCTAATAAGGAACTGCAGGAATGCAAATTATTTTATACCTTTCCAAGCTTGAGCAGAACAGGATTTTAAGAATATTAATGTCCAAAATAAATTTTAAATTGTTTTAAATATCTATTCACTGAGGAGGAGTGACAGAGGACAAGGATATCTGAGAATGTGATATAATATCCCTATTTTGGCCCCTCTACAAAATCTTCAATAAAGTTGACATTTCTTAATATGATTTTTATGCATGGTTATTCAAATGGTGAAAGCTGAGACTGTACACTATGTTAATAATGAAAGGAGATCTGTGTATTGGGAATAAGAATTATTTAAAAATACAGTGTAATTTCCATATTTAAAAAATGATATGTGTGAATTTCATGTGTTATTCATGTGAGGTGTGTGTGTGCGTGTGGAGAGAGAGATTGGGACTAGAAGTACATACACACACAAAAAATTGAGTGATTATCATTGGATGGTAGTTTTTTTAATGATTTTTTTCATTAGTTCATCAGCATATTCTAATGATTTTTGATAAAATATTTTGTTTTTTCAATTAGAAAATATCCATTAAGTAGCTGGAGGCATTATGTTAATGTTATTATAAAATTCCTTTTTCATTGCTTTTTCTTTCATATAAATGCCTCCAAAATGCATATTCAGAAATGTTTAAAGAACCAGAGAATTAAAGGTGCGTGAACTTTGTCATAATATATTTTGAACAATCATTAAAACGAAAAAAAAAGTGCTCTTTACAAAGTTACTAACAAAGAATTCTTCTGAATTTTCCTGGCATGGTGATTATAATTAGATTGCAAAAGGAAGAGAGCAATGTGACAGACATTTGCCTTTATCTGGACAAATAATGAACTGTTTCAGGTCTCCAAAACTTACTGCAATAGAAATAAATATCAAGAAAGCAGAATCTCTAAAGTAGTAATTTTCAAATTGTCTGTGATGAAGAACCAGTCTTTTTAAAAATCTTTTGATCATAAGTACATTTGTAAAATATAATAAAATAAAATCTTTTAAAAATATTGACTTCTTTATCTTTTGTCATAACCCTAGAAAATATAAAGAGAAAAACTACAAAAACATTCAAAATGTGAGCCATATATTGTATTGTTAGGTTTGACAGATATAAAACAATATCAAGTTATTGTAATTTATAAATACTTACAATTTCTGCATTTATTTCCTCATTGGACTGGTATTGGTTTGTGGTTCAACATGTGTTATGCATCACAGTTTGAATAGCTCAAAAGTATACATTACAGAAAGTAAAAAAACAATAAATGGAGAATATTTTCTCCTATTTTATGCACTTTGCCTGGGCTGTAACTTAAACACCTATACCTGTGGTCTCAAAGTAGATATGGAAGAATCTGGGAATTCTAAGAATAAGGAAAACTAATGGGTGGTAAAACAGCTTTCATAAAGATATGTTAAAACAATTAGAAGTGCTAAACTTGGGGAAAAGAAGAGAAAATATTTTCTTCAGAAATATAATGATTGGTTTGCTTTAGTTCCTTTTTTTGGTAAAAGTAAACATGGATGTAAAAAACTACACAAAATGAATTTATAGCTTACTTTACCTTTCTTTTTTTTTTAAGTAGGCTCCATGCCCAACATGAGTCTTGAATGTACAACCCCGAGATTGCCATATACTCTACCAGCCAGTCACCTGTATAGCTTAACTTATTATGAGGCAAACATCCTTGTAACTCATAACCAGATCAAGAGATAGAACTTCATCAGCCACCCCAGAAGAATTTCTAGGTGCCCCATTCAAACAAGAACATCCTTCCTCCTTCCAAAAGTAACCACAGCTTCACTTTAAGAAGTATCTGGTTTGCATTTCTTCATGGTTATATGACTAAATTTTCCTTTCATCACTTTATTTTCCTTACAATCTATCTACTGAAATAACTAGGTCATTTAACCTGGATTTTGCTGATTTCAGACTCACAGAACAGTTTAAAATTTTCTTCTGATCTTTGTGCTTCTGCAAATTGACAGCTGGATCCAGAGGCTTCATCAGATTCAGTTTTGATCCTTTTGCCAAAGCTGTAGGATATTATGTGAGATTTTTAGGAGGAGATATAATAATATTTGGTTTCATTCTTTAATTGTGGATTACAAAATGGTAATAACCTATCATTTGTTTTATTTTTCAGCTGGAATAGTTTTATACAAAGATATTTCCTCTGATATAATATGGGTTAGCCAGTGACACAGAACATATACAAATGGCAGGGAAAGTGATTTTGTGAATTTTTATTTAGCTAGTTTTCAAATTAATTAATTAGCTCCCCAACCTCTTCAAGTAACAGTTTAGTTGATTTCCTGAGTTTCAAGTCAGGACTAGAATTTTTTTTTTTTTTACTTAATCTCTTTCATATTAAATATATAACACCTTTCTTCCACACCAAGAATCCTGGTTCTCAAAGACACATGGAATGATACAAGAATCCATAATTGCTCATTTGCTTTATCCCTAAACATTGATGAAAAAGTCTCAGAATAACAATACTACTTGCTAGTACTGATTACTGAAAAGTAAGTGGGAAAAATATTGCATATGTTTTCTGTAATCTTCTGTTTAAGGTTGTGCTGGATCTACATTGTCATATCATATAGCTATAATGTATTGTAATTGCTACCTTTAACTCTCATTTAGTCTTAGTTTTGCCTATATATATATATATATATATATATATATATATGTATTTAGTTCTCACTCTCAGCCTTATATTACTGACTCATTGGTCATTTCAGATGTCTGAAACTTATCCTCCACAGATTATTTGGGAAGAAACTCTGGGAATGATATTTTCTATGTTCTCCTTTATTGGTAATTTGGGAGTATGTCTGTGGGATTCAGGAAGATCCAAAACTGTATACCACCAGCACCAGCATTTTTTCGGAATCTGTTTCCTTTTTTTTTCCTTTCTTTTCTTTATCTTTTTTTTTTTAAGAGCATTTAACTATTCGCCACAAAAAGCAGAGTAGAAATTGTCTTAAATTAAAGTTTAAGGTGCTTCAGGCTAAATTTCTTGGAATATGTGAAAAGATAATAGAATACATATTCTTCTACCCTTGTACTTCTAGCAGACCATCTATATGAAAGCTACAGGAATGAACTAGATGATCCCTCCAGATGTCTTCTAACTATAAAATTACAGGACATGGAATTATGTTTATCACCTATTCTCCAAAGAATATGTCAAATTTATATCTGAATACCTCTCAGGCTGTTTAGGGTATCGGTTGAGATAGAGCCAAAGGGGCGCCTGAGTGGCTCAGTGGGTTAAAGCCTCTGCTTTCAGCTCAGGTCATGATCTCGGGTCCTGGGATCAAGGCCCACATCGGGCTCTCTGCTCAGTGGGGAGCCTGCTTCCCCCCGCCCCCATCTCTGCCTGCCTCTCTGCTTACTTGTGATCTCTCTGTCAAAAAAATAAATAAAATCTTAAAAAAAAAAAGAGATAGAGCTAAAGTTGTGATTATTTTTGTGACCCCCAGGGCTTACAAACTCATCTTTTCAGACTTTTACATCCTGCAAAGTCTTCCACTATGTCCTAAAATAAGTCATCAAAACAATGTTTTTTTCAGTACCATAGCATGGACTCAAGGCAGCTAGAAGAAGGTGGGAACAAAATAAATATGTTGAGTTGCTTTAGAGGTACATGCTGTTGAAAAATAAAAGACATATTAAAAATTTTAAGAACTTTGAACAAAAGTTTATTTGAATTGGGCAGCATCCAGTCTAACAAGTAGAAAGGAGCCCTGAGAAGATGTACAAAATGAAATACTTTTAAAGGCAGAAAGGAGGAGGGATGAAGAAATTATACTAGGCAAAAGGGTGGGTCGGTTATTGCAAAGTCATTTTCCTTTAGGGGTGGCAGGGATCTATAGGATAATTAGTGCTGATCTAGCTAGTCCTGACTGAATGGTTTAAGATTCCATTTCTGGGAGAGACTAAGCTATAATTATGGCTTGGTTTAGTGATGTGAGGCTTAGCATAAGTGACTCTATTTTGAGTCTATTGTCTGGCTTTTAGCTGTGCAACATTTTAGTCAAGGAAGTGAGAAAGTGAAAATAAATTTGGTTTTGCAGAAAGAAAATGTATTTGCTTTTTGCATTTTGTACCTAGAAGAACCAATTCAATACTGGCACAATTGAAATCCAAATATGAATGTAATACCTCTTCAAAAATTCAGCTCTTTGTTCTGTAAAGAAAATTTTCTCTGGTTATAATTATTTCTTTCTTTGCTACTAAGACTTTTTTCTCTGTTATAATTCAGTCTGAAAATTAGAGTTTTATTTATTTATATTATTATCTTTATGACAATTCAAAGATTGATGATCCCATATTATATACTTTATTTGAGCTGTTTTACATAAATTAGACCAAACCTAGAATATTGTGCTTTATTATGGATACCACTATTTAAAAGCTGCATTAATGAACTGGCACTTTTCCAACTATAAAGGCTAAGGGTCTGATACATGAAGATAGTTGATACACAATTTTTTTTATCCTAAAGAAGTCACTTTAATGATAGGATTTAAAACTTACTAAAAATATTTGATTCATAAAAAGAGGGATAACTTACTCTGAGTTAAGAAGAGAGAAAAGAGCAAATACCTTGGGGAAACAAATTTTTACATCAATATCAGAAAAAAGAGTAAGAACAACTTATCAAATGAAATGGACCTTCTTAAAACTGAATTTCTTAACACTGAAAGTAATTTATTGAACCCTGGCTGAGAATGTTGCATTTGTGAAAGATTTTATGGAATACTTCAAAATGGAAGGGAAGGCAGTTAAATAAAACCCTGCTCTGAAAGGGAGATTTAATATGGTATATATATGGCTTGAGACACACATTTTAATTCCAAAGTGCAACATGTTAAACTGGATCACAGATAACTTCTTCTTTTGAAATCCTGTTTGACTTTCACTTTTCCCTGTCATTTAGAATCAAGGTATCATAATATTCCCAACCTAACATTTCATTTCAAAACTTTAATCCATGGTATACATAAGGCTGAATTCCAATGCAGTGTCATTTTATTAAACCTTAGAACATGTATGTCTTTACATACAATCCAGATTTATTTCATTTTTAAGATATTTTAAAATATTAAAAATTTTATAATACTCAAGTTTCTTAAGCAAAGATTTTTCCAAAATAATATTTAAAAAAGCAATGAAATAAGTTCAACAATTAGAAGTTATTTAGGATGCCCACAATGAGATATACCATGAGTGAGATTTGTATGGTGTTAAAATCATATGTATCCTTTTTTTTAATGTTCAGTTAGCCACTGTATAGTACATACATCGTTTTTGATGTAGTATTCAATGATTCATTAGTTAAGTGTAAAACCCAGTGCTCATCAGAGCACATGCCCTCCTTAATACCCATCATGTCTGTATCTCATTTGCAGTGGTAGTTACAAGAATCTACTCATGCCTATTTCTTGGTTTCGTAAGATGTGACTATGGGAAACTGATTAAAGGATACATGGGACTGCTTTGTGCTATCTTTGCAACTTTTTGTAAATTTATCTTTATTTTCAAATGTAAAGTTTAAAAAGAAATAGCGATAAAATACATTCCTAAGTACTTATCATCCAGCTATACTTCTCTCTAATTTCTGTTTAATCAGCAGTCCTGAAGGGCTTTAAGATACCATTATACTCATAAAATTATTGAAGACCTCAAAGAGTTTCTGTTTAACCTGAGTAATAAAAAATACCTGAGTAATATCTGTAGATATTAGATATTTACTGTACTAGAAGTGAAATCAGAAAACATTTAAAAAGTATTTATTAATTTTAATTTAAATATAACAAATCCATTATATATTAAATTAACATTTAATAACTATATTTCACAAAAATTATAATATACAGCAGCATAGTTTTTCACTTCTACAAATCTATTTAATACCAGGGTTACTGAAGACATCTGGGTATTATGATCCACTTCTACATTCAATCCACTGCACTGTGTTATGGTAGTTGAAAGATAAGAAGAAAATTGACTCACACAGATTTATAGCTGGGAAAGAGAATGTTAATAGACTTTTCAGAGTGTGTATATTCTTCTAGAATACTACACAAGCGGAAGTCCCTGAAAGGTTAGTCAAAAGTCCACTCAGAAGCCATATCAGTGAAATTCTCATACTCTGTTTAAAGTCTTAAAGTCTTTAAAGTCTACTTAAAGTCTTAAAGTCTACTGTTTAATCTATAGTTTAGTGGCTTTTCCATGCATGTATTTGTAATAGCATGTGTTGGTCATGTGTTTAGTACATTTTAATGTTATGACCATGTTCCCTGCAACCTTATCTGTACTAAATAAATAAAGCTTTTATTTAGTATGTGTTTCTTCAATGAAGGTTAGCATTTGTTTCCCTACGTTACCACTTGAAAACTAAAATTACAATTTTTTATGGAAGAAGCATGTTGGTTTAAGAAATGTGGTCCCAAACCTGCCTGATTAGTGGATTAGTTTCCTTCAGTTATAATAATAAATTTCCATAAACTACATAGCTTAAATGAACAGACATTTATTGTTTTATAGTTTTGGAGGTTAGATGTCTCATAGAGAGTTGTCATCAGGGCCATGCTCTCTGTGAAGACTTTGGGAAAGGATTCTTCCTTGAATTTTCTTTTGAAAAAAATTAATAAAATTGATAAACTTCTAGCTAAACTTATCAAAAATAAAAGGAAATGATCCAAATAAATAAAATCACAAATAAGAGAGGAGAAAATATAATCAATACCACAGAAATACAAACAATTATAAGAGAATATTATGAAAAACTATATGCCAACAGATCAGAAAACGTGGAAGAAATGTATATATCCCTAGAAACATATAAACTATCAAAACTGAAACAGAAGAAATAAAATAAAATAAAATAAAAACTTGAACCGACCAATAACCAACAAAGAAATCAAATTAGTAATCAAAAATCTCCCCAAAAAACAAAAGTCCCGGGACAGTTGGCTGCACAGGTGAATTCTACCAAACATTTAAAAAGAGTTAATTCCTACTTTTCTCCAACTATTCCAAAGCATACAAATGGAAGAAAAACTGCCAAATTCATTCTATTAGGCCAGCATTACCCTGATTCCAAAACCAGATGAAGATCCTACTAAAAAAGAGAACTACAGGCCAATATCCCTAATGAACGTGGATGCAAAGTTCTCAAAAAATATTCGCAAACTGAATCCAACAAAACATTAAAAAGAATCATTCGCCATGTTCAAGTGGGATTTATTCTTGGGTTGCAAGTGTAGTTTAATATTTGCAAATCAAAGAACGTGATACACAGCATTAATAGAACAAAGGATAACCAAATGATCATTTCAATAGATGCAGAAAGAGGATTTGAGAAAGTACAATATCCTTCCATGACAAAAACCCTCAACAAAGTAGAATTAGAGGGAACATACTTCAATATAATGAAGGCCATATGAAAAACCCACAGTCAATATCATCCTTGATGGGGTGAAACAAAGCTTTTCCTCTACAGTCAGGAACAAGTCAGGGAAGTCTACTCTCACTACTGTTATTTAACATACTATTGGAAGTCCTAGACACAGCAAACAGAAAACAAAAAAGAATTAAAAGACATTAAAATCAGTAAGGAAGAAGTCAAACATTTGATATCTGTAGATGGCATGATACTCTATAGAATACTTGAAAGACTTCACCAAATAATTGCTTGAACTGATAAATGAATTCAGTAAAGTTTCAAGATACAAAATCAATGTTACAGTGTTACATAAATCTGTTGCATTTGTATATACCAATAATGAAGAAGCAGACAGAAATTGTGCAATCAGTCCCTTTTACAATTGTACCACCAACCATAAGATACCTAGGAATAAGTCTAACCAAAGAGTTGAAACACCTGCACTCAGAAAACTATAAAATATTGATGAAAGAACTTGAAGAGGACCCAAAGAAATGGATAGACATTCCTTGCTAGTGGATCGGAAAAAACAAATATCATTAAAATGTCTATACAACCCAAGGCAATCTACATATTTAATGCATCCTCATCAAAATACATGCAACATTTATCAGAGAGCTAGACAAACAATACTAAAATTTGTATGTAACTACAAAAGATGTTGAATAGTCAAAGCATTCTTGGTAAAGGAAAACAAAGCTGGAGGTATCACAATTCCAGAGTTCAAGATATATGGCAAGGATGTAGTGATCAAGACAATATAGCGATGGCAAAAAAATACACACATAATTCAATAGAACAGAATAGAAAACCCAGAAAAGAACCCACTATTATATGGTCAACTAGTCTTTGACAAAGCAGGAAAGAATATCTGATGGGAAAAATAGTCTCTTCAACAAAAGGTGTTAGGAAAACTTGACAGGAACATACAAAAGAATGAAATGGGACCACTTTCTTACACCATATACAAAAATAAATTCAAAATGGATTAATGACTTAATTGTGAGACACAAAACCATTGAAGTCTTAGAGAAGAACACATACAGTAACCTCTTTGACATCAGCCACAGTAACTTCTTACTAAGCATGTCTCCCCAGGCAGTGGAAACAAAAGGAAAAACGAACTATTGGCACTTCATCAAGACAAAAATCTTCTACACAGCAAAGGAAATAATTAACAAAACCAAAAGGCACTATGGCATGGAGAAGATATTTGTAAATGACATATCTGATAAATATATGAAGAACCTATAAATATATAAAGATATATATATATAATATATAAATATATAAAGAACTTACATATATAACATCTATATAAAGAACTTATATAATATATAAAGAACTTATAAAATATATAAAGAACTTATAAATCTCAACACCTAAGAAACAAATTATCCAATTAAAACCTGGGTAGAGGACATTAGTAGACATTTTCCCAAAGAAGACATCCAGATGACTAGCAAACACATGAAAAGATGCTCAGCATTCATTCCCATCAGGGAAATACAAGTCAAAACTGCAATGAGACTTCGCATCACTCCTGTCAGAATAGCTGAAATCAATTATGCAAAAAACAACAGGTGTTGGTGAGGATGTGGAGAAAGTGAAACTCTCCTGCAACCTTGGTGGGAATGCAAACTTGTGCAGCTACTCTGGAAAGCAGTATGCAGGTTCTTCAAAAAGTTAAGATAGATCTACCTTACTATGAAGCAATTATACTCTTGGGTATTTACCCAGAGAAAACAAAAATGTTAATGCAAAAGGATACATGCACTCTGATGTTTATAGCAGCATTATCTACAATAACCAAACTATGGAAAGCACCCTCATTTCTACTGACTGATGAATGCATAAAGAAGTTATATATACATTGAAATTTACTGAAAGATGTGTTATGAATACTAATCAGTTATTGACATTCTTTAAAGAGCCCATGTTTAAATTTTCCTTGGTCAGAAATGTGAGACGACTTTATATTTGAGTTACTTCAATGGAATATGTTTAAATATATTTCTATCTATCTATAATTTATCTTATCTATCTTTATCTATCTATCTATCTATCATCTATCTCTTATCTATCATCTATCTATTCTATCTACCATCTATCCTTATAGATTGAATTGTTTATAATATTTGCCCTTCTCTGCTAAGAATCAAAAAGGGAGTAATGCATCTGAGTCCTAATCTTCCACTATGTGAGCTATTAGACGGACTCTGTTCACATGGAGGGTAAGCTACGTTTAATCTGCAAAACCTGAGATGCTGGGATATCAAAATGCAGTCCTTTTCATCAGTTTGTAAGTTAACAAGAGCCCAATTCTAGATGGTCTGAATGTGCTAAGAGAGACATATACCTCTTTGTATTTAACACTTAATTTCCAGATAACCACTAACTATATCATTGTACTCAATTAAATTAAAAGGAATACATAATGTTTTATAGTGTCAAATTTGTCCCCCAAGTGCCATTTGCGATTATTGGAGAACTAATTTTGGCTCATTATCTTCAGACAGCAACATTTAAATCTGGTTTTGTGTCAGATGTGGAAATCGTTCACAATGAAAAGATATGTTATAAAAATACTATTAGTCTCATTTTTTTTTCAACTCTGCAGAGTGAAATGATGTATTCCAAGGGTCATGAAAGAAAGAAAATGTGTATGGCCCTCAAAATTCCTGCGATTAGTAGGATTTAATCAAGGGTCTAATTTCATCACTAGATTCCATTCCTTTTAAATATCACTGTGTAAATTTCCCCCCCCAAAAAACTTCCCTCAGGTTTCTATTGGTACAAGAATGACAATCATAAATGTGGAATAAAAACTGTTTACTAATTATATAACACAAAAGTTGAGCCAGAATCTGCTAGATGAAGAAGCTACTCTAAGGATACTCATGGGACCCTTTGGGCCACAAATCATTTAGAACAATGTAGAATCAGGCTAATAAAAACGTGATGTGTGAAAACATTTTTCAATATCTAGCATCTGGCTTCCAAACTTATTAAACCCCCTTACATACATACGAAGAAATCAGTGGAAACCAGTGTTTCCCTACTTTGTGAGCTAAAAAGTGGTTGCATAGACAATAGAAGATTGTCTCCCCATAACTTAGTGACAAAAGCGGGAGAGGAATTCATGCCACTTATTTCTCATTCTGAACCTCTGTGGCTAGACTGTGTAGCCTTAGAATAATTAAGGAATCTGCACGCACCTGGTTTACTAGAGTGACAATATTCACATTAAAAACATTTTGGCTGTGATTTATGGTCTCTACATAGACTATGAAGTGAAAAAAAGTTACAAGATGTGAAAATGATATATCCTGAGTACTGCTGATCACAATGACACTGGCTTACATCATTTTTTGTTTGTTTGTTTTTGTTTCCTCTTGGTGTGCATACCTTGATGAACCCTAAAAGAATAACTAGTGTCCTATAGAGCAGTCTACTTGAAGATCAATATGAGCCATAGGGATCAAAGCACACCTGTATTGCATTTGCCCCATTGAATTTAACCCAATGCATCGGCTATTATGGAGGACTTTCTATGTTCATAGCATAATGCTAGGTATGAAGGTAGGTAACAATAATAATTGAAACATGGTTTTTGCTTCTATAGGAATACTTACTTCAGGGTATGTTAAGGATTTGAGACATTCTTAGAGTCATTTTCCTGATATTTATCCCACTCTGTCTCTTGCCTTCAAGCAGAAACATTCACTGAATGATTTCAGTCATCCATCCACCACCATCCATTCATTCGTTCTAAATCATCATGTGCCAGGGTCTAGGCAGTGTGCTGGGTATAAAGAGATGAATAATTCACAGGTGCTGTCCCAAAGGTGCTCAGAGTCCATTAGAGAGAGGCAGATAGCATAAAAAGTAACCCCAACATAATGTATAAATTTGTAAGACACTTTATATATGTAAATATTTACATGGGCATTTGATCAGAGAACAAGCTATCCATGATATCTTGACACTTTCATAAATAAAGCAACTACATTATTGAATATGTGTGTTATTTTCTCCCTATAGAATTGAATTCTGAAGAAAAAAGGACAATTTGAAAAACTTTTTGATACTCTCTTTTAGAATAAATCCAGATAAAATTCTTATGATTGGGTCTCCATGGATCTCATCTAATTTTGCTTCTAAACAGCCTTATCTTTAATGAGTTTTTTATTTATTTTTACTAAAACAACAAAGGGGGAAATTACTTGTTTAAAAATATAGTTGATACACATTGATACAGTGTAAAGATTTTATTTATTCAGTAAAATCTATTTCAAAGTCTTTATAATATCCATAGAAAACCTTTGCCATAGATATGCCATATTCCCAATTGGTTAAATAAATTTAAAAAGGAACAAATAATAGTTGGATAGGTTTAGTACATTATAGTTTTCCTAAAAAATAATTCTTAACACTTTTGAAATACTTCAAAAATACATAACAGTAGAATAATTTATTGAATAAAATGACATAAGTGGGGTAAAATCATGAAAAAGTATATTTTTTATATACTATTCCTTCAGACACATTCAATAATAGATTTATACTTGGACAATTTCTTCAAATGTTCCCCTAACTTATGTGATAAGTTTGAGGTTTTAACATAGTCTTACCCATATATATTAAGAAGTCCAGTCCAATCTGAATAAACACAAATCTCACAATTAATTTAAACCATATTTCTACACAGAAAAGTCTTATCCTGAATCAGATTGAAAAAAAAAAATAGACTGATCTATACCTATTCCTCCTGTTTCACCTCTTCCACAACTTGATCTGCTACTTCTATTTCCCCAGGGTTCTGGTTGGAGAAGAGGATATGAAAAAGGTTTAAAAATATTACCTGACTAAACAGAATCAATATTCGTGATTATTATGTTGGGACCTGGAATTGGTGCCTTCTGTGGAACATATACCCAGACTCTGTCTCTTCATTTATGCATCAGTTTGGTGGCTTCATTGGGGGAAAGTTGTGGGGACTTCCCATTACACTATAATTTGAAAAGGCAACCCACTTTCTGCTTACCGCTTCTAACTCCCCTTAAATCCCGGTTCTGGCAATAAATTCAGCACAGATATTTCTGTTGGGTTCATTACACCATGGAAGATACATGTCTTTGGGTGGGATGCTGGCTAAGATGCTGTACGCCCAGCTATATTCTTTAGTGCACTGGGAAACATGGTCCACTCAATACTCACCCCTAATCCTGTCCCTGTTGACCAATAATTTCTTTTCTGTCTCTATGAATTTGCTTATTCTGGACAATTCATATAAATGAAATTTTACAATATGTGCCTTTTTGTTTTTGATTTCTTTCACTGAGCATATTTACAAAGTTCATCTATATTGTAGCATGTACAGGAGCTTTACTTTTTATTGCCAAATAGTATTTCATTGTAAGAATACATCATATTTGGGATGTCCACTCACCTGTCGATAGATATTTGGATTGTTTCTGCTTTTCGGATATTATGAATAATTCTGGTATGAATATTAGTGTACAAGTTTTTGTATGGACATATGTTCAAATACATAGGAACAGAATCTCTGTGCCATTTAGAGAATCAGTTTAACTTTATGAAGAACCATTAAACTGTTTTCTGTTAATTTTTCATTATTTTGCATTTTCATTAGCAATGTGTGAGAGATCCAATTCCTCTATGATTTTGCTAATACTTATTACGGTCTTAAAAAAATTTAGCCATCTTGGTGGATGTGAAATGATATCACATTGTGGTTTTGATATCTTTCCTTTTGACTAACGATGTTGAGCTTCTTTCCATATGCTGGTTGGCCACTTGCATATCTTCTTTGGAGAAATGTTTATTCAAATAATTTGCCTATATTTTAGAAATTTGGATATATATACAAGTCTCTTATCAGATATATGATTTGCATATATTTTCTCCCATTCTGTGGATTATTTTTTCCACTTTCTTGATGAGGTCTTTTAAAACACAATAGCTTTAAATTTTAACAAAGCCCATTTTTTTTCACTTATACTTAAGGAATTATATCTAATAAATAATTGCCTAATTTGAGGTCATATAGGTTTATTTCTATGTTTTCTTCTAAGAATTTTAGTTTTAGTTTTTGCATTAGTCTTACATTGGTAATACATCAGTTCTTACATGGTCTATCATCCATTTTGAACTAATTTTTTAATATGATGTGAAGTATGGATCCAATTCCTTTCTTTGATATGTGACTATCCTGTGGTCATTGAACCATTTGTTGAAAAGATCTTTATTTCTCCCCTGAAGTATCTTGGCACGCTTATAAAAATCAATTGAATGTAAGGATGCCTGGGTGGCTCAGTCAGTTGAGCATCTGCCTTCAGCTCAGGTCATGATCTCAGGGTCCTGGGATCGAGTCCTGCCTTCTGCTCCTTCCTCAGCCAGAAGCCTGCTTCTCCCTCTGCCTACCAATTCCCCACTCGTGCACTCTCTCTCTCTCTCTCTCTGACAAATAAAAAAATAAAATCTTTAAAATAATTTACTGAATATAAAGTTATATTTCTGGACTCTCAATTCAATTTTACTGAACTGTATGCTTATTTGTATCCAGTACAACACAGTCTTGATTTCTATAACTATGTAAGTTGTGACATCAGACAGTAATTTCACCAACTATGCAATTTTTAAAAAAAAAATTGTCTTTGTTGTTGTTGTTATTCTTGTTCCATTGAATTTTGGTATGAATTACAGATCTGTTGGTCAATTTCTGCAGAAAAGCAGCTGGGATTTTCAGATTATGTTGAATTTGTACATGAATTTGGGAATATTGTCATCCTAACAATTTAAGTGTTTATGATGCATGAACATGGGATGTTCTTACATTTATTTAGGTCTATTAAAAATTCTTTCGAAGATGTTTTTGAGTTCTATTTTTAATCATTATTTTTAAGTTTTTATTTTAATTCCAGTAAGCTGACATACAATTATAGTAGTTTCAGGTGTACAATGTAGTGATTCAACAATCAATACAACACCCAGTGCTGATCGCAAGTGTACTCCTTAATCCCCATCACATATTTCACCCATACCCCCCACCCACCACCCCTCTGGAAACCAACAGTTTGTTCTCCACCGATAAGAGCCTGTTTCTTGATTTGCCTCTCTCTCTTTTTTTCCATGTTCATTTGCTTTTTTTTTTAATATTCCACATATGAGGGAAATCATATGGTATTTGTTTCTGATTGATTTGTTTCTCTTAGCAGTATACCCCCTAGCATTATCCATGGCTTTACAAATGGCAATATTTCATTCTTTTTTTTAATGCTTGAATGATAGCATTCCATTGAATATATACACGACTCCTGTATCTG
This sequence comes from Lontra canadensis, assembly GCF_010015895.1. Taxonomy (NCBI): domain Eukaryota; kingdom Metazoa; phylum Chordata; class Mammalia; order Carnivora; family Mustelidae; genus Lontra; species Lontra canadensis. The sequence continues at coordinate 2,735,606 of NW_022631071.1, read as the reverse complement.
TCCCTCAGTCAATGGACATTTAGGCTGCTTCCATAATTCTGTTATTGTAAATAATGCTGCTATACACATTGGAGTGCATGTATCCCTTTGAAATAGTGTTTTTGCATTCTTTGGGTAAATACCCAGCAATGCAATTCCTGGATTCTAAGGCAGTTTTATTTTTCACTTTTTGAAGAACCCCCTACTGTTTTCCACAGTGGCTGCACCAGTTTGTACTCTGACCAACAGTGCAGGAGAGCTCCTTTTTCTTCACATCATTACCAACAGTTGTTTCTTGCATTATTGGTTTAGCCATTCTGACAGTTCTGAAGTGATATCTCATTGCAGTTTTGATTTGCAATTCACTAATGGTAAATGATGACGAACATCTTTTCATGTGTCTGTTGGACATCTGGATGTCTCCTTTAGAGAAATGTCTGTTCATGGTTTCTGTCCATTTTTAATTCGATTATTTATTTTTGGGTGTTGAGTTTTATAAGTTCTTTATATATTTTGGATCCCAGTCCTTTATAAGGTAAAACATTTGCAAATATCTTCTCCCTAGGCTGCCTTTTAGTTTTGTTGATTGTTTTCTTGGATGTGCAGCTTTTTATTTCCAATAGTTTATTGTTTTTGTTTTCCTTGTCTCAGGAGACAGATCTAGAAAAAAGTTCCTATGGCTGATACAAAAGAAATATGTGTCTGTTCTCTTTAGGATTTTTATGGTTCCAGATCTCACATCTAGGTTTTTAATTCATTTTGAATTTATTTTTTATTCATAGTATAGAAAAGTGCTCCAGTTTCATTCCTTTGCATGTTGCTGTGAGTTTTCCCAACACCATTTGTTGAAGAGACTGTCTTTTTCACATTTCATATTCTTTCCTACTTTGTTGAAGATTGATTCACCCTATAGTTGTGGGTTCCTTTCTGGGGTTTTTTATTCTGTTTTATTGATCTATGTGTCTATTTTTGTAACAGTACCATACTGTTTTTTTTTTTTATTTTTCAGTACCATGCTATTTAGAGCTTTAGAGCTTCATAATTTAACATGAAGTCCAGAACAGTGATGCTTCTAGCTTTGTTATCCTTTTTCAAAACTGCTTTGCCTCTTCTGAGTCTTTTGTGGTTCCTCAAAATTCTATAATTATTTGACCTAGTTCTGTGAAAAATGCTGTTGGTATTTTGATAAGGATTGCATTAAATGTGTAGATTGTTTTGGGAAGTATGGACATTTTAACAATATTTGTTCTTCCAATCCATGAGTATGGAATGTTGTTTAGCTTTGTTTAGTTTAGTTTTGTTTTGTTTTCATTTTTTTTCCCTCTTTATTTTTCTTTTAATCAGTGTTTTATAGTTTCTGGAGTACAGGTCCTTCATCTCTTTATGTTTATTCCCAACTCTCTCATTATTTTTGTTTCAATTGTAAAGGAGTTTGTTTTCTTCATTTCTCTTTCTGCTGCTTTATTATGGGTGTATACAAATGCAACAGATTTCTTTACACTGATTTTTGTATCTGGCAACCTTACTAAATTCATTTATCAGTTCTCATAGTTTTTTGGTGGAGTCTTTCACATTTTCTATATATAGTGTCATCTGCCAATAGTGAAACTTTTACTTCTTTACCAATTTGGATGACTTTTATTTCTTTTTGTTTGTTTGTTTATCTGACTGCTATTGTTATGAAATTCAGTACTACGTTGAATAGAAGTGGTAAGAAGTGGTAAGAAGGATACCCCTGTCCTATTCCTGAACTTAGGGGAAAAGCTCTCAGATTTTCCCCATTAAGGATAATGTTGTTGTGGGTTTTTGTACATGGTCCTTATTATGTTGAGGTTTGCTGCCTTTAAACCTACCTTGTTGACATTTTTTATCATGTATATATGTACTTTGTCAAATGGTTTTTCTGCATCTATTGAAATGATAATATGGTTCTCATCTTTTTTCCTATTGATGTAATTTATCATATTGATTGATTTGCAAATATTAAAACACTCTTAGATGGGTACCTTGGTGGTTCAGTGGGTTAAGCCTCTGCCTTTGCCTCAGGTCATAATCCCAGGGTCCTAGTATCAAGCCCCACATCAGGCTCTCTGCTCAGTGGGGAGCCTGCTTTTCCCCAACGCCTGCATCTCTGCCTACTTGTGATCTCTGTCAAATAAAAAACAAAAAATCAAAAAAACAAACATAAAAAACACTCTTGGAATTCAGAAATATGTCCCACTTGATTGTGGTGAATGATTTTTTTTTAATCTATTGTTGGATTCAGTTTGCTAGTATTTTATTGAGAATTGTTGCATCTGTGTTCATCAGGGATATTGCCTGTAGTTCTCTTTTTTAGTGGAGTCTTTATTTGCTCTTGGTATCAGGGTAATGCTGGCCTCATGAAATGAATTTGGAAGTTCTCCTTCTTTTTCTATTTTTTGGAATTGTTTGAGAATAGGTACTAACTTTTCTTTAAATGTTTGGTAAAATTTACCTATGAAGCCATATGTCTCTGGCCTTTTGTTTGTTGGAAAATTTTTGATTACTGACTCAATTTCTTTGCTGGTTAATGGTCTGTTTAAGTTTTCTATTTATCTCTCTTTCAATTTTTGTTATTATATGTTCTAGGAATTTATCCATTACTCCTAGGTTGTCCAATTTGTTGGCACAATATTTTGCAATATTCTTTTGTGTGTATTTCTGAGGTAGAGGTTATTTCTCTTCTCTCATTTGTGATTTTATTTATTTAGATCATTTGTCTTTTTGATATGTCTGGCTAGAGGTCTATCAATTTTATTAAATTTTTCAAAGAAATAGCTCCTCATTTCATTGAACTGTTATATTGTTTTTGTCATTTGTATATCATTTCTTTCTGCTCTAATATTTATTATTTCCTTCCTTCTGCTGGATTTAGGCTTTGTTTGTTGTTCTTTTCCCAGCTCTTTTAGATGTAAGTTTAGGTTGTTTATTTGAGATTTTTCTTGCTTCTTGAAATAGGCCTGTATTGCTATAAAGTTCCCTCCTACAAACACTTTTGCTGTATCCCAAAGGTTTTGGACCATTGTGTTTTCATTTTCATTTGTTTCCATTTATTTTTTTTCCTTCTCTTATCTCCTGTTTAACCATTCACTGTTTAGTAGCACATTATTTAACCTCCATATATTTGTGGTCTTTCCACATTTTTTTTTTCTTGTGATTGACTTCATGTTTCATAGCCTTATGGTCAGAAAATGTGTCTCTGACTTTCATGATTTGTTAAGACCTAATTTATGACATAGTATGTGATCTATTCTGGAGAAATTTTCATGTACACTTGAAAAGAATGTGTATTTTGCTGATTTAGGATGGAATACTCTGAATATACCTGTTAAATCCATTTGGTCCAGTGTGTCATTCAAATCCATTGTTTCTTTGTTGATTTTCTGCTTAGATTATCTGTCTATTGATGTCAGTGTGATGTTAAAGTCTCCTACTATTATTGTCTTACTATTAATTAGTTCCTTTATATTTTCTTTTAATTATTTTATCTCTTTGCATGATCCCATATTAAGAGCATAAATATTTACAATTATTCTATCTTCTTGTTGGATGGTCCCCTTTATTATTATATATTGTCCTTCTTTGTCTCTTGTTATAGTCTTTGTTTCAAAGTCTAGTTTGTCTGATATAAGTATCGCTGGTCCAACTTTCATTTGATATCCATTTGCATGAGAAATATTTCTCCATCCCCTGACTTTCATACTTCAGGTATCTTTAGTTCTAAACTGAGTATCTTGTAGGCATCATAGAGATGGGTCTTGTTTTTGTTTGTTTGTTTTGTTTTGTTTTTGTTTCTATTTTGTTTGTTTTTTGTTTTGTTTTTTTAATCTATTCTGACAACATATTTTTTTTCCATTTTACTTTATTTTATTTTATTTCTTCTCAGTGTTCAGCATTCATTGTTTATGCATGACACCCAGTGCTCCATTCAATATGTGCCCTCCATAATACCCACTACCAGGCTCACTAAACCCCTACCACCCTTCCCTCCAAAACCCTCAGTTTTTTTCTCAGAGTCCACAGTCTCTCATGTTTTGACTCCTCCTCCAATTTCCCCTAACTCACTTCTCCTCTCCATCTCCCAATGTCCTCCGTGATCAAGTATCATATGGTTTCACTTACTCGTGGAGCAACATATGTCTTTTGGTAAGAGTATTTAGTCCAACAATATTCAAAGTAATTAGTAAATATATATTTATTGCCATTTTATCACTTGCTTTGTTTCTGGACATTTTCTCCAATTCTTTTGTCTTTCTTTCTTTCATGTTTTCTTTACTGATGCATTTGGATTTTTTCCCCTGTGTGTGTGTGTGGTGTGTGTATACACTATATATATATATAGTGGTTACCATCAGGTTTATACATCATATCTTCTGTGTATAATAGTATATATCAAGTTTATGGTCATTTAAGTTTGAACCCATTCTTTTCTCCTGTACTTCCCATATTTTAGGTAGGTGTATGTTGTCATAAACTTACATCATTTTCTTTTGTTAGTTCCTTGACTGATTTTTTATAAACATATCCGTTTTTAATGCTTTTGTACTTCCTACTTCATACAGTCACATTTGGACTTTCTATTTCATTTACAGAGTCCCCCTTATTAGTTATAGATGGTTTAGTGTTCATGAATATCTTTTTTTTAAGATTTTATTTATTTATTTGACAGAGAGAGAGGAGAGAGCGTGTTTTGTTTTTTCTTTTTCTGGGAGTCTTATGATATAAATATTGTTATATTTGATGGAGTCACTGAATTCTTTACCCTCAGTATTGTTTTACATAATTATTTTTTTATGTTTTGATCAGCTTGATTAATTTCCATTACTCTGTCTTCTAGGTCATTAATGACTTCTTCTTCTTCTTTCAGTTTTTTGTACAATGCATCAAGTATGTTTGCAATCTTGTTTATTGCACCCTTCATTTCTGATTGATTCTTTTTTAAACCCTTTTATCTTTGTGGAAAGGGTCTCCCTGATACCTTCCATTCTTTTCTTATGTCTGATCAGTATCCTTAAGATCACTGCTTTAAATTCTCTTCAGACATGTTCCTTATCTCTGTTTAGCTTAGATCTCTGGCCCTGACCTTATCTTGTTCTTCCATTTGGTAATTTTTTCTATGCCTGTGCTTTCTTCTCTGCGTTATAAAAGCCAGTTATATATCCTGATACTGAAAATAATGGTTTTATGAAGAAGAGGTTATGTAGATCCCAGGGCATAGAACTTCGGGGAATGTCTCTCTCATGTGCTTTGTGTGCTCTGCTATTGTGTTCTGACTGCTCTATACTTCAGGCCAGTCATCTTCAGAGGTGCTCTTTGCCTGTTGTGGGAAATGTTTGGGCCCTGGCCTGAAAGATAAGTTTTAACTAGGTGTGCTCTGGTCAGCTTGTGAATTGAGAACTGTCACCACCACCTCTGGAACCAAGGCTACAATGGTCAGGAGTTGTGCTGCTATCAAGTGTTTCTGCTGGTCCTCTGGGGGATGATGTTTACTATGCTGGAAATGAGCAAATGTGACTAGGTGCATAGGGAGTGGGGGTTAATGTAAACAAGTTAGGCAGCCCATGTCTACACTGTGCTGGTTCCCATAGGTGGCTCTATGTTTATACAGAAGGACAGGGAAAGGAAAGAGTGCCAGCCATCTCCATTTCCAGCATTCTTTCTATGAATGCTGCCTCTTGGGGACATGCTCCAAAAAGAGTTAAAAATTTCCCCACTATGTACCCCAGGCACTATTCAGATTGCATTGTCCATGCTGTATATACCCGGGTTGTTTGCCTGCCTTCTCTCCAGATGCAGGCAGTGCCCTCTGGGCTCAATCCCAGCTAATCCCACTGACCTTTGAAACTCTAGGCTTTAAGCCTCACTGGTTTCAAGAACTCAGGAAATTCAGACTCTCTCATTTTCCAAGCTGTTGGCTTTGGACACTGGTTTTTGGATGTTGGCTTTTCATGTGCATTCCCCCAAGTGTTCCTGTCTCTCTCACCCTTCTCCACAACCATGGTTCCCTCCCATCCACAGCAACCAAAATCCATTTCTCCCCTAAACCACATCTCTGTTCTTCCTAACCTCTTTGATTTGGCCTCTTCTCTACATTTATTTGTGGAGAATGTTCTGCTAGTCTTCAGGTTGATTTCTGGGGCTTATAGAATGATTTGATAGTTATCTAATTGTGCTCATAGCAGGAAGCAAGCCTTGGGTCCTCCTACTACACTGCATCCTCTCCCCTCCCTGATATCAGTCTTTGGACTTTAAGATTCCTCTGAAAGCCTGCATCCAACATGATCCAGTCATCTTTAATAAACAGTTTTGTATTCAAGTTACACTCTCCCCCAGTGACAGAAAAACAGCAAAAACAAATAAAAAAGACATTTCTTTTGGTTCTTCAGCCCACTTGGCTAAAAATGTTTGAAAATTCTGTTGACCCTATTGGAGAACCTCGTTGTGTAAAAGAATTTCTAAGCCTCAATTTTCACTTAGCTCAGATTCAGTTTAGAACCCATTTCCTCTTGATGGTTATGCATTGATTTAGAATTAAAAAATATCAGTTACAAATTCAAGGAAAGCTTCTTTCATGTATTTAAATAAAAGTTAACTAATGAGGTGCCTGTGTGGCTCACTCAGTTAAGCATTCAACTTGATCTCAGCTCAGGTCTTGATCTCAGGGTCATGAGTTCTAGCCTCACACTGGTCTCCACACTGGAGGAAGAGACTGCTTAAAAAAAAAAAAAGAAGCTAACTAATGAGTCACCCTGCTGTTAAAGAACTCTTGTAGTTTACTTCATTCATTAAGCATCTTCTAATATTCCTGACCTAGAAAAATATTTTCCTTCATGCTTAATTGCTTTTTTTTATTGTGGCTCTGTCTTTTCTCTCCTCTTCAAATGTGTTGTTATGATTCCTTCTCTAGATTTTGTTTCTTTATGCATTGAAATATTTTGTCACATTTCCACCCACTCTTGTAATGAAATTCTTATATATTTATTTATTATTGTTTAAATATTTATTTATTTATTTTCAAGAGCTAGAATGAGTACAAGTGAGAGAAAGAGCAAAGTGAGAGAGAGAGAGATAGAAGCAGACTCCCCACTAAGTGTGTAGTCTGATGTGGTGCTCAATCTGATTACCCTGAGAGCATGACCTGAGCCAAAATCAAGAGTCAGATGCTCAGCTGGGCCACCCAGGCACCTGCGTAATGAAATTTTTATATGTAACATTGTTTGATATGTTTTTCTGTACAATTTAAATAAATTTCACATTCGTTATAACCTAAATTATAATATACATATATGTGAATGCTTATGTATATAGGTATATATGATATATAATGGTTTTATACACAGACACAAACACACATAGATATACACACAATTGTTATATATGAGATATCTGTTAACTGTTATATATCATTCTGAGCTTTTATATTATTTTTCTATATCATCTTGTAGGTTAATTCATTCCTAATTAATCCTCTTCGGGTCATTCATAAAATCTCAATTTTGAGAACTCCTCCAAGAAACATATAAAGCTTAAATGACTATTGCAGTCAAGATGTTTACAATCAAAGAAAAAAAACCCAGTAAGTTCCAACTATCATAGACTGTCACTTTAACAAGACTTACTTCTATAAAAGTAAACTATACATGTCACGTTCACCTGTATGATTATTTTTGGAAGAAGTTAGTTTGTGTGAATGTAGCTGATGAATGAAAGTCAATTGTGAAATGAAGTCTGAAGGTAAACTCTACCCTCCAATATACAGGTTTTTTTTTAAATTTTTAAGAAAGAAAGTGCAAAAGAGAGCATTATGAGTGGGGGGACTAGCAAAAAGAATGGGATAGAATTTTAAGAAGACTCTACACTGAAAGCAGAGACTAATGCAGGGCTTGATCTCGTGAATCTGAGATCCTGACCTGAGCTGAAATCAAGAGTTAGATGCTTAACCAACTGAGCCACCCAGGTGCCCTTACAGGTGTCTTCTTGATATTTCCATTGGAAAGGCTGAAAGCATTCTCAAACTTAAAATATTTGAATTTAAGCAACATAAATGCCCACCAATGAATGAATGGATAGGCAAAATGTGGTATATAACATAAAATTAGATATTATACAATAGATATAAGATGAAAAGTTTCTGTAGATCTATTGCACTAAAATATGAGATCTGCTGAACTGTATATTTAAAAAATTTAAAACAGTCAAAATTATGAGTTTTCTCAATAATTAAAAATTAAGTATATGTATCTGAAATTAATGTAAACCTAATTATATGATATTTATATTATAAATATCTCCCTATTACTTCATGTAATGTCTCCATCAACTCCTACAAATTCTACCTGTACAGTTTTTCTTAAATATGTTCATTTATTTTGAGTTTCAGTGCCCCAAATATTTTACAAGTCATTCTTGTTTCTTTTTTGTTTTAAAGATTTTTATTTATTTATTTGACAAACAGAGATCACAAGAAGGCAGAGAGGCAGGCAGAGAGAGAGGAAGGGAAAGCAGGCTTCCTGCTGAGCAGAAAGCCCAATGCAGGGCTCAATCTCAGGACACTGGGATCATGACCTGAGCCGAAGGCAGAGGCTTTAACCCACTGAGCCACCCAGGTGCTCCTCATTCCTGTTTCTTAAGTAGACTCACAAAGTGTTTCTTAATCCTCAGTTTTGCTACACTCCAATACACTATTCTCACAGCATGCAAAAGCTTAAAAATAGCAGTAAATTGAAGCATGCTATATCACTTATTAAAATTCTCTTATAACTTCTCATTGTTCTTGGGACAAAGTTCATAATCCTTAACATGGTCTTCAGGGGTGTACACAAGCCTTATTTAATGTCATTGTCACTTTCAGTTTTGACATTCCTGCCACACTGGTCTCTTTTCATTTCCTCCAAAATGTCAAACTTTTTCTACCTCAAGGATTTCATGCATGGTGTTGCCTCTGCACTCATTTCTTCTGAAAAAAAAAAAAAAAGTCATATTCACCTTTCTCATCTTACCTTAAGTGTAACTTCTTCAGAGGGGCTTCATTGAACAATTAAACAATGCTTTGTTCCTTTGTTTTTGTTTTGTTTTGTTTTGTTTTGTTTTAAGACAAACATGCAATAGTGCCTGGGTGGCTCAGTGGGTTAAGCCTCTCCCTTCAACTCAGGTCTTGATCTCAGGCTCCTGGGATCAAGCCCCACATCGGGCTCTCTGCTCAGAGGGGAGCCTGCTTCCCCTCTCTCTCTGCCTGCCTCTCTGCCTACTTGTGATCTCTCTCTTTCTGTCAAATAAATAAATAAAATCTTTTTTAAAAATTCCTTTAAAAAATATAAAGACAAACATGCAAAGTGCATATAACATAAGAGTAGAGCTCAATGAATTTTTAGAACCTTAAAATCAAGCATATCACCAACACTTATATTAAGAAACAGAAGCTGGGCTGCCTGGGTGGCTCAGTGGGTTAAGCCTCTGCTTTCAGTTCAGGTCCTGATCTCAGGGTTCTGGGATCAAGTCCCACATCGGGCTCTCTGCTAGACAAGGAGACTGCCTCCTCCTCTCTCTCTCTCTCTTTCTCTACTTGTGATCTCTCTCTCTGTCAATTAAATAAAATCTTTAAAAAAAGAAAAAAAAAAGAAACAGAAGCAGGGTGCCTGGGTGGCTCAGTGGATTAAAGCCTTTGCCTTCTACTCGGGTCATGATCCCAGGGTTCTGGGATCGAGCCCAGCATCAGGCTCTCTGCTCAGTGGGGAGCCTGTTTCCCCTTTTCTCTCTGCTTGCCTCTCTGCCTACTTGTGATCTCTCTGTCCAAAAAAATAAAATAAAATAAAATAAATAAAGAAAAAAAGAAATAAAGAAACAGAAGCATAAGAGGAGAAACAAGATGGTGGAAAAGTAGGAGACCCTCTTTCAACTCGTCCCCTAAAATGAGCTAAATATCTACCAGAACACTCTGAACACCCAGGAAATCAGCCTGAGATGTAACATTATATACTTCTGGATCTCTACAGGGGCAGGAGACAATAGTGGAGAGGTAAAACAGAGTGGAAATGGTCAGACTGATATTAGAGGATGAACAGAAAGGGGAGGGAGCCACCAGAAGTGACCCATTGAAAAGTAACACACCAATATGAGAGTGCCCTGTGATTGGGGACCAGCATTAACTTGGAGTCTGGTTAAAAGCACTCAAAAAGAGCAAAAGATCTTAAGGGGCAACTAGTGGAATTGGGCAGTCATGGGCATGGGCATAAGCCCACAGACCCAGTAATGTCACTGCTGGCAACCACTCAGGCAAGAGAGAGTCCAGTAGAGCCTCCAGTCCATGGTACCTGAGCTTGCAGCTTTCTGCTGCTTGCACCACTGCTTGGCTGGGCGCACTCCCGCCCACGACTGAGAGAGCCTGGTGTGGGCACTCAATGGTGGTCTCTAGGACCACAGTCATCTGCAATCAGCCAAGGGGCCTGAGTGTTCTCAGAATGCACCTGAAAGAACACAGCGTGATCTCTGGTCAGAATCCCTTGGCTGTGACAGCCTTCTGTGACCTGTGTGACCACTAGGTCCAAGCTCAACTGACATGGACCTGGACTCCAGACAACAGTCCCAGCAAAGGCAGCCACCAGAAATAGGCCCCCTTGACCAATATCACTCATGGTTTTAGTGGCATAGGGGTGCAGAGACAATCAGGGGGCCTTGCGTGACCACTGGGACAGTGGTGGATAAAGGAGAGCACTGCCTGTGGGAGGTTGCACTGTTCAGTGGAGTTTGAAGAGGAGGAGTCTGTGTGTTCTGGACACAGTCTGAGGGGAACAGTCTGAGGCTTCTCTCTGAGCCAGAGGTCTGGGTCCTTGCTCTGACCCTCTGAAAAGACACAAAAAGCTGCCAAAGATCAAAACCCTCCAGAGAACAAAATCCTGAAAAACTGGTTTCCACAGAGCCCACCCCTTAATAACCTGCAGGGCAACTCAACCCAAGCGAGATTGCAACTCAACCCAAGCAAGACTGACAGGAGAACAATGCAGCAGGCCCCTCTCCCAATAGGGAAGCCCAAAGAACAGGAGGACAACCACCACAGGGGCCCCATGAAACTATAAAACCCGAATGTCAGGGGAAAACAATATATTAATCTCCCAGTATTGCCCTAAACCTGTATATTTCACAGATACAACTTTTTTTTTAAATTCCTTCACACGATTCTTGTTCTTTTAATTTTATAAAAGATTTTATTTATTTATTTGACAGAGAAAGAGATCAGAGTAGGCAGAGAGGCAGGAGGAGAGAGAGAAGGAAGCAGGCTCCCCACTGAGCAGAGAGCCCTATTCGAGGCTTGATCCCAAGACCCTGAGATCATGACCTGAGCTGAAGGCACAGGCTTAACCCACTGAGCCACCCAGGAGCCCCATTATTTTATTTTTTTTAACCTACTTACCATTTTAACTAGACGTTTAATACAACATATTCTATAATAAATTTTTAAGTTGAACATTTAATAATACATATACCTGTGACTTTTTATTTTTTTTTATTAATACACATACAGATATAAGCTTCAAGGTAATCCTTTTTCCCTATTCAATACTACCCTTATATATCAACTAGTTTTAATTCCCCTTTATCTCTGGAAAGTTGAGTCCTTTAACAAAGAAATCAAGATACACCAAGGAAGAAGTGAAATAACCTTACTCCACCCACACTGAGGATTTATAACCACCCTCCCATCTTATTCTTCTGTCAGTGTTTCTGTGTATTTGTTTTTGTTCTGGTATTATATAAATCTCATTCTTGCAGTTCATTTTTGCTCATTTCTTCTTTTTTTTTCATATCATTTACTTTTGTCAGTCTTTTTTTCATTTTTGTTTATATACCTCATAAATCTTAATTTTGGAGCTCATTTTGGCTATGGTTTCACTTTCTCTCTCTCTCTCTCTCTCTTTTTTCTTTTTTTTTTTCTTTCTTTATGGTGGTGCCTTCCAATTGCTCTGACTTTCCACGATGAAAATTGCCTGGATCGTGCTTGATATATTCAGCTATACATCCCCTCAACCACCGCTTTCCAAAATGACAAGGAGGAGGAACACCCAACAGAGGAAAAATTCAGAGACTGTGCCCTCTGCATCAGAACTATTGGATATGGCCATAAACAGTATGTCAGAAATGGAAATCAGAGTAACAATTATCCAGGCAATGGCTAGGTTAGAGAAAATCATTAGTGACAACATAGAATCTCTAAGGGTGGAGGTGAAAGCCAACCTGGAAGAAGTTAAAAATGCTATCAGTGAGATCCAATCTAATCTAAATACTCTAAAACTAGGGTAACTGAGGCAGAAGATAGAATTAGTGATTTAGAGGACAAATTGATAGAGAAAAAGGATCAGGAGGAGGCCTGGAACAAACAGCTTAGAAGCCATGGAAACAGAATTAGGAAAATAAATGATGCCACAAAACGTTTCAATTGTAGAATTATTTGGATCCCTTAGGGGGTGGAGAAAGAGAGAAGACTAGAAGATATAGTTGACAATTTCTGGATGAAAATTTCCCTAATCTGGGGAATGGAACAAGTGTTCATGTCCTAGAGGTTGAAATTACACCCACCAAGATCAACAAATCTAGAAAGACCTCCAGGCACTTGATTGTGAAATTCACAAATCATAATTTTAGACAAGAGATCCTAAGGGGAGCTAGGGGGAAGAGTTTTCTTACATACAGAAGAAGGTCCATCAGAATAACTTCAGACCTGCCACAGAACCAGGCAACTCAGAAAAGCTGGAAAGACATATTCAGGGCACTAAATTAGAAGAACATGCAGCCAAGAATACTTTATCCAGCAAGGCTGACCTTCAAAATTGATAGAGAGATAAAGAGCTTCCAAGACTGGCAAGTTTTAAAAGAGATACAAAATTGTTGGAGAGATAAAGATCTTCCAAGGCCATCAACTTGGCACTACAAAGAAAGATTAAGGGGGATTATATAAAAGAACAAAGAACCCAATAGTGATATAGAACAGAAACTTACAGAGACAGTCTATAGAAACAAGGACTTAATAGACAACATGATGTCAATAAAAACTTACCTTTCAATAATCACTCTCAATGTGAACAACCTCAATGCTCCCATAAAATGGCACCAGGTTGCAGACTGGATAAAACGACAGGATCCCTCCATATGCTGTCTACAAAAGACACATTTGGAACCTAAAGATACATCAAGACTCAAAGTAAAGGATGGAGAACCATCTTTCATGCCAACAGGCCTCAAAAGAAAGCTGGGGCAGTGATTCTCATGTCCAATAAATTAGATTTTAAACTAAAGGCTGTAGTCAGAGATAATGATTTTTTATTAATAGTTTAATAGACTATTAGTCTATTAATTAGTCTATTAATTAGTCTATTAAAAGTATTTTATTAATAGTTTAATAGGCTATTAAAGGCTCTATGCTCCAAGAAGATCTAACAATTTTAAATATTTATGCCCACAACATGGGAGCAGTCAACTACATGACCCAACTGTTAATCAAAATAGTCATATTGATATGAATGCATTAATTGTAGGGGATCCTAACACATCATTCTCAGTATTAGACAGATCATCCAAGCAGAAAATCAATAAAGAAACAAGAGCTTTCAATGACACTTTGGACCAGATGGACCTCATAAATACAAACAGAACATTCCATCTTAAAAAAAAAAAAGAATACTAATTCTTCCAATTCACATGGAGCTTTCTCCAGAATAGAAAACATACTGGGTCACAAATCAGGGTTCTACCCATACCAAAAGACTGAGATTATTCCCTGCATATTCACAGACGACAATGCTTTGAAACTGGAACTCAACCACAAGAAAAAGTCTACAAGGAATTCAAACACTTGGAAGCTAAAGACCACCCTGTTCAAGAATGTTTGGATCAGCCAGGAAATCAAAGAAGAACTTGAACAATTCATGGAAACCAATGAGAATGAAGACATATCACTCTAAAACCTATGGGATACAGCAAAGGTGGTCCTAAAGGGGAAATACATAGCCATCCAAACCTCTCCAAAAAAAAAAAAAAAAAAAAAAAAAAAAAGAAAAAAAGAAAGAAAGAAAGAAAGAAAAGAAAAATCCAGAATACACCAGCTCTCTGTACACCTTAAAGAACTGGAGAATCAACAACAAATTAAGCTAACCCCACACACAAGAAGGGAGATAATCAAGATTAGAGCAGAGATCAATGCATTATAAACTAGAGAAACAATAGAACACATCAGTGAAACTAGAAGTTGGTATTTTGACAGAATCACTAAGATCAATTAACCACTGGCCAAACTAATCCAAAAAGAAAAGAGAGAGGACCCAAATTCATAAAATTATGATCACGTTAACACCAGGAAATAGAAACAATGATCAGAAATTATTATCAACAGCTATATGACAATAAATCAAGCAACCTAGACGAAATGGATGCATTCCTGGAAACCTATAAACATCTGAGACTGAATCAGGAAGAAATTGACAACCTGAATAGACCAATATCTAGTAACAAGATTGAAGCAGTGATCAAAAACTTCCCAAAAAACAAGAGCCCAGACCTGATGGATTCCCTGGGGAATTCTACCAAACATTCAAAGAAGAAATAATACCTATTCTTCTGCAGCTGTTTCAAAAAATAGAAACAGAAGGAAAACTTCCAGACTCTTTCTATGAGGACAACATGACCTTGATCCCCAAACCAGGCAAAGACCCCACCAAAAAGAATTTCAGACCAATATCCCTGATGAATATGGATGCTAATATTCTCAACAAGATCCTCGTTAATACGATACAACAGTACATTAAAAAGATTATCCTCCAAGACCAGGTGGGATTTACCCATGGGATGCAAGGGTGGTTCAACATTCACAAATCAATTGATGTGATAGAACAATTCAATAAGAGAAGAGAGAGGAACCATTTGGTCCTCTCAATTGATGCAGAAAAAGCATTTGACAAAATACACCATCATTCCTGACGGATTAAAACTCTTCAAATTGTATGGTTAGAAGGAACATTCCTCAACTTCATAAAATCGATCTATGAAAAACCCATAGTGAATATCACTCTCAATGGGGAAAAGCTGACAGCCTTCCCTTTGAGGTCAGGAACACAAAAGATACCCACTCTCACCACTGTTGTTCAAAATAGTAATAGAAATCCTAGCAACAGCCATCAGAAAACAGAAAGAAATAAAAGGTATTCAAATTGGCAATGAAGAAGTCAAACTCTCTTCTCAGATGACATGATACTTTACATGGAAAACCCAAAAGTCTCCACCCCCAAACTACCAGAACTCATACAGCAATTCAGTAATGTGCCAGGTTACAAAATCAATGCACAGAAATCAGCTGCTTTCTTATACACTGACAATGAAAATATAGAAAGGGAAATGAGAGAATTGATTCCATTTACTATAACACCAAGAACCATGAGATCCCTGGGAATAAACCTAACCAAAGGAATAAAGGATCTGTACTCAAGGAACTACAGAACACTTATGAAAAAAAATGAAGAGGACACAAAAAGATGGAAAGACATTCCATGCTGATGGATCGGAAGAAAAAACATTGTTAAAATGTCTGTACTGCCTAGAGCAATCTATACTTTCAATGCCATCCTGATATAAAATTCCACTGGCATTTTTCAAAAAGCTGGAACAAACAATCCTAAAATTTGTATGGAATCAGAAGAGACCCCAAATTGCTAAGGAAACATTAAAAAAGAAAAACAAAACTGGGGGCATCATGTTGCTTGATTTCAAGCTTTATGAAAAAGCTATGATCACCAAGGCAGCATGGTACTGGCATAAAAACAGACACATAGACCAGTGGAACAGAGTAGAGATCCCAGATATGGACCCACAACTCTATGGTCAAATAATCTTTGACAAAGCAGGGAAAAATATCCAGTGGAAAACAGTCTCTTCAATAGATGGTACTGGGAAAATTGGACAGCTATATATAGAAGAATGAAACTTGACCATCCTCTTATACCTTTCACAAAGATAAACTTGAAATGAATGAAAGACCTCAAGGTGAGGCAGGAATACATCAAAATCCTAGAGGAGAACAATGGCAGTAACCTCTTCAACATGGCCACAGCAACTTCTTTCAGGACATATCTCCAAAGGCAAAGGAAACAAAAGCAAAAATCAACTTTGGGGACTTCATCAAGATCAAAAGCTTCTGCACACAAAGGAAACAGTCAACAAAGCAAAGAGACAACCCATGGAATGGGAGAAGATATTCGTAAATGACACTAGAGACAAAGGGCTGATATCCAAGATCTATAAAGAACTCCTCAAACTCAACACACACAAAACAAATAATCATGTCAAAAATTGAGAAGAAGACATCAACAGACACTTCTCCAAAGAAGACATACAAATGGCTAACAGACATATGAAAAAATGTTCATCATCTTTAGTAATCAGGAAGATTCAAATCAAAATCACATTGAGATACCACCTTACACCAGATAGAATGGCCAAAATTAACAAGACAGTAAACAACATGTGTTGGAGAGGATGTGGAGAAAGGTGAACCCTCTTACACTGTTGGTGGGAATGCAAGTTAGTGCAGCCACTTTGGAAAACAGTGCAGAGTTCCTTAAGAAATTGAAAATAGAGCTTCTCTATCACCCTGCAATTACACTACTGGGGTTTTCCCCCAAATATGCAGATGTAGTGAAAAGAAGGGTCATCTGTACCACAATGTTCATAGCAGCAATGGCCACAGTCACTAAATTGTGGAAAGAACCAAGATGCCCTTCAACAGATGAATGGATAAAGAAGATATGGCCCAGGGCGCCTGGGTGGCTCAGTGTTCAGCTCAGGTCATGATCTCAGGGTCCTGGGATCGAGCTCCATATCGGGCTCTCTGCTCAGGTGGAGTCTGCTTCCCCCCCACCTCTCTGCCTACTTGTGATCTCTGTCTGTAAATAAATAAATAAAATCTTTAAAAAAAAAAGAAGTTATGGCCCATATATACAATTGGAGTATTATGCCTCCATCAGAAAGGATGAATGCCCAACTTTGGTATCAGCATAGACGGGACTGGAAGAGATTATGCTGAGTGAAATAAGTCAAGCAGAGAGAGTCAAGTATCATATGGTTTCACTTACTTGTGGAGCTTAAGGAATAACATGGAGGGCATTGAGATATGGAGAGGAGAATTGAATTGGGGGAAATTGGAGGGGGACACAAACCATGAGAGACTGTGGACTCTGAGAATCAAACTGAGGTTTTTGGAGGGATGGGAGTGGGGATTCGGTGAGCCTGGTGGTGGGTATTATGGAGGGCACATATTGCATGGAGTACTCAGTGTGGTGCATGAACAATGAATTCTGGAACACTGAAAATAAATAAAATTAAATAAAATTTTAAAAAAAGAACATGTACAAAAAAGGAAATTTTTAAAAGTTCTCTTGTGTATGGATGTTAATATTTTAACTCATATATTAACAATTAAATCCTGTAATATAGTACATGATCAACCGAGTTTATCCAAAAAATGCAAATGTGTTTAAATATCAACTAATGCAATCATATTTTAATTAAAAATGTTGAGTTTTTTTTTAATTTTAATTCCAGTGTAATTAACATGAAGTGTTATATTATTTTCAGGTGTATGCTATAGTGATTCAATAATTGTATACATTACTCAGGGCTTGTCACGGTAAGTTTACTTTCTAATCCCCATCATTTATTTCACCCTTCCCTCCACCCACCTCCCCTCCAGCAACCATCAGTTTGCTCTATACAGTTGAGAATCTGTCTCTTGTTTTTTTTTTTTTTTCTCTCTCTCTCTTCTTTTCTTCGGTTTCTTACATTCCACATACAAGCGAAATATGGTGGTATTTATCTTTCTTTTACTGACTTATTTTGCTTAGCATTGTACTTTCCAGCTCCATCCATGTTATTATGAATGACAAGATTTCATTCTTTTCATGGCTGAATAATTGCATTGCATATACATAACATATATATTTTATAAATTTATCAATGTACACTTCAGCTGCTTGTATAATTAGGATATTGGGAATATTACTGCTATAAACACAGGGGTACATGTATCCCTTTGAATTACTGTTTAATATTATTTGGTAAATACCAAGCCGTAAAATTGCTGGATCATAGAGTAGTTATACATTTAACTTTTCAAAGAACCTTCATACTCTTTTCCACAGTGGTTTTACAGCTTGCATTCCCAAGAGTGCAGGAGGGTATCTTTCATTCCACATCCCTTTCAACACTTGTTGTTTCTTGTATTTTCCATTTTAGCCATTCTGACAGGTGTGAGGTGATATCCTATTTTAGTTTTGATTTACATTTCCCTGATGATGAGTGATACTGAAAATATTTCATATGTCTGGTGACCACCTGTATCTGTACTTTGGAAAAATATCTGTTTATGTCTTCTGCCCATTTTTATTTGATTGTTTTGGGGCTGTCCAGTTTTTTCAACACCATTTCTTGAAGAAACTTTTTTTTTCCTTCCATTGGTTATTCTTTCTTGCTTTCTCAAAGCAAGAAATTTGCTGTATGGTTGTGGGTTCATTTTTGAATTTTCTATTCTGTTCTATTGATTAACATGTCTGTTTTTGTGCCAGTACCATACTGGTTTGATCCCTACAGCTTTGTAACATAACTTGACGTCAGTGTTGTTATACCTCCCATTTTGTTTTTATTTTTCAAGATTATTTTCGCTATTTGTGGTCTTGTGTGATTCCATACAAATTTTAGGATTGTTTGTTCTAGTTCTATGAAAAATGCTGTTGGTATTTTGATAGAGATTACATTAAATGTGAAGATTGCTTTGGGCAGTATAGATGTTTTAACATTATTTTTTTCTTCTAATCCATAGCATGGAACATCTTTCCATTCCACATCTTGAATTTCTTTCATCAATGTTTCATAGTTTCCAGAGTACAGTTGTCTCTCCTCTTTGGTTAAGTTTATTCTAAATATTTTATTTTTCTTGGTGCAATTGTAAACGGAATTGTTTTTCTTAATTTCACTTTCTACTGATTCATTATTAGTGTATAGGAATGCAATATATTTCTGTACATTGATTTGGTATCCTGTGATTTTAGTGAATTCACTTATAACTTCCTAATAGTCTTTTGGTGGAGACTTTCAGGTTTTCTATATATAGTATCATGTCTTCTGTATCATGTCTTTCTATAGATAATATCATGTCATCTGCAAATAGTAAAAACTCTCAATTTTTTACCATTGAGTATAATGTTAGCTATAAGACCTGCTTTGTTGAGGGTTTTTATCATGAAGGAACATTATACTTTGTCAAATGCTTTTTCCAAGTCTATTGAAATAATCATTTTTTAATCTTTTCTCCTATTGATATGTTATATCATGTTGATTGATTTGGAATATTGAATCAACATTCCAACCTAGGAACAAATCCCACTTGATCGTGGTGAGTGATTTTTTTTTTTTGAAATTTTTTGTTCAATTCTGTTTGATAGTATGTTGTTAACAATTTTTGCATCTATGCTCATCAGATATATTGGTCTATATTTCTCTCTCTTTGTGATGTCTTTGTTTTGGGCATTAGGGTGATACTAGCATCAAATAATTAATTTGGGTTTTCTTTCTTCTTGTTTTTTTGGAGTAGTTTGAGTAGAAGAGTTATCAACTTTTATTTACATGTTTGGTAGACTTTGTGAAACCAGAATCTTAGCATCCATATTCATCAAGAATATTGGTCTGAAATTCTGCTTTTTGATGTGGTCTTTGCCTGGTTTGGGGATCAAGGTCATGCTGTCCTCATAGAAAGAGTCTGGAAGTTTTCCTTCTGTTTCTATTTTTTGAAACAGCTGCAGAAGAATAGGTATTATTTCTTCTTTGAATGTTTGGTAGAATTCCCCAGGGAATCCATCAGGTCCTGGGCTCTTGTTTTTTGGGAAGTTTTTGATCACTGCTTCAATCTTGTTACTAGATATTGGTCTATTCAGGTTGTCAATTTCTTCCTGATTCAGTCTCAGATGTTTATAGGTTTCCAGGAATGCATCCATTTCGTCTAAGTTGTTTGACTTATTGGCATATAGCTGTTGATAATAATTTCTGATCGTTGTTTCTATTTCCTGGTGTTAACGTGATCTCTCCCTTTTCATTCAAAATTTTATGAATTTGGGTCCTCT
The DNA here is from genome assembly GCF_010015895.1 of Lontra canadensis. NCBI lineage: Eukaryota > Metazoa > Chordata > Mammalia > Carnivora > Mustelidae > Lontra > Lontra canadensis. Next base: position 2,715,456 of record NW_022631071.1, on the reverse strand, counting down.
CTCTTTTGGATTAATTGGCCAGTGGTTAATTGATCTTATTGATTCTTTCAAAATACCAGCTTCTAGTTTCACTGATATGTTCTACTGTATCTCTAGTTTCTAACTCATCGATCTCTGCTTTAATCTTGATTATCTCCCTTCTTGTGTGTGGGGTTGGCTTAATTTGTTGTTGATTCTCCAGTTTTTAAGGTGTAAATAGAGCTGGTGTATTCTGGATTTTTTAACTTTTTTTTTTTTTTGAGAGCTTTGGATGGCTATGTACTTCCCCCTAAGGACCACATTTGTATCCCATAGTTTTGGACTGAAGTGCCTTCATTCTCATTGGTTTCCATGAATTGTTCAAGTTCTTCTTTGATTTCCTGGTTGATCCAAACATTCTTGAGTAGGATGGTCTTTAGCCTCCAAGTGTTTGATTTCCTTCTAGACTTTTTCTTGTGGTTGAGTTACAGTTTCAAAGTATTGTCATCTGAGAATATGCAGGGAATAATCTCAGTCTTTTGGTATTAGTTCTATATTAGTTGAGCCCTGATTTGTGACCCAGTACATTGTCTATTCGGGAGAAAATTCCATGTGCACTTGAGAAGAATGAGTATTCTGTTGTTTTAGGGTGGAATGTTCTGTATTTATCTATGAGGTCCATCTGGTCCAATGTGTCATTCAATCCTCTGGTTTCTTTATTGATTTTCTGCTTGGGTGATTGGCCCTTCTTAGGTTTTGGGTTCAAAGTCATATTGCTCCATAAATGGAGTGAAAAGCCTTCTTTTCTTGTCCTGTTCTTTGGAAAAGTTATGAAAGACTGTTATATTCTTTGCTTAAAAACTGCAGAAGTCCATCATTGAGCCACTAGAGACTGGTCTGTTTGCTTATTAGTTTGCTTTGTTTTTGTTCTTCTCCTTGGAGGTAAAGGATTTTAATAGCAGAGTCAGTTTGTTTAATAGACATAGACAGATGATTTTCTGTTTTGAATTGTATTGTAAATGTTTTTTTAAAGGAGATTGCTCATTTCAACTAATTTGTCAAAATATTGTATAAAATTTTTCATGATATTGCCTTCACTTTTTGTATTTGTAGACTCCATAACAATATATACCTTTTACATTTTTTAATTATTTATTTTGTTTCTTTTCTTTATATCTCGATTTATCTTGCAAGAGTTCTATCAATTTTATAAGTAATACAAGACAACTATTGCTTTATTCATGATATGTAAGAAAATAATTTCATAATAAATTTTTCTTATGTCTATCATGAATTTTTAGGTTGACTCCATTTCAATCTATGTGTCTGGAGGCTTGGTTTAGTGTTTTCATCCTCTTTTTGACATTTAGTATTTTATTTTGCAACAAGTGGATATGTATTATTGTCGTACTTTAAATTGTGCAATTATTTATAAACTATTTTTGGAGGGAATTTTTTAAGTAATTGCTCTAAAATTTAATATATATATCTTAGCTTATCAGAATATATTTCCAATTTAAACTAATTCCAGTGAGATATAAAATTTTACTTTTATTTACTCTACTCTATCCCCAACTCCTGCTATATCTTATTATTTTTTATATATGTCAGTAAATGTTACAAACACAATGATACATTTTTATATTATTACTTTATGTAATTTTGTCTCTTAAATAACTTGAGAGATGTAAGGAGGGTAAGGAAATATTCACAAAGCTATTTAACCTTCTTATTACACATTATCTTCACATCTTCCTGTGAATTTGATTGATCTAGTGACATTATATCACTACAGTATAGTTTTGTTCCTGACCTACATTTTGTGCTATTATATTCAAATACATTACATTCATAAATGTTATATACCTGACAATACAATTGTATATATACATGTGCATATGTATGCATATGTGTGTGTATTTATATACACACAGACATATATACAATGTTCTGTGCAATCTTTTAAAGTGAGTTAAGAGAAGAAAGGATAAAATACGCATTTATACCATCCTCCATAATTACCTACATGAACATATGTGCCAAACAACATTTATTATGTTTTTTTTTTAATATGGACTTGAAGTACTCTCTGATGTCATTTGATTCAGGCTGAAGAATTTATTTTAGTGTTTCTTTTTTTCTTTTTCTTTGCATTTTTTTAATTTTATTTTTTATAAACATATAATATATTTTTATCCCCAGAGGTACAAGTCTGTGAATTGCCAGGTTTACACACTTCACAGCACTCACCATAGCACATACCCTCCCCAATGTCCATAACACCAACCCCCTCCCAACCCCCCTCCCCCCATCAACCCTCAGTTTGTTTTGTGAGGTTCAGAGTCACTTATGGTTTGCCTCCCTCCCAATCCCATCTTGTTTCATTTACTCTTCTCCTACCCCCTTAAACCCCCATGTTGCATCTCCTCTCCCTCATATCAGGGAGATCATATGATAGTTGTCTTTCTCTGATTGACTTATTTCGCTAAGCATGATACCCTCTAGTTCCATCCATGTTGTCATAAATGGCAAGATTTCATTTATTTTTATGGCCGCATAGTGTGTATATACCACATCTTCTTTATCCATTCATCTGTTGATGGACATTTAGGTTCTTTCCATAGTTTGGCTATTGTGGACATTGCTGCTATAAACATTTGGGTGCACGTGCCCCTTCGGATCACTAAGTTTGTATCTTTAGGGTAAATACCCAGTAGTGCAATTGCTGGGTCATAGGGTAGTTCTATTTCCAACATTTTGAGGAACCTCCATGCTGTTTTCCAGAGTGGTTGCACCAGCTTGCATTCCCACCAACAGTGTAGGAGGGTTCCCCTTTCTCCACGTCCTCACCAGCATCTGTCATTTCCTGACTTGTTAATTTTAGCCATTCTGACTTGTGTGAGGTGATATCTCATTGTGGTTTTGATTTGTATTTCCCTGATGCCGAGTGATATGGGGCACTTTTTCATGTGTCTGTTGGCCATCTGGATGTCTTCTTTGCAGAAATGTCTGTTCATGTCTTCTGCCCATTTCTTGATTGGATTATTTGTTCTTTGGGTGGTGAGTTTGCTAAATTCTTTATAGATTTTGGACACTAGCCCTTTATCTGATATGTCACTTGCAAATATCTTCTCCCATTCTGTCATTTGTCTTTCGGTTTTGTTAACTGTTTCCTTTGCTGTGCAAAAGCTTCTGATCTTGATAAAATCCCAATAGTTCATTTTTCCCTTGCTTCCCTTGCCTTTGGCAATGTTCCTAGGAAGATGTTGCTGCGGCTGAGGTCAAAGAGGTTGCTGCCTGTGTTCTCCTCAAGGATTTTGATGGATTCTTTTCTCACATTGAGGTCCTTCATCCATTTTGAGTCTATTTTCGTGTGTGGTGTAAGGAAATGGTCCAATTTCATTTTTCTGCATGTGGCTGTCCAATTTTCCCAACACCATTTATTGAAGAGGCTGTCTTTTTTCCATTGGACATTCTTTCCTGCTTTGTCGAAGATTAGTTGACCATAGAGTTGAGGGTCTATTTCTGGGCTCTCTATTCTGTTGCATTGATCTATGTGTCTGTTTTTGTGCCAGTACCATGCTGTCTTGATGATGACAGCTTTGTAATAGAGCTTGAAGTCCGGAATTGTGATGCCACCCACTTTGGCTTTCTTTTTCAATATTCCTTTGGCTATTCACGGTCTTTTCTGGTTCCATATAAATTTTAGGATTATTTGTTCCATTTCTTTGAAAAAAATGGATGGTACTTTGATAGGAATTTTATTAAATGTGTAGATTGCTTTAGGTAGCATAGACATTTTCACAATATTTATTCTTCCAATCCAGGAGCATGGAACATTTTTCCATTTCTTTGTGTCTTCCTCAATTTCTTTCATGAGTACTTTATAGTTTTCTGTGTGTAGATTCTTAGCCTCTTTGGTTAGGTTTATTCCTAGATATCTTATAGTTTTGGGTGCAATTGTAAATGGGATTGACTCCTTAATTTCTCTTTCTTCTGTCTTGTTGAAGGTATAGAGAAATGCAACTGATTTCTGTGCACTGATTTTATATCCTGACACTTTACTGAATTCCTGTACAAGTTCTAGCAGTTTTGGAGTGGAGTCTTTTGGGTTTTCCAAATATAGTATCATATCATCTATGAAGAGTGATAGTTTGACTTCTTCTTTGCCGATTTGGATGTCTTTAATTTCCTTTTGTTGTCTGATTGCTGAGGCTAGGAGTTCTAATACTATGTTGAATAGCAGTGGTGATAATAGACATTCCTGATGTGTTCCTGACCTTAGCGGAAAAGCTTTCAGTTTTTTTCCATTGAGAATGATATCTGTGGTGGGTTTTTCATAGATGGCTTTGATAATATTAAGGTATGTGCCCTCTATCCCTACACTTTGAAGAGTTTTGATCAGGAAGGGATGCTGTACTTTGTCAAATGCTTTTTCAGCATCTATGGAGAGTATCATATGGTTCTTGTTCTTTCTTTTATTAATGTGTTGTATCACATTGATTGATGTGCGGATGTTGAACCAACCTTGCAGCACTGGAATAAATCCCACTTGGTCATGGTGTATAATCCTTTTAATGTACTGTTGAATCCTATTGGCTAGTATTTTGGTGAGAATTTTTGCATCTGTGTTCATCAAGGATATTGGTCTGTAGTTCTCTTTTTTGATGGGGTCCTTGTCTGGTTTTGGGATCAAGGTGATGCTGGCCTCATAAAATGAGTTTGGAAGTTTTCCTTCCATTTCTATTTCTTGGAACAGTTTCAGGAGAATACGAATTGATTCTTCTTTAAATGTTTGGTAGAATTCCCCCGGGAAGCCGTATGGCCCTGGGCTTTTGTTTGTTTGGAGATTTTTGATGACTGTTTCAATCTCCTTACTGGTTATGGGTCTGTTCAGGCTTTCTATTTCTTCCTGGTTCAGTTGTGGTAGTTTATGTGTCTCTAGGAATGCCTCCATTTCTTCCAGATTGTCAAATTTGTTGGCATAGGGTTGCTCATAGTATGTTCTTATAATTGTCTGTATTTCTTTGGTGTTAGTTGTAATCTCTACTCTTTCATTCATGATTTTATTTATTTGGGTCCTCTCTCTTTTCTTTTTGATAAGTCTGGCCAGGGGTTTACCAATCTTATTAATTCTTTCAAAGAACCAGCTCCTAGTTTCATTGATTTGTTCTATTTTTTTTTTTTTTTTGGTTTCTATTTCATTGATTTCTGCTCTGATCTTTATGATTTCTCTTCTCCTGCTGGGTTTAGGGTTTCTTTCTTGTTCTTTCTCCAGCTCCTTTAGGTGTAGGGTTAGGTTGTGTACCTGAGACCTTTCTTGTTTCTTGAGAAAGGCTTATACCGCTATATATTTTCCTCTCAGGACTGCCTTTGTTGTGTCCCACAGATTTCGAACCATTGTGTTTTCATTATCCTTTGTTTCCATGAATTTTTTCAATTCTTCTTTAATTTCCTGGTTGACCCATTCATTCTTTAGAAGGATGTTGTTTAGTCTCCATGTATTTGGGTTCTTTCCAAATTTCCTCTTGTGATTGAGTTCTAGCTTCAGAGCATTGTGGTCTGAAAATATGCAGGGAATGATCCCAATATTTTGATACCGGTTGAGACCTGATTTAGGACCCAAGATGTGATCTATTCTGGAGAATGTTCCATGTACACTAGAGAAGAATGTGTATTCTTTTGCTTTGGGGTGAAATGTTCTGAATATATCTGTGATGTCCATCTGGTCCAGTGTGTCATTTTAGGCCTTTATTTCCTTGTGGATCTTTTGCTTGGATGATCTGTCCATTTCAGTGAGGGGAGTGTTAAAGTCCCCTACAATTATTGTATGGTTGTTGATGTGTTTCTTTGATTTTGTTATTAATTGGTTTATATAGTTGGCTGCTCCCACGTTAGGGGCATAGATATTTAAAATTGTTATATCTTCTTGTTGGACAGATTCTTTGAGTATGATATAGTGTCCTTCCTCATCTCTTTATAGTCTTTGGCTTAAAATCTAATTGATCTGATATAAGGATTGCCACTTCTGCTTTCTTCTGATGTCCATTAGCATGGTAAATTCTTTTCCACCCCCTCACTTTAAATCTGGAGGTGTCTTCAGGTTTAAGATGAGTTTCTTGTATGCAACATATGGATGGGTTTTGTTTTTTTATCCATTCTGATACCCTGTGTCTTTTGATTGGGGCATTTAGCCCATTAACATTCAGGGTAACTATTGAGAGATATGAATTTAGTGCCATTGTATTGCCTGTAAGGTGACTGTTACTGTATATTGTCTCTGTTCCTTTCTGATCTACTACTTTTAGGCTCTCTCTTTGCTTAGAAGACCCCTTTCAATATTTCCTGTAGAGCTGGTTTGGTGTTTGCAAATTCTTTCAGTTTTTGTTTGTCCTGGAAGCTTTTAATCTCTCCTTCTATTTTCAATGATAGCCTAGCTGAATATAGTATTCTTGGCTGCATGTTTTTCTCATTTAGTGCTCTGAATATATCATGCTTGTTCTTTCTGGCCTGCCAGGTCTCTGTGGATAAGTCTGCTGCCAATCTAATATTTTTACCATTGTATGTTACAGTCTTCTTTTCCTTGGCTGCTTTCAGGATTTTCTCTTTGTCACTAAGACTTGTAAATTTTACTATTATGTGACGGGGTGTAGACCTATTCTTATTGATTTTGAGGGGGATTCTCTGCACCTCCTGGATTTTGATACGTGTTTCCTTTGCCATATTGGGGAAATTCTCTCCAATAATTCTCTCCAATATACCTTCTATTCCCCTCTCTCTTTCTTCTTCTTCTTGAATCCCAATTATTCTTATGTTGTTTCGTCTTATGGTGCCACTTATCTCTCGAATTCTCCCCTCGTGGTCCAGTAGCTGTTTGTCCCTCTTTTGCTCAGCTTCTTTATTCTCTGTCATTTGGTCTTCTATATCGCTACTTCTTTCTTCTGCCTCATTTATCCTAGCAGTTAGAGCCTCCATTTTTGATTGTACCTCATTAATAGCTTTTTTGATTTCCACTTGGTTAGATTTTAGTTCTTTTATTTCTCCATAAAGGGCTTTTATATCTCCTGAGAGGGTTTCTCTAATATCTTCCATGCCTTTTTCGAGCCCGGCTAGAACCTTGAGAATCGTCATTCTGAACTCTAGATCTGACATATTACCGATGTCTGTATTGATTATGTCCCTAGCCTTTGGTACTGCTTCTTATTCTTTTTTTTGTGGTGAATTTTTCCGCCTTTCATTTTGTCCAGATAAGTGTATATGAAGGAGCAAGTAAAATACTAAAAGGGTGGCAACAACCCCAGGAAAGTATGCTTTAACCAAATCAGAAGAGATCCCAAATCGTGAGGGGGGAGAAAGTGGATAAAAAGAGGTTCAGAAAGAAAAAAAAAATGAAACAATTAAAAAAAGAAAACAAAGAATAAAAGAATATAAAAAGGAAAAAAAATATATATATATATTAGATAAACTAGTTAAAATACGTTAAAAAATAAAAGGGTAAATGTTCAAAAAAATTTAGCAGAAGAAGAGAAAAAAAATTGAAAAAGAAAAGAAAAATTAAATTAACTGCATGTTAAAGAATCATGGGGAGAAAGCCATGAGTTTCGTGCCTTGCTTTCTCCTCCTCTGGAATTCCGCTGCTCTCCTTGGTATTGAAACTGTACTCCTTGATAGGTGAACTTGGTCCTGGCTGGGTTTCTTGTTGATCTTCTGGGGGAGGGGCCTGTTGTAGTGATTCTCAAGTGTCTTTGCCCCAGGTGGAGTTGCACCACCTTTACCAGGGGCCGGGCTGAGTAATCCGCTCGGGTTTGCTGTCAGGAGCTTTTGTTCCCTGAGCACTTTCCATAGAGTTCCGGAGGATGGGAATGAAGATGGCGGCCTCCCAGTCTCCATACCAGAGGAGCCGAGAGCCCGGGGCCCCTCTTCTCAGTGCGCCCTCAGAGAACAGAGCCCAATTATTCCCGTCACCCTGGCCTCCGGCCACGCTCTGAGCTGACCGAGCCTGCGACCGGTTCAAGGTAACCCGGAGCTTAGAGCTCACTTCTCAGCTCTGCCTCTGTAGCCTGCTTCCCCATTCTAATACCTGTAAGCTCTGTGACACTCAGACACCCCCGATCCTTCTGTGACCCTGCGGGACCTGAGGCCACGCTGACCCCTCGTGGGCTTCACCCCAGTTAAGCCTCTGGAGCGATGTCCCTCAGCAGAACAGACTTTTAAAAGTCCTGATTTTGTGCTCCGTTGTTCTGCCACTTGCCGGGAGCCGGCCCCTCCCCCCGTGGTCTATCTTCCTGCCGCTTTGGATTCACTTCTCCACCAGTCCTACCTTTCAGAAAGTAGTTGATTTTCTGTTTCTAGAATTGCTGTTCTTCTTCTCTTCAATCTCCCTTTGGATATTAGGTGTTTGCAATCTTTAGATAAGCTATCTAGCTGATCTCCTGCTACTTGAAGTAGTCTCAGCCTGCTACTTCTCCGCCATCCTGACTCCTCCCCCTATTTTAGTGTTTCTTATAATATGGGTCTACTTGCAACTTATTTTCAGTTTGTTTGTTTGTTTGTTTTAACCTGGGAATGCCTATTTCACCTTATTTGAAAGACAATTTTGGTGGGTATAACACCTAATGACAGGGTTTGTTTGTTTTATTACTTTAAATATGTCATTCCACTGCCTTCTGAACTCCATAATTTCTAATGACAAGTCACCTATAAATTTATTAGAGTTCCTTTTGTACTAAATGAGTTGTTTTTTTCTTACTGCTTTCAAGAATTTCTATTTGTCTTCATCTTTTAATATTTGACTTTGTTTGCCTGGTTTTGAGTTTCTGTTCTTATCTTACCTGAAGTTTATTGTGTTTCCTGAATGTATAGATTAATGTTTTTCACTAAACTTGAGAAGTTTAACTCATTAGTCTTTCAAATAATTGTTTAATCTTTTCTGTATCCTCTCCTCTTCTCGTACTCTTATTTTATATTTGTTTGTGTTCTTAATGGTGACCCCATTTCTCTGAGGTGTTATTTTTCCTCATTTTTCCTCTCAGCATAATTTATATTAATGTGTATTGAAGTTGGTCCATTCTTTTGCCAGCTCAAATTGCTGTTGATCTCCTCTATTGAACTTTTGGTATTACATATCACACATTTTAACTTGGAATTCCCATTTGTTTCATTTCTGTAATTTCTAAAACTTTATTTGTGTTCTCTATTTGATGAGAAATTATCATCATAACTTCTTTTAATTCTTTCAGCATGGTTTCCTTTAGATCTTTAATCATATCTATTGTAGCTGTTTTGGCATGTTTTCCTACCTAGTTCAAACTCTGGGTTCCTCAAAGGCAATTTCTATTGCTTGCAGTTTTTCCTGTGCATGTGTCACACTTTCCTGTTTCTTTGCATATCTCATAATATTTTGTCCAAAACTAGAAAGTTTAGCAAATATATTGTAACCACTCTAATGTCTAATCCCCTATACCCAGGACTTGTTTCTGTTTTTCTTGTTTATTTAATGACTGGGTTAGATTAGGTCAGTGAAGTTTATTTTTTCCCCCACAGTGTACAGTTTCTGATGTTTCGCCACAGAAGCCATAGGTTTGTGCAGCCACATAATCTCTCTAAACACCAGGAATGACTGGTGTTATATGAGTTCTTTTTTATTATTTCTTCCACTGACCTCCTGATTAAACTTCTGATCAATCTGCAATACTGGTATCACATCCACCTGTTAGCTTTAGCTAATTGATAGCTCTATAGCTCTATTATTTTTTGTTCTTTTGAATTTATGTCCAGGGTATAAATTAGTTCACTTTCTGATTCAACTGAAGTTGGGTCTCTTTAAGTTGTCATACTTTGAGGCTTGCTCTGACTCTACTCTGGGTAGAAACTCTGAGCTAGTTAGCTAGAAATGGAGGAGGCAGAATGAAGAACTCACTTTTCATGTCTGCTCCACCTAGATCCTCTCTATGTAGTAGAATTGGTATGTATGTGTGTCATTGGTATGGGGGTGCTGAGAACTGGTGTCACTTAGTTGGTGCCACTGCCATTTATAGATTTTTTTACAGCTCCAACCCAGTGAAAATGAGATCTGTCAATGCTCTCCAGCTTCTGAGTTTACCAGAAATATATCTGCCATCTCAGTAAACTGGAAGTATGGGAGCTCCCATCAGCTAATAAGTACATTGAAACAGCTTTCCTACAACATAAAACTATGCAGGAAAAGAGGGACTGCAGTCTTCACCAACTACCTCACCTAGATTTTCATTACATTGTGGGAGCTGGGAGTGAGGGAAAAAATACTGTCTAGCTGGTACTACTTATGTACTTATGTACATATGTATTTATGTACTTATGTGGGCCATCAACAACATAGAGCTATATAAAATGGGATTTGCTGATATTCATCAGCTGACAAAACCACCAGGAATAATTCTGAATGACTCCCCAGCCTCTTACCATAGCTTACACAGCATATTTTGACTATAAGTTTTTGAACTATAGATGATAAGATCTATGGAAACTTCTTCAAGTGCAATGAGATATCCTTGTAAACATGTTCTTCCTCTAGTGGAAATGAATATACAATAACTTAGAGAACAGCAGAAATTTTCTATAATTTGTAAATGAACATTTGTGTGTGTATGTGTGTGTTCTAAACTACTCTAGTTAAAATTAAAATTTTAAATATCCTTGCTTTCAGGCACCAGGGTGGCTCAGTTGGTTAAGTGACTGCCTTGGGCTCAGGTCATGATCCTGGAGTCCCAGGATCAAGTCCTGCATCGGGCTCCCAGCTTGATGAGGAGTCTGCTTCTCTCTCTGATCTTCTCCCCATTCATGCTCTCTCTCACTCTCTCTCTCTCTTTCACTCAAATAAGTAATAAAATCTTAAAAAAAAATCCTTGCTTTCGTTCATTCTTGCTAGTCACAATTCCCATTGCTACAAATAACTAAATGTTGACAATACGGTCATAATTATTCCTCAGAGGTAAGTATTTCAACATGAATATATGTAAGACATTATACTTTTCAGAACACTAGGGTAATTTCATCAATAATAATAAATAATAATAATTTCCATAATGCTGAAATATGCAATATGCAATAGTGGCCTGAAAAATGCAAAGTGTGTTCTCAATGTACTGTTTGTTCACTTAAGGTGTAGTATGTCCACAAGAACACCTGAAAAACATATGGATAGGACTCCAGCAGAAATGTACAATATTTTAAGCTTAGAGAAAATTAATTTTAAATAAATTTCCTTATTTCTCAGTGATTTCAGCATCTACTTTCATATATGAAACAATATACATGCCTAGAATTTTTCTTAGTATTGTTCTTACTATCCTGAATACTTACTATATTCCCCATTATAAAAGTTTACAAACATCACTTTGTTTTGGAAAATACATTATATTTCTCGGTTTTACATCTATTTTCCTCCCTCTACCTTAAAAAAAGCTAATGAGACTAAGGGGATTTCTTAATTTATAAAATTAAAATTCTGATCCAATTTACATTAAGGAAAATAAGTAAGATCTTACAGAGAGATATACATTTATTTTTCATTGCTACAGGCACTCTCTCTATATAGATATTGATAAAGACAGATATAGTGATAGATATAGATATACATATAGATATATAGATATTTGTTTCTTCTTTTATCTATTCATTAATATGGCCAGCTTAGCTGGCTTAGTTAAATACAAGTGGCAGAACAGAGAAGAGTAGACATAGCCATTCATTTCTTTAATTGGAAAATATTTTAGTCATAAAAAAGGAACCAAGGAGTTCTCAAATTCAGGAAACCATGGAAATTTTTACCAATGACTGGAAAACTTCAAGGGAAATTACATTTGGTGACAATTGGTGGGAGCTGTGGTTAATGCACAAATTGATTTCATTCTCCTTCCTTGCTATACCACTGTGTTAATATCCATTTGTTTCCTCGGGTTTATTATAAGGAAAAAAAACTAATGACAAGTTTAATAAACTGAAATGCAGAGTTGTTCTTCATTTAAGGTGTTAATGAAATTATTAACAGTTTAAGTGGAGACCATACACGATATTTAAGTAGTCACTATTCAATCTTAAATCATTTCCCTTATATTAATACTCTGTCAAAAATGTTCCAGTTCTGGGTAAGATGGGGTAAGCTATTCTTCCTAAGTACTCTTAAAACTTCAAAAACCCTGAGATACAATATGATAAATAAGCATAAGAAAGCTAACAAGTAGAAAGAATTTATACTACGTACGGAGCTCAGGACTTGACTAACAATATGGCAGTGACTTTCTTTACTTATTTATTTCCATATATCCAGAAAAGTTTGCTGCAAGAAGTTCTAACTCAGAACTGCAAACAGCTACATACAAAAGAAACTTCAGGAAAAGCTTGTTTTGTGTGTGTGTGTGTGTGTGTGTGTGTGTGTGTGTGTGTTGTTTTAGCTTTGGGACATAAAAAAGGATATCTTAATAACAGAAAACCTGTTTTTGGCAATATCTATTTTACTACTACCAGACACCAACAGGAAAAACTGTTCTTTCTCTATCATTTCAATGGGGCTGAATAAGAAACTAATATGCTACCACACCATGCAGAAGCATGTTGTAGCACTCCAATTCTTCTGCACAATAATGTTGGCATGTCCTAAAACAGGGAGATAATGATCCCTTTGGCAGAAACAAGTGATGCTCTCATTTCCCCTATTGGATTGTGTTGGCAGGGCTGAGGAGGGAGCTATTCTTCTGTTGACCTCTTATTGGAAACATGGAACTTTTTGATTACCTTGTTGGGGTTGCATCAGTGAAGCTAAGTAGGAGCTGATTTTTCATGTTTCATACAATGGAAGCAAGTGTGCTGGATTTCCTTGCCTGAGTAATGGTGTTGGAGTTAACATCAATATGAACATCCACTCTCCCTTGTAATCAAAAAGAGTTAATAAGAAAGTATGATGCAGAGTTAGTATTCAATATGCTTTATCCTTACCCTAGTATCTCTCGGTTTCATTGAGGATCTGATCCTACACCCCACCTTGGATCTATGAGACAGAATAAAATGGTGTGAATCAGAGCTAGTCAGCACTCCACTTTCTTTCTGCTGTCAGCAGGGACCAGGGAGAGCTAAATGTCCATAGCCACCTGGAAACAGTGACACTGAAAGATAAGGTACAAAACAGGGCTTCTTGAGACTGTGTCTCCCACCAGTGTCAGCAAGATCCAATGAGCAACTAAGCCTATATCACCATTCAGCATCAGTGTCACAGAATGAGCTTATGTGAGGTAAGGGATAGCCAGTATTCTACTTTTCTACTTCCCCTCATTCAGTAAGATCCCATAGGAAGCTGAGCTTTTATTACCCCCACCTGGCATCAATGACCTGGAATATGGTGGTGGGAGGTGGTGTTAGAATGACAACTGTTTCCTTCTTCCCTCCACAATTATCATAAGAGTTGAGTAGAAAACTCAGCTTTCAATTCCACCCTTTAGCAACAAAACATTAGAGTAAGCCTTTCATTACTCCACTCCCTGGTGTCAGTGGGACCAAGCAAGGAGTTGATCTTATACCTGTCTCACTCAGAGGCAATAAGGAGGTGTGAATAAATGCCCTACTTTCACTAAAAAAGTGTCAAGAGTGCTGAAAGAAGAAGTTTAACTCATATTCCTCCCCAACAGTCTGTAAAGAAACATTGTGAGCCAGCATTCTGTATTTCCTGCAGTATGTCAGGAGGTCCCAGAGGGAAGTTAAACACACACACACACACACACACACACACACACACACACCTGTCCCTTTTACTTCACATCCACAAGAGATTAAATAGGACCACTTTCACATAAAATAATATCCAACAATATCTAGGATAAAATCATACTCATTTGTTATATCAAGAACCACAGAAATCACTATATGAATGAGAAAAGACAATCAACAAATGCCAACACAGGGTTAAATCAGAATTTGGAATACTATGACAGAGATTTTAATAGCAGTCATCATAAAAATTATTCAGCAAATACAAGTGGAAAAAATACAAAATATCAGCAAAAATTATGAGTTGTAAAAATCATCCACTTTTAGTTCCAGAGCAAGGTGAAATAGACCACATTTCCTCACACTTTTCTTCTAAACACAAGAAAATATCCTGGGAATAATTCAACAGAAAGTTATAACTATGAAAGGTGTAAAGAAAGTTGACGAGCTAAGGTCCTCAGGAGTTGAACTACAACACTGCAGTGAATTCCTTGTGTTTTATTTTCTTGATTTCTTTATACATGCAGTACTGGGCAACAAAGAACTCTACAAGTGGCAACCACAAGGCACAGAGAGACAAACAAAAAAATAGAAAAGAGGGGCGCCTGGGTGGCTCAGTGGGTTAAAGCCTCTGCCTTCGGCTCGGGTCGTGATCCCAGGGTCCTGGGATCGAGCCCCGCATTGGGCTCTCTGCTCAGCGGGGAGCCTGCTTCCCTTCCTCTTTCTCTGCCTGCCTCTCTGCCTACTTGTGATCTCTGTCTGTCAAATAAATAAATAAAATCTTTAAAAAAATAGAAAAGAAAAGAAAAGAAAAGAAAGAAAAACCTAATCTTGTTAGGCAAGTCACGGACAGGGAATACCCAGTGAGGACTTGGGAGACAAACCCATGCTCAATGACAGCGCATGACATACTACATACTGCAATGTCACTAGCAAAATACAGTAAAGCTGTCCAATTCCCACATCATAGTGGTCAGCACAATCTGCCATGAAAACATCACTAGCAGTACCTGCAAGGGCAAACCAATTACTGCCTTTCATCAGCTAGCAGCAATAGATTGCATCAATGCGCAGAAACATCATGAGCAGAATCTGGGTGGATAAAGGCATGTGTGCCTCAAAACTTCTGGCAATGGTGAGTAAGCTCTGTATGTAGCAGTGGCAACAGTGAAACCAAGGAGGGGTGAGGTCATACTCTGCTCCACATCCATGTATAGCCACAAGAGGTATTTGAAAAGAAAATAGATAAAAATATCCCCAAACTGGTGAAAGACCTAATCTGTTCTCAGCATCATTACCAACAGAACTTCTGAGCCAATCCATTCTCCATCCCACAATCACTAACAAGAGACCTGATCTAGCCATAATGGAGATATGAGCAAAGCTCAGAAGGTTTATCATATGATAAACCCAGAAAGAATGACTGCGTAGTAAAATAGAAAATGTAATGGAGTTTAAAATCCCCTAACATAATATCTAAAATATTCTGGACACCATAAAACATTACTAGTCATCTGAAAACAATGATAAGTACAACTTAAATGAGAAGGCACAATCAGTAGAAAACAATAAGATACATCAAATACTGAAACTATCTGATGAGTTTAGAAAAGCCATTATAAAACTGTGTCGAGAAGTAATTATAATGATTCCTCTTGAAATTAATAAAGGAGAGAAACTCAGAAAGGAAACATGTTATAAAAAAGGCAATAGGAATTAAGGGTTGAAAAATAAAATAACCAGAATTTAAAATTACCAGCATGGGTCTATAGAAGAGATGACAGAAAATAGAGTTGGTTAATTTTATGTCAGATCAGTAGAATTTCCATGATATAAACAACAAGAAAATTAGACTATAAAATAAAAATTAACAAAGACCTACAACCCTTTGGGATAATAATCCAAGATCTGATATTCATATAATTTCAATTCCAGAATTAGAGGATATAGTAATTCCGAATGAAGAAATTTTTGAAGAAATAATGCCTGAAACTTCTCAGATTTGATGAAAGGAATTAACCTATAGATGTAAAAAGCTGAGTAAACATTAAATAGAATAAACCCAAATAGATTTATGGCAAATATGTCATAATTAAAGTTGTGAAAATTAATATGAAGAAAGCAAATGTTAAGTGCAACCAGAAAAATGATTCCTTACCAACAGGAGGATACCAATTCCAATAACAGTGAATTTCTCATTTGAAATCATGGAAATCAGAAAGAAGTGGTATAGGGGCACCTAGGTGGCTCAGTTGGTTAAGCGACTGCCGTCAGCTCAGGTCATGATTCTGGAGTCCTGGAATTGAGTCCCACATTGGACTCCCGGCTCCACAAGGAGTCTGCTTCTCCCTCTGACCTTCCCTCTCATGCTCTCTCTCACTTATTCCATCTCTCAAATAAATAAATAAACTCTTAAAAAAAAAGAAAGAAGTGGTAATTTTTTTTAAATACTGAAAGAAAAAAAACAGTTAACTGAGAATTATGCAGTCAGTGAAATTATCCCTCAGAAATGAAAGGTAAGAGGAGATATTCAAGGACATAAGAATACTATGATAATGTGTTCTGAGCAAATCTACCTTTGACTAATGCCTAAAGGAAGCTCTTCAAGCAAAGAAAATGATAAGAAATATTGGAACTTGATAAATGAAAGAACAACAAAATGGGTAAAAGTAAAGGTAAGTATATTTTTTTCTTCTTCCAATGAATTCCTTAAATCGTATCTGACTATTGAAACAAAAATTATATGTTTCAGTGTTCAATATTTCTGTATGAAATACTAAATAAGTTATATTTAATAGTTAAGGAGTATAAAAGTACCCAAGTGGAAGCAGAGTTTCCATACTTCGTTTGAAGTGGTAAAACATTCAGTATATTTAGTCTGTGACAAGTTACATATGAATAATGGAATATCTAGGGAAACCACAAGAAAGCTATAAATATGATATATTCAAAACAAGTATAATTAAAGCAAAATGAATTCCTCCCCCACAAAAACACACAAGTAATCAACAAGAAGCCAAGAAAGAGAAAAAGACAAAAGAGAAAGAGAGGACACAAATAGAAACTTACTATTATTTATTTCTCCCAAGATTTTATTTAAATTCAAGTTAGCTAACATATAGTGTAGTATTGGTTTCAGGAATAGAATTTAGTGGTTACTTACACATAACACCCAGTTCTCATTAAAAAGTGCCCTCCTTAATGTCTGTCTCCCATATAGACTATCCACTCCAGCAATTCTCAGTTTGTGCTGTACAGCTAAAAGCCTCTAATGGCTCTCTCTTTTTATTTTATTTTTCCTTCCCTTCCCCTATGTTCATCTCTGTGGTCTCTTAAATTTCACATATAAGTGAAATCATATGGCATTTGTCTTTTCCTGACTGACTTATTTCCCTTAATACACTCTAGCTCCATCCATGTTGTTGCAAGTGACGAGATTTCATTCTTTTTAATGGCTGAATAATATCCCATTATATATATTAGTGGTATATATATATATATATATATATATATATTCTGATGATTTTAGAAAAGCCATCAACTGATGAATGGGTAATGAAGTAGTGATATATATATATCTAGATATAGATATATAGATATCTATATATCTATATCTAGATATAGATATATAGATATGGAACCTTCTCTCCCTCACTGCTCTCATGATAGTTTCTTTAGCTCTAAGACTTGCAAGATTCAGTATTATGTCAGGGGGTTGAACTATTTTTATTCATTTTGGGAGAGATCCTCTCCATCTCTTGGAAATGAATGATTGTTGCCTTCCCCAGATTAGGGAAGTTCTAATAAACCTTCTGGTCCTCTCTTTCTTTTCACCCCCACTGACATCTCAAAAATTCTGACATTGGTCGGTTTCAAGAAGCACTAAATTCTTCAAGCATTTCTTCATGGACTATTAGTGTCTTTCTCTCTTTTCCTCACATTCCTTCCTTTCCATCAGCCTCTCCTCTAGATCACTTATTCTTCTGCCTCATTGACCTAGCTGTTAGAGCATCCAATTTGAACTGCATCTCATTCATAGCATTTTTAAGTTCAGCTTGATTAGATCTCATTTCCACTCTTAGAGATTCTGTACTTTCACTTATGCTTTTTTTAATCCTAGCTATTAACTTTATAATTGCTATCCTGAATTCCATCTCTGACATCTTACTTATATCCATATCATTTATCTCTGTGACAGAGAATATTGCCTCTGATTCTTTCTTTTGTTTTCAGTTCTTCGTCCTAGTCATTTTGCCCAGGGAATAATGGGTGAGTGAATGAACAGAGTCCAAAATATCAACCATGACCCAAGCAAAATATACCCTAGATAAATCTGAAGTGGTCACAAGCCACCACAGAAAAGCAAACAAAGCCAAAACAAAACAGAACAAAACAATATGAAAAAGGGGGTGGGGAGAGACTATGATGCACAGGTGGACAAAGCAGGGTGATCCTCTTGTTCCTGAATGAGTTTCGGTCTGTGTGTTAGAAGACTCTACATCTCAAAATTGCAAAGAATGCAAAACTTTCTCTCTCTCATATATATATATATATATATATATATATATATAATTTCTCTCTCTCATATATACATATATATAATGTAATTGAGTAGAGTGAAAGAAAAGGACTAGAATGAAGCATATAGCAATAAAATGTATATGTGAAAAAATAAAAATTAAAAAGCGACTTAAAAACCTAAGTTGGTAAAATGAGAATCTGGTTGAAACAAGAAAATGGTATTTAAAAAAAAAAAACAGAAAAGAAAAGAAATGGGAAATTTTAGACTGAAGGAAAATGATTTGTGAGGAAATACCTGGAGCTCAGTATACTATTTTCCCATGGCGCTGGAGTTTAACAGTCTCATGAGGTCCATAAACTTGTCATTCACCTGTTTTTCCAGTCTGTCTTCTGGGAGAGGGGCCTGCTGTGCTGCTTCTCAGTTGTCTTTTCCTGGGTGGCATTGTCCCAACACTTTTCAGGGGGATGGGCTCAATGTACACTGGTCATCTGTGTGGCTTTTTTTTTTTCCATGGTGGCTTTCCTGGCCTCTTCAGAGGGTCAGAGAAAAAAAAGGCCATGCCTGAAAATCTGGCCCAGAGCCGCGAAATTGCAGTGACCCTCTTTAATAAATCCTCTGGGTCAAACAGTTTCCACTTCTGTCTGTGCCAAAGTCTGCAGTGTTCCACAGTTCATGCCCACTGCAGTCCTCCCGGGGGGCATTCCAGGGACCTGGGAGCATCACTGCACTTTGTGCCTTTCTGACTGCAAGCTGTTGTGGGCTCATGAATGCACCCTTTTCCTCTGCTCCTGTAAGGACATATTTTATATTTCTTTTTTAGCCAGAGGCTTCCAATGAAGTTAAACAATAACTTTGTTGTTTAACCCTTAAACTGTCCCTGCTCCCCTTCCCCTAGGGGACTTAAAAACAAGTCCCGGAGACCATCTCCAGGTGTAGAGGCCAAGAAAAACAAGGCTGTACCCACCTCGAGTCTAGCCCTGATATAAGTACAGCCATCTTGGCAAAGCAAAAGCCGGCACCTTGCACTGTAAGAGTGGGTTAGCATAAGAATGGCCATCCTGAAGGCCAGGAAGCCATTTTACTGAGCATCCCTAACCAGCCCACAGGGCATATGTGACTTAAGACAAGAGAAAGTAGCTAAAACCTGAAAAAACAACTTAATCATATACCACTAGGGCGGTTAGGTGGTGGTGCCACAGGGACCAAATGTTAAAGAAAAACAAATAGTTAACTTGCAGAGATCACAATCCTGCAAGACAAGAATCTCCCTTGGTTTGCAAATGTCCTGGTGATTTACAACAAAAAGGCCATCTCCTCAATGGCCCAATTTCCAGAGACAAATGGCTCAGTTCCTCAAGGTCTAAGGTCGCACCATAAAACTGAAGGAGGCTGAGGCAGAAAGAAATGTAAATAAAGTTAAATTTCTTCTAAACCTAAATCTCATTTAACCGCCAGGATGGTGCCAGGGTGATGCAGGGGTGAAAAAGGTTAAACAAAGTTAAACTGCCAAAGTGGGGTGCAAGATATGTATGTAGCTATGAAGAAGTGCCTTCAAAATGCTATATAATCCCTTGGCTTTGAGTGCTCGGGGTCCTTGCTGAAACCCGCTGCGCCGGGACCCCAGCTAGCTGGAAATAAACCTCGCTGTGTGACTTGCATTATTGAGAGTGTTCTCTGTCTAATTGAGGAGTGGTCGACTCTGTACCCTAACACTCCCAGGTCACCACTGGGTGCTTCCCTACTGTCCTTTCCAGGGCAACTGCCACCCCGAGAGGTGTTGCTTAGCTGTGGCAAAGCTGTTTTGTCCCTCCCAGGGATTGTTAAATAGCCCACACATTCCAGTCCTTTTCAGTGTGCTCAGGCAAAGAGCAGTCTTTCTACTGGTCTGGCCTAGTTTATGGCAGCCAGAGCTGACCATAACCAGTTTCCCTGCTCCATAGCTTGAACACTCTATCAGCTCAGGCACCCCCATTCTTTCTGTGCCTCCTGGGATCCTGAGACCACAATGACCCATAGAATTCTGCCCCTTTCATCCTCTGAGCCCCTTTCAGAAAGGTATGTCTCTCAGTAGAACAGATTTCTAAGGGTTCTATATTTGTGGTCCAGTGTTATATTACTTTACAGTAGCCAGCTTATGAGGGCTCACTCCCTGTTCCATTTATCTTTCAATATTTCCTCACAGCTTCACAACTCTGCACCTCCTACCTTGCAAAAAGCAGTCTTTAATCTGCTTGTAGAGTTCCAGATATGTTTTCTTACATCTCAGGTTGAATTCATGGGTGTTCAGAATGGTTTGGTAGACATCCAGCAAAATTTGAGGGACCAGGTGAAATGAGGTACCCTATTCTTCCACCATCTTGCCTCCCCAATGTTTGTTCTTCTAATCCATGACCATCAAATTCTTTTCCATATCTTTGTGTCAACTTCAATTTCTTTTATAAGTGTTCTATAGTTTTCAGAGTACTGATCTTTTACCTCTTCATTCAGGTTTATTCCTAGACATCTTATGGTATTTGGTGCAATTGTAAATGGGATCCATTTCTTGATTTCTATTTCTGCTGCTGAATTGTCCGTATATAGAAATACAACAGATTTCTGTACATTGATTTCATATCCTGTAACTTTGCTGAATTCAAATATCATTTATAGCATTTTTCTGGGTGGAATCTTTCAGGTGTTCTACATAGAGTATAATGTCAACTGTAAAGAGTGAAAGTTTGACTTTGTAGACTTGGACATCTTTTATTTCTTTTTGCTATGTGATTGTTGAGGCTAGAACTTCCACTACTGTGTTGAACAACAATGATAACAGAAATCTCTATCCTGTTCCTGACCTGAGGGGAAAGCTCTCAGTTTGTTCTTGTTTTTGTTTTTTCTTCCCATTGAAGATATTATTATGTGTGGGTCTTTTGTGTATGGGCTTTATGATGTTGAGGTACATTCTTTCTATAACTATTTTCTTGAGGATTTTGATCAAGAAATTATGCTGTATTTTGTCACTTTTTTTTCTGCAACTTTGAGAGAATTTTATGGTTCTTATACTTTCTTATATGAATGTGGTATATCACATTAATTAATTTCTGGGTATTGAACCACCCCTGCAACCCAGGATTAAGTCCCACTTGATCATGGTGAAAAATTCATTTACCATACTGTTGGATTCAATTTGCTAGTATCTTGTTTAATATTTTTGCATCCATGTTCATTAGGAATATTTGTTTCTAATTGTTCTTTTTACTGGGGGCCTTCATCTTGTTTTATAATCAAGGTAATGCCGGCTTCATAGAATGATCTTAGAACTTTTCATTTCTTTTTTGAAACGGTTTCAGAATAAGTATGAATTATTCTTTAAATGTTTGGTAGAATTCCTCTGGGAAGCCATCCAGCCCTGGACTTTTGCTTATTGGAAGATTTTTGATTATTGATTCAATTTCTTTGTTCTTTGCTGGTTATGGGTCTGATCACATTTCCTACTTTTTCCTGTTTCAGTTTTGGCAGTTTATATGTCTCAAGGAATTTATCCATTT
This sequence comes from Lontra canadensis, assembly GCF_010015895.1. Classification (NCBI taxonomy): domain Eukaryota; kingdom Metazoa; phylum Chordata; class Mammalia; order Carnivora; family Mustelidae; genus Lontra; species Lontra canadensis. The sequence goes on along the minus strand of NW_022631071.1, from coordinate 2,693,712 downwards.
CTATCAGATTGCCCAATTTGGTAGCATATTACTGTTTATAATATTCTCATATAATTATTTGTTTTTCTTTGATGTTGGTTGTGATCTTTCCTCTTCCATTCATGATTTTATTTATTTGGGTCCTTTCTCTTTTGTTTTTGATAAATCTGGCTAAAGGTTTATCAATTTTGTTAATTCTTTCAAACAACCAGCTATATTTTTGTTGATCTGTTCTACTATTTTTAATTTCTATGTCAATTATTTCTGCTCTAATATTATGTCCTTTCTTCTGCTGTTTTTAGGCTTTATTTTCTGTTCTTTTTCCAGCTACTTTAGGTGTAAATTTAGGTCATGTATTTTAGAGTTTTAGGGGTGTTTTTGCTGCATCCTAAAGGTTTTGGACTGTTGTGTTTTCATTTTCATTTGCTTCCATATATTTTTTTTAATTTCTTCTTTTATTTCCTTCTCTTGTTTCCTGGTTAACCCATTCATTGTTTGAAGGATGTTCTTTACCTCTATGTATTTGTGGCCTTTCCAAATTTTTTCTTGTGGGTGACTTCAAGTTTCATAGCATTGTGGTCTGAAAATATGCATAGTATAATCTCAGTCTTTCTGTATTTATTGAATCTTGATTTGTGACCTAGTACATGATCTGTTCGGGAGAATGTTACATGTTCACTCAAAACAAATGTGTATTCTGTTCCTTTAGGATGATGTGCTCTCAATTTATCTGTTAAGTCCATCTGGTCCAGTGTGTTATTCAAAGACATTGATTTCTTGTTGGTTTGTTGCTTAGATGATTTGTTCATTGCTGTAAGTGAGGTGTTAAAATCCCCTCCTATCATTGTTTTATTATTAATTATCTTAAGTTTGTTATTACTTGATTTATATATTTGGGTCCTCCCAACTTGGGAGCATAAATATTTACAATATTTAGATCTTCTTGCTGGATAGACCTTTTATTACAATGTAGTCCCTTCTTCATCTCTTATTACAATCATTGTTTTAAAATCTAGTTTGTTCCATGATTCATTGTTTGCATATAAGACCCAGTGCTCATTGCAATATGTGCCCTCTTGAATACCCATCACCAGATTAACATGTCCTCCCACCTCCCTCTGCTCTGAAACCCTCCATTTATTTCCCTGAGTCCATAATCTCTCATGGTCCCCATTTGCATTGACAAGGATAGAACTGGAAGGGATTATGCTAAGTGAAATAAGTCAAGCAAAGAAAGAAAATTATCACATGCTTTCACTCATATCCTATGTTTTTGTTTATTTGTTGTTTGTTTGTTTTTTGGATTGGAGCATTTTGTCCATTTACATTCAGAATCATTATTGATAGATATGAATTTAAGGCCATTTCATTACCTATAAAGTCTTGTTCCTATAGATCTTCTCTGTTCCTTTCTAATCTTTATTACTAATGGTCTCTCTTCTCACTCAAATGTCCCCCTTTAATATTTCTGGCAGACCTGGTTTGGTGTTCATGAACTCCTTTAATTTTTGTTTGTCTAGGAAACTCTATCTCTCCTATTATTATGACAATCTTGTTGGATAAACTGTTACTGGCTTCATATTTATCCCATTTGTTACATTGAATACATCATGTCACTCTGTGCTGGCCTGCCCAATATCTGTGGACAGGTCACTGTGCCACTAACATTATGTGTCTACCTTTGTTGGTTAAGAACCTTTTGTCCCTAGCTGCTTTCCAAATTCTCTTTTTCTTTGTATTTTACAAGTTTCACCATGATATGTCTTAATGATAACCTGTTTTGTTGATCTTATTAAATCCAGTCAATTTTGAATCTCAGTTATGTCATTTTTTTATCTTGGTCTTACTAGTTTTTAGGTCTCTTTTCTCTGCAGCAAGCGTTTCTCTGATGTTTTCTATGTTTTTTCAAGCTCAGCTAGTATTCTTTTGAATGTTTTCCTAAATTCTTTTTCAGATATATCACTTGTATCTGTTTAGAGCAAATCCCTGGCTATAATTTCCTCTTTATCTTTCTTTTGGGGAGGATTGCTCCATCTTGTCATTTTGTCTAGTATTTTTTGTTTGTTTGTTTTGTTTTTTAGTGTAATGAAAGCTTGTTATATTTCCTGCTCCTGAGAATAATGCCATATTAAAAAGGGGTCATACACTGTCCAGGGTGTAGCACTTCAGAAAGAATTTCCAGTGTATGCTGTTTGCACTCTGGTATTGTATTTTGTCTGCTCTTTCCCACAGGTCAACCCTCTTCACAGCTCCTCCTTGTCTGCAGTAGAGAGTGTTTGGACCTTTATCAAGGTGTGCTTAGATTTGTTAAAATAAGCCTAATTAAAAAAAAAAAAAAAAGCCTGATCCAAATAAAAGAGAAAAGGAAAAAATAGGGGAAAAAAAGCAAACAAACCAACAAACAAAAAATGGTAAGTCTGATTCTGAAGAAAAAAGAAAAAAAAAAAAAGAAGAAGGCTGATCCAAAAAATGAGAAAAATAAACAATCAGACAAACAGCAAACCAAAAATTATAAGCCTGATCTCAAAGAAAACAGAAAAAAAAAAGCCTGTTCCTATTTCTACCATAACTAAAGCTGATGCTTTGGAGCACTCTATGATCAGTAGATTTGATATATGGGGTGGGGACTGTGTTGATCTGCTGGGGGTGAGGGGGCTATGCACTGGCTGATCGTCAGATCTGTTCTAGTAAAAATGTCCTTGCAGGGTGTGGGGTGGTGGGGTTTGATGTAAGTGGCTCCAGCCTCCTCTTGGGGTGCTGTGTTGCTTATAGAAGTCCAACTGTGCTAGTGGGCAGGTGGAAGATGATGTCATCCTGCCCTCCCATCCCAGGGAGGGGAAATTGCTCCTGCCACTGTTCAGAAAGCTCTCACAGAAAAGCAACAATCTCTCCTCCTTTGTTTTAGGCTTCTGTCAGATAACTGCCCTCAACCTATTTGTGTCCAGACTGCCAGCATGACCAGCACCACAGTTCTGTGTTTTATTTCTTGTGCAAAGCTGAAATCCCAAACTCCAATCTTAAAGGACCTGGCAAGGTGGGGATCCACTCCCCTCCCCTGTAAGAGAGATTTACAGCATTGGACCAGGCACCTGACTTTCCCAGAAGGGCAGTTGCATAACCATGTAGGTGCTTGGAGTCTATAGTGAAGCACAGCAAAAAGCTGCGACCAGGTTATCTGATCTCTGTGTGTGTCCCCTGCTGTTGAGTGGTTGCTCAATGACACCTGTCAAGTCCCTTGTCTTTGGAAATGAAATATAGCCTCTCCCAAATGAATTCCAGGAAGGGGAACATTCTCTTCTAGTGTGACCCAGGGAATCCCCCACACCAAGCTGTCCAATATCTGCTCCAGGCCTCTACCCTCGATCTCCCCAGGAACACTCCAGCAAATGGTGTGGACTTCTAAAAACCTCAGAATTTGAGCTCAACTGTTTGCAAAAACTCCACAGTCAATGGTCTTGAAGGGTTTTTCTTGCACACTTGAATCTGACACACTGTTCTCCCTCCCCCTTTACCCCTATCCTCCTGTCGTCTTTGCATGAAAAGGCCTCCCTCCCCTCTGCAGAACTATGGTCTTTATTGCTCCCAATTCATGTTTCTGCACCTCACATCTGTCACTTTCTTTCCCTGTAATTGTGAGATTGTTATTTTAATCCTCAGATTGATTTCCTACTTGTCTAAAATGATTTTATGCTGATCCAGCTGTATTTGAGGGGCAAGTGAAGTCCAGGGTCCCCCTACTACTCTGCCACCTTAACTTCTCGCTACCCTAAATAATAACTTTAAATGAATATGGTAAATATACTCCAAATAAAAGATAGGTCTAGTAAATTTAAAGATTGACTCTACCAGAAGGGCAAGATGGCAGAGGAATAGGAGACCCTATTTCAACCGGTCCCCTGAAGTGAGCTAGATATCTACCAGAGCACTCTGAACACCCATGAAATCAGCCTGAGATGTAAGATTATACACTTCTGGATCTCTATGAGGACAGAGGATCATCAGTGAAGAGGTACAGAGGAGCTCGGAGTACACAGACCAATATCAGAGGATAAACAGAAGCGTCACCAACATTAGCTTGGAGATGGGTGGCTGTGACATGGGAAGGGATTAATAAAATCACTCAAACAGAACAAAGGGACTTAAGGGACAATTGCTGGGACTGGGTGGCTGCGGGCACAGACCTAAGCCCACAGTCCCAAGGCAACCACAGCTGCCCACTCCCCCCCCACTGTGTCTGAGAGACCCTGGCACAGGCTGGAGTCCTGTCTCCCTGTGGAGACACAGGGATGACAGTCCCTGTGTCCACAACCACCACAGCTTCCTCTGCTGCCTCCACCACCTCTGGGGATGAGCACACCCAGCGTGGGTGTTGGCTCTAGTCAGCTGTCCCTGTAATGGTAACTGCCGGGACCAGACTTGCCTGGACCAGTGCTTTTCACTCTTGGTGGCACAGGGGTACAGAGACAAGTGGGGGCCTCAGGTCACCACTGAGATGGTGTCTGGAGGTGTGCTCCGCCTGTGGGAGGTTATGGTGTTGAAAAGAGGTTGCAGAGGGGAAGTCTCTGTGTTCTGGGCCATTCAGAGGGAAGCAGACTGTCTTCTTTCCGAGGCAGAGGTCTGGGGGCAGAGAGTTTACTTTGCTCTGACCCTCTGAAAAGGCATGAAAAGCTGCCAAAGAACAAAAACTTCTAGAGAACAAAAGCCTGAAAAACTGGTTTCCACGGAGCCCAAGCCCTTGATAAGGGGGAGGACAACTCAGCCCAAGCAGGATTGACTGAAAGACAATGTGGCAGGTCTCTCCCCCAGAAGACAAGCCAAAATAACAAGAAGACAACAATCACAAAGTCCCCATAAAACTGTAAAAAACCCCAACATCAGGGGAAAACAGTATATTAAGCTCAAGGTATTACTCCACAGACTGTATATTTTGTAGATATAACTTTTCTCTCTCTTTCTTTTTTAATTTGTTCTCATGAATCTTGTTCTTTTATTTTTTTACCATTTTTGCCATTTTTTCTTTTTTTTTAACCATTTTACAATTTTTACCATTTTTACCACTTCAAATAGATGTTTAATACAACATATTCCATAATAATTTTTAATGTGAACTTTTTCATACATACAATTTTGTTTCCTTTTCTACACACACACACACATACAGACATACATATACATAGATAGATCTAAATTTCAAGGTAGTCTTTTTTCCCTATTCAGTACTACCCCTAAATATATGCCAGTTTTTATTTCGCTATATCTCTGGAAAGCTGAGTCCTCTAACAATAATAACACGTATAATTAAGAACAAGATACATCCAAGAAGAACTGAAATACACTTCCTTGCCCACATCGAGGGATTATAAACACCTTCCCATATTATTCTTTTATCAGTATTTCTGTGTGTTTGATTTTGTTATTGAACTTTATAAATCTTATACTTCGTGTTCATTTTGGCTGGGTTGTTTCCTTTTTATTTTTCCTTTTCTTTTGTCAGACTTTTTGTTTGTTCATTTCTGTTTTTGTACTTTATAAATCTTACTCTTGGGGCTCATTTTGGCGGTTTTTCTTTTGTATCTTTTTTTCTTTTTTCTTTCTTTTTGGTGATGATTTCAAATTGCTCTAAAACTTTCCAAAATGCAACTTGCCTGGATCATAGTTATTTCCAGATATACATCCCCCCAACCACCTCTCAACACAGGAAAAATTCCGAGACTGTGACCTCTGCCACAGAACTGTTGGATATGGACATAAGCAAGATATCAGAAATAATATTCAGGATAACAATTATCCAGACAATGGTTAGGTTGGAGAAAACTATTAGTGGCAACTAGAATCTCTAAGGGCAGAAGTGGGAGCTGATCTGAAAGAACTTAAAAATGCTATCAATGAGATCCAATCTAATCTAAATACTCCAACAGCTAGGGTAAATGAGGCAGAAGATCGAATTAGTGATCTAGAAGACAAACTGATAGAAGAAAACAATCGAGGAAGAGGCCTGGAACAAACAGCTGAGAAGCCATGAAAACAGAATTAGGGAAATAAATGACACCATGAAACGTTCCAATGTCAGAGTTATTGGGATGCCTGAAGGGGTAAATTGAGACAGAGGACTAGAAGATATAATTAGACAAATCTTAGATAAGAATTCCCCTAATCTGGGGAATGGAACAAGTATTCATGTCCTAGAGGGAGAGTGGACAGCCCCCGAGATCAATGAGGGTAGAAAGACTTCCAGACATGTAATTGTAAAATTCTCAAATCGTAAATTCAGAGAAAATGTCTTAAGGACATGTAGGGGTAAGAGATTCCTTGTGTACAGAGGAAGGACCATCAGAATAACTTCAGACCTGTCCACAAAATCCTGGCAAGCCAGAAAGGGTTAGCAAGACATATTCAGGGCACTAAATGAGAAGAACATGCACCCAAGAATATTTTATCTGGCAAGGCTGACATTCAGAACGGATGGAGAGATAAAGAACTACCAGGACTGGCAAAGACTAAGATTATGTGACCACCAAGCTGACACTACAAGAAATATTAAGGAGGGGTTCTATGAAAGAAGAAAGGGGCCAAGAGTGACATAGAACAGAAAATTACAACGACAATCTATAGAAACAAGGACTTCACAGGCAACATGATGACAATAAAAACTTTTTTTTTTCAATAATCACTCTCAGTGTGAGCAGTCTAAATGTGCCCATAAAACATCCCAGAGTTGCAGATTGGATAAGAAGACCAGGACTCATCCAAACACTGTCTACAAGAGACTCATTTTGAATCTAAAGATATATCCAGACTGAAAGTGAAGGGATAGATAACCATCTTTCATAGCAATGGGCCTCAAAAGAAACCTCGTGTAATGATTCTCATATCAGACAAATTAAATTTTAAGCTAAAGACTGTAGTCAGAGACACAGAAGAGCACTATATCATTCTCAAAGTGTTTATCCACCAAGAAGATCTAACAATTGTAAATATTTATGCACCCAGTATGGGAGCAAAAACTACATAAGCCAACTCTTAATCAAAATAAAAAGACATATTGATAGGAATACGTTAATTGTAAGGGTTCTTAAGATGACATTCACAGCAACAGAAAGATCATCTAAGCAGAAAATCAACAACAACAACAACAGCAACAACAACAACAAAACAAGAGCTTTGAATGACACATTGGACCAGATGGACCTCATAGGTATATACAGAACATTCCTCCCTAAAACAATAGAATATTCATTCTTCTTAAGCACGTGTGGAACTTTCTCCAGAATACACCACATACTGGGTCACAAATCAGGGCTCAACCAACAACAAAAGACTGAGATTATTCCCTGCATATTCTCAGACCACAACACTTTGAAACTAGAACTCAATCAAAAGGAAAAGTTTGGAAGGAATTCAAACACTTGGAAGATAAAGATCAACCTTCTCAAGAATATTCGTATCAACCAGGAAATCAAAAAAGGACTTAAACAATTCATAGAAACCAATGAGAATGAAGACACATCAGTCCAAAACCTATGGGATATGGCATAGCAGTCCTAAGGAGGAAATGCATAGCCATCCAAGCCTCACTCAAAACAAAACAAAACAAAACAAACAAACAAACAACAACAACAACAACAAAAAACAATGCTGAATACACAAACTATCTTTACACCTTAAAGAACTGGATAACCAACAACAAATTAAGCCAACCCCATGCAAAAGAAAGGAAATAAAGATTAGGGCAGAGATCAAAGAAATAAAAACCAGAGCTACAGTAGAACACATCAATGAAACTAGAACCGGGTTTTTTGAAAGAATCAAAAAGATCAATAAACCATTGGCCAGATTAATCCAAAAGAAAAGAGAAAGGATCCAAATTAATAAAATTGTGAATGAAAGGGGAGAGATCATGACTAACACCAAGGAAATAGAAACAATCAGAAATTATTATCAACAGCTATATGCCAATAAGTTAAGAAACCTGGAAGAAATGGAGGCAACCCTAGAAATCTACAAACTTCCAAGACTGATACAGAAAGAAATTGAGAACCTGAATAGACCAAAATCTAGTAACGAGATTGAAGCAGTGATCAAAAACCTCCCAAAAAACAAGAGTCCAGGACCCAGTGGATTCCCTGGGGAATTCTACCAAACATTGAAAGAAGAAATAATACATATTGCCCTGAAGCTGTTTCAAAAAAAATAGAAACAGAAGGAAAACTTCCAGACTCTTTCAATGAGGCCAAGATTACCTCGATCCCCAAACCAGGCAAAGACCCTGCCAAAAAGGAGAATTTCAGACCAATATCCCTGATGAATATGAATGCCAAGATTCTTAACAAGATCCTAGCTAATAGGATACAACAGTATATTAAAAAGATTATCCACCATGACCAAATGGGATTTATTCCTGGGATGCAAGTGTGGTTCAACATTCCCAAATAAATCAATGTGTTAGAACGATTCAATAAAAGAAGAGAAAAGAACCACATGGTCCTCTCAATTGATGCAGAAAAAACATTTGACAAAATGCAGCATCCTTTCTTGATTAAAACTCTTCACAGTATAAGGATAGAGGGAATATTCCTCAACTTCATAAACTCTATCTATGAAATACCCACTGCAAATAGCGTTCTCAATGGGGAAAGGTTGAGAGCCTTCCAACTGAGATCAAGAATACAACAAGGATGCCTTATCTCACCACCGTTGTTCAACATAGTACTATCAGTCCTAGCAACAGCAATCAGAAAACAAAACGAAATAAAATGTATCCAAATTGACAATGAAGAAGTCAAACTCCCTCTTTTAACAGATGAAATGATACATAATGTGGAAAACCCAAAAGACCCCACCCCCAAATTCCTAGAACTCATACAGCAATTCAGTAATGTGCCAGGTTACAAAATGAATGCACAGCAGTCAGTTGCTTTCTTATACACTAACAACGAAACTGTAGAAAGGGGAATTAGAGAATTGATTCTATTTTAAATAGCACCAAAAGCTATAATATACCTGGGAATGAACCTAACCAAACAGGTAAAAGATCTGTGCTCAAGGAACTACAGAACACTCATGAAAGAAATTGAAGAAGTCACACAATGATGGAAAAACATTCCATGCTCATGCATCAGAAGAATAAGCATTGTTAAAATGTCTATGGTGCCCAGAGCAAACTATACTTTCAACACCATCCTGATCAAAAACCACTGGCATTTTTCAAAGTCCTTGAACAAACAATCCTAAAATTTATATGGAACCAGAAAAGACCCTGAATCACCAAGGAAATATTGAAAAAGAAAACCAAAGCTGGGGGCATCATGTTGCCTGATTTCTAGTTTTACTACAAAACTGTGATCACCAAGACAGCATGGTACTGGCACAAAAACAGACACATAGACCAGTGGAACAGAGTAGAGATCCCAGATATGGATCCACATCTCTCTATAGTTACCTAATCTTCAACAAAGCAAGAAAAAATATACAGTGGAAAAAAAGATAGTTTCTTCAATGAATGGTGCTGGGAAAATTGGACAGCTCCATATAGAAGAATGAAACTTGACCATTCTCTTACACCATACACAAACATAAACTCGAAATGGATGAAAGACCTCAATGTGAGCCAGGAATCCTTCAAAATCCTAGAGGAGAACATAGGCAGCAACCTCTTCAACATTGGCCACAACAACTTCTTTCAAGACATGTCTTGAAAGGCAAAGAAAACAAAAGCAAAAATGAACTTTTGGGACTTCACCAAGATCAAAAGCTTCTACACAGCAAAGAAAACAGTCAAGAAAACAAAGAGGAAACCCATGGAATGGGAGAAGAGATTCTCAAATGACACTACAGTCAACGGCTGATATCCAAGATCTATAAAGAACTCCTCAAACCCAACACCCCCCCCAAAAAAAAAAAGATAATCAAGTAAAAAAAATGGGCAGAAGATATGAACAGGCATTTCTCCCATGAAACCATACAAATGGCTAACAGACACATGAAAAAATGTTCATCAAAATTAGCCATCAGGGAAATTAAAATCAAAACCACATTAAGATCTCTACTTACACCAGTAGGATGACAAAGATTAACCAGGCAGTAACAATAAAAGTTGGAGAGGATGGGGAGAGAGGGAAATCCTCTTTACACTGTTGGTGGGAATGCACGTTGGTGCTGCCACTTTGGAAAACAGTGTGAAGATTCCTTAAGAAATTAAAAATAGAACTACCCTATTACCTGCAATTGCACTACTAGATATTTACCCCAAGGACACAGATGTAGTGAAAGGAAGGGCCGTATGTACCCCAGTGTTCATAACAACAATGTCCATAATAGCCAAACTGTTGAAAGAGCTGATATGCTCTTCAAAGACAAACGCATAAAGAAGATGTGGTGCATATATACAATGGAATATTACTCAGCCATCAAAAAGGATGAATACCCAACTTTTGCATCAACATGGATGGGACTGGAGGAGTTTATGCTGAGTGAAATATGTCAAGCAGTGAAAGTCAATTATCATATGGTTTCTCTTTCTTGTCAAACATAAAGGATGACATGAAGGACATTAGGAAAAGGAAAGGAAAAGTGAATTGGGGCTAATCGGAGGGGGAGATGAACCATGAGAGACTGTGTCCCCCCTGAAATAAACTGAGGGTTTTAGAGGGGAGCATGGTGGGAGTTTAGAGGGTGAGCCTGGTGGTGGGTATTGAGGCATGTATTGCATGGAGCACTGGATGTGGTGCATAAAAAATGACTTTTGGACAATGAAAAAAATTAAATTAAATTAAGATCTTAAAAAAAAAGAGTAGATCTTAAAACTTCTCATCTTAGAAAACATATTTAACTTTGTGTGATTATGGATGATAACTACAATTATTGTTGTGATTATTTCACAATATATACAAATGTTGATTCATTATGTTGTACACCTGAAACTAATATAATGTTATATGTCAATTATATCTTAATTTAAAAAAAAAGAAATAAAAAAAAAAGAAACCAAAGAGGAAATTCGAAGGAAAGAGATCAAAGTGAAGTCTAAAGAAAAGAAAATGCTAAGCAGAACTAGATGAAAATAAAAATAAAAGTGATAAAAATTTTGGGACATAACTACAGCAGTGCCATAAGGAAATTTATGGTATAAAAAAAGAAAAAAATGTTAAGAAAGGAGATGAGAAGGAAACCAAAAACAAGCAAACAGAAAAAAATATATGTATATATACATATATATATGTGTGTATACACACATATATATATATATGCAGAAATCAATGAGATTGCAAACAGGAGAATAATAGAGAAAACAAACCATTGGTTAGGTATTCAGAAATTTTGATACAGGTCATAAATCTCTAGCAAAACTGAAAAAGGTATGAACAGAAAAGACACTGATAACCAAAGTCAGAAGCAAAACAGAGATGTCACCTCAGAACTTGCAACTATCAAAGAAAAATTAGAATAATTTTAAAAATTATGGTAATCAATTGGGTAACTTAAAATAAATCGACAAATTCTTTGAAAATCACATACTACCAAAACTCAACTAAGATGAAATAGTGTAGTCTTATAACAGTTAAGAACACATAACTTGTAATTTAAAAACTTCAAACAAAATTTCAGTACCAGATGGTTCCACTGGACAATTTTATAAAATATTTATGAATACCAACAGTACATAATTGCTTAATTACTTTCTATTCATACTGTTGGTGAAGGAGGGGCACCCACCCAAAATAATAAGAGATGGCAGAACACACAACATCCAACAATGGACAGATAATGTTTGCAGTACATTAGTGACATACACTCACATCCTGGGGAAGAAGAACACTGCAAACTATGCAGGGCAACACAAAGATTGTACTTGGGAATAGACTGAACCATAAAGACCTGTAGAAGGCAGGCCTTATAGTAACTAGAGGGTGATGTGATCTTTGTTTGTTTTAGTTGTTTTGAGGAGAATGAGGATGTAATTTTCTTGTTTGAATAATTCCAAGGGCACACAGTAAGGTGAAACCCATTAGTTTAAGGATTGGGTGGGAGACAGCTGGTCTAGTTGATAAGTTAACTAGCTAGGTCAAGAAAATTTCCTTCTGGACTGGGGTTCTATCTGGTGAAGCCAGGAGAATGCATGGCTAAGCCTTTGAGGCCATGTGATCCTCAAAGTTAGAAAGGCAGCATTTGAAATTTTAGTGTTTATAATACAACTTCTTCCAGGAAACAGGTGAGAACACTTCTCAATTAATTTTATGAAGTCATTATAAACTAATAATAAAACCATACAAAAGCAGGGGCCAAAAGAAACTTACAAACCAATATCTCTCATGAACTTATTTTTTTTAATCAATATAAGGAAACTGAAATCAGCAATGTATAAAAAGAATTATGCAATATGATCAAGCAGGATTTATTCCAAGTATGCAAGATTGCCTCAACATTAAAAAATCAATGTGGCAGGGCTGACACAAGCTGCTTAACTTGTTCACAAGGAGTCCCATAGCCTTGTGCTCTGGTAAGAATGCTCTGCTCAGGGGCACCTGAGTGGCTCAGTGAGTTAAGCTTCTGCCTTTGGCTCAGGTCATGATCTCAGGGTTCTGGGATCAAGCCCTGCATCGGGCTCTCTGCTCAGCAGGGAGCCTGCTTCCTCCTCTCTGCCTGCCTCTCTGACTACTTGTGATCTCTCTCTGTCAAATAAATAAATAAAATCTTAAAAAAAAAAGAATGCTCTACTCAGTCAAGGTCCCCAATTCCCAATGCAACAGGCCCCTCTCCAATAAGATCAGCACAAGCAATTGCCCACATCACATCCCTAAAGCCTAGGGTTTTAAAGGTCAGTGGCCTTAGCAGGAATAGAGTTAAGAGGTCACTGCACTGTTCCGAGAGAGAAGGTAGGCAAAAAACCTAGAGGCAGACAGTGTGGAAACAGCAATCTAAAAGACTGTCTGTGACACACAGTGGGGAGACAATTTTCTGTTCTCTGAATGCTTCCCTGAGAACAGCATGAAGAGAGACCCCTCTCTGGGGAAAAAATGAGCTAGCTGGTATTTCCTTCCCTCCCCCAGCATAAAAACAGAGGCGCCTGCAGGAAATAGCACAGGGCCAACACATCCTGCCTAACTTACAAGTCTCACCCCCTGCACTATGGAAGGAGTGCCTTTCTCAGACAAGCTGCCTCAGTCCCATCACAACAGGCCCCTTCCCCAGAAGACCAGAAGAATCCACTGCCAACATCACATCTCTTGACAAGATTGTGCAAGGCTTCTTTTCTACTTGAAGTAGTATTGGGTCACATTGAATAAACAGACAAGTGCACACCTCGTTAAACTCATCATATTCTAGTCAAGGACCAAATTATGCCCACCACAGGCAAGGAGCTCCTCTGCAAATGACTGCTCTGAAAAATAAAGCAGCCAAAGCACAACAGCAGAGCACAAACAGCACAAATCAGATACACTCTCTAAAGCCCAGGCAGTGGACACTACGTGATCTCTTTTTCACAAAACCATTACTCACAGGAATAGGAAACCACTGGCTTTTCTAACACTGAAGAAGGTATAAACTTAGACAAAATGCCATGATGGAAGAATCCATCCCAAATAAAGGCCAGCAATAAAGGCCATGGCCAGAGATCTAAATGAAACAGATGTAAGTAAAAACTTGATGGAAAATTTTAAACAACAATCATAAGGATACTTGTTGGGTTTCAGAAAAGAATAGAAGACATAGGGAGGCCCTTACCACAGAGATAAAAGAGTTAAAAAAAGAGGAGTACCTGGGTGGCTCTGTTGCTTAAGCATCTGCCTTCAGTTCAGGTCATGATCCCAGAGTTCTGGGATCAAGCTCTGTGTAGGGCTCCTCACTCTCTCTCACTATCTCTGTATCTCTCTGTCAGTTAAATTAATAAAATATTTAAAAAAAGAGTTAGGGATACCTGGGTGGCTCAGTAGGTTAAGAGATTGCCTTCAGCTCAGGTCATGATCCCAGGGTCTTGGGATAGAGTCCCATGTCAGGATCTTTGCTCGACAGGAAGCCTGCTTCTCCCTCTGCCTGCTGCTCTCCCTGCTTGTGCTTTCTCTCTCTCTGACAAATAAATACAATCTTTTAAAAAAAGAGTTAAAAAAGAATAAATCAGAAGTAAAGAATGCAATAAATGACTTGGAAACAAATTTGATGCAATGAACAGCAGCTTGGAAGAACGAGAGGCAAGAATCAGTGATATAGAAGACAAAACAATGGAAAATAATGAAGATGAAAAAAAAGAGAGAGAAAGAAAACTTATGGAACACGATAATAGACTTAGGGAACTCAGTTACTCCATCAAATGTATTAACATTCAAATTATAGGAGTCCCAGAAGAAGAGAGAGAAAAGTGGTAAAAAAAAAAAAAAAAGTTATTTGAGGAAATAATAGCTGAAAATTTACCTAACCTGGGGAAGGAAACAGACATCCAGATCTAGGAAACAGAGAAGTCTTATCAAAATCAACAAAGACAGGTCAACACCAAGACCTATTTTACTTAAATTTGCAAAACGGAGTAATAAAGAAAAAAAAAATTCTTAAAAACAAGACAAAGGGAGTCCCATAAGTCTAGTTGGAGATTTCTCAACAGAAACTTGGTGAGCCAGAATAAGGTGGCATGATATATTCAAAGTGCTGAATGGGAAAGATCTGTTGCCAAGAATATTCTATTCCAAAAGGCTATCATTCAGAATAGAAGGAGAAATAGTTTCATAGACAAACAAAATCTAAAAGAGCTCTTGACCACTAAACCAGCCCCACAAGAAATATTAAAGGGAAATTTATCCGTGTAAAGGAGAGATCAAAAGTGGCAAGACCATGTAAGTATCAGAGAAAATCTCCAGAAACACTGGCAAAGCAAGTCATAAAATGGCATTAAATACATATGTACCAATAATTACTCTGAATGTAAATGGACTAAGTGTCTAATCAAAAGACATGGGATGTCAGAATGGATGAAAAAATGATTCATCTATATGCTACCTACAAGAGGCTCATTTTAGATTTAAAAATACATGCAGATTGAAGATGAGAAGATGAATAAATATTTATCACTCAGATAGCCATCAAAAAAAATGCCACAACATCAATACTTATATCAGACAAATTAGATTTTAAATCAAAAACTGAAACAAGAGATGAGGTAGGGCACTATATCATAATAAAGGGGAAAATCCAACAAGATCTAACAATTACAAATATGTATGCGTCCAACATGGGAACATCCAAAGGTATAAAGCAATTCTTAAGAAACATGAAGGAATTCATAATAACACAATAATATTAGGGGACTTCAACACTCCCCTCACATCAATGGAGAAATCAGCTAAACAGAAAATCAAAAAGGAAACAATGGCTTTGAATGACATGCTGGACTAGATGGATGTAACATATATTCAGAACATTTCATCCTAAAGCTGCAGAATGCACATTTTTTTTCAAGTGTACATGAGACATTCTCCAGAATAGATCACACACTGGGTCACAAAGCATGTTTCCACTGTTACAAAAAGATTGAGATCAAGGGAGACAAGATGGCAGAGAAGAAGGAGATGCTGTTACAACCGGTCCCTTGAAGTGACCTGATTATCTACAAAAGAACTCTAATCACCCATGAAATCAGCGTGAGATTAGAATTATACACTTCTGGATCTCTACAGAGACAGAAGAGGCCAGTGGATAGGTAAAGCAGAATGGGAACATCAGACTGATATTGGAAGATAAATAAAAGGGGGAGGGAGCCACCGGAAGTGACCCATTGGAAAGTAATACCCAAATACGAGGGTGCCCTGTGATTGGGGACCAGCATTAACTTGGAGTCTGGTTAAAAACGCTCATAAAGAGCAAAAGATCTTAAGGGGAAATTGGTAAAATCAGGCGGTTATGGGCATGGGCTTAAGCCCACAGACCCAGGACGGCCACCCCCGGCACTGTGCCAGAGAGAGTGTGATGAAGCATCCAGGCCTCAGTCCCTGAGCCACCAGCACACGTGAGAGTGTCTGGATGGTGGCATGCTTGAGAGAGTCTGGTGGGCATGCCAACAGTCACTCTCTAGAACCATAGCCTTTTGCACTCTGCATGTGGGCTGTGAGATTGGGGTCTGAATTATGCTCCACACACTCCCCTGAGAGAGGTCCATGTGGGCACTAGTCTGTGTTCTCTAGGACCAGCTGAGAGTCTGAACACTCCCAGCCCCAGCCAATGGGAAAATCTCAGCATGCTGTCTCTGGTTGGGACCTCTCCAGGGGTCTGGACCTGCCCAGACAGCCATGGCAAAGGCAGCCAGTGGAAGCCAGCTCTCTGAACTAATACTGTTGGTGGTATTAATAGCACCAGGGAATAAGCGGGAGCTCCTGTGATCCCTGAGACTGTGGCTGGGGATGAGATCAGCTGGTGGGAGGTGGCAGAGGTGTCTGTGTCATCTGGACCACTCAGAGAGGAACAGACTGAGGCTTCTTTCTGAGACAGAGCTCTGTGTACAGTTTGCTTTTCTCTAAACCCCAGAAGAATGGCCAAAATCCACCAAGGGGGCAAAGAAAAAAACCCAAAAACCTCCAGAGAACAAAAGCCTGAAAAACTGGTTTCCTCAGAGCCCAGACCCTTGATAGGGGGCAGGAGGACTCAAATCTAGCAGGACTGCCTGAGAAACCAAGTGTCAGGCCTCTACCCCAGAAAGCCAGCCAAAAGAATAAAACTAAACCAACCAACCAACCAACCAACCAAATAAACAACAACAACAACAACAACAACAACAACAACAAAAACAAGAGGAAAAGCACCATAGGGTCCCCATAAAATCGTAAAACCCCAATATCAGGAGAAAAGAAGATATTAAGCTTCCAGTACTGCCCTAAACCTGTATACTTCATAGATAAAACTTTTATTTTTTTCCAAAATCTTTTCACAACGTTCATTTTTAATTCATTCCCACTATTCTAGTTATTTTTAATTTTTTAATAATTTTTTAGCCTATTTACCATCACAATGACAGGTTCAGTACCTTTTAACTTGAACTTTTTGGTACATATACCTGTGTTTTTCTTTTGCTTTTCTATTTATTTTTAATATTCATGTAGAGATAAGCTTCAAGGTAATCCTCTTTCCCCCGTCAATACTACCCTTATAAATAAACCAGTTTTAATGCCCCTTTATTTCAGGAAAGTTAAGTTATTTAACAAATATATCAAGATACACCCAGGAAGAATCAAAATAACCTCCCTTGCCCAAACTGAGAAATTATAACCACCTTCCCATCTTTTTCTTCTGTCAGTGTTTCTGTGTATATGTTTTTGTTCTGGTAGTATATAAATCTTATTCTTGAGATTAATTTTAGCTTTTTTTAAAATCTTTTAATTGTCATTTCCTTTTGTAGGTCTTTTTGTTTGTATACTTTATAAATCTTACATTTGGGGCCCATTCAGACTGGGTCATCTCTCTCTCTTTTTTTTTTTTTCCTTTTTCTTTATTTCCCTGTCTCTCTCTTAATCTTTTTATTTTCTTTTTACTTTCTTTTTGGTGGGGACTCCCAATTGCTCATAAGTGTTCCAGGGTGCACCTTGCCTGGATCACTGTTGATAAATGCAACTACACTTCCCCTCAGCCATCTCTCACCTAAATGACTAGGAGGAGGAATGCCCAATAGAGGAAAAATTCAGAGACTGTGCTCTCTCCACCAGAGCTATTGGATATGGACATAAACAGTAAGTCAGAAAGAGAATTCAAGCTAACAATTATCCAGGCAGTGGCTAGTTGGAGAAAACCATTAATGACAAAATACCATCGATCAGGACAGAAGTGAAAGCCACCAGGGAAGATGTTAACAATGCTCTCAATGAGTTCCAATCTAATCTAAATTCTCTAACAGCTAGGGTAACAGAGGCAGAAGATAGAATTAGTGATCCAAAGGACAAACAGAGAAAAAGAATCAGGAGGAGGCCTGAATCAAATACCTTAGAAGCCATGAAAAGAGAATTCGAGAAAAAAATGACACCATGAAATATTCCAATGTCAGAATTATTGGAATCCCTGAGGGTAAGGAGAAAGAAAGAAGACTAGAGGAAATAGTTGAACAAATTCTCCATGATAATTTTCCCAATCTGGTGAATGAAACCAATGTTCATGTACTAGAGGCAAAAAGGATTCCCCCCAAGATCATAGAATCTAGAAAGACCTTGAGACACCTGATTGTGAAAATGATGAATCATAATTTAGGCAGGAGCTCTTGAAAGCAGCTAGGGGGAAGAGATTCCTCATGTACAGAGGAAGGCCCATCAGAATAAGGTCAGACCTGTCCACAGAAACCTGGCAAACCAGAAAGGGCTGGCAGGATGTATTCAGGGCACTAAATGAAAAGGACATGCAGCCAAGAACACTTTATCCAGCACGACTGACGTTCAAAATGGATGGAGAGATAAAGAGCTTCCAAGACCAACAAGGTTTAAAAGAGTATGTGACCACCAAGCCGGCACTACAAGAAATATTAAGGGGGATTCTATAAAAGAAGAACGAATCCAAGAGTGTCATTGAACAGAAATTTATGGAGACGATCTAAAGAAACAAAGACTTCATAGGTAACACAATGTCAATAAAAATGTATCTCTCAATAATCAATCTCAATGTTAATGGCCTAAATGCTCCCATAAAACAGCACAGGGTTGTAGATTGGATCAAGTGACAGGACCCATCCATATGTTGTATACAAGAGGCCCATTTTGAACCTAAGGATACATCCAGACTGAAAGTGAAGGGATGGAGAAGCATCTTTCATACCAATGGGCCTCAAAAGAACCCTGGGGTAGTGATTCTCATATCAGATAAATTAGACTAAAGTGAAGACTGTAGTCAGAGATACAGAAGGAAACTACATGATTCTTAAAGGGACTATCCCCTGAGAAGATTTAACAATTGTAAATGTTTATGCCCCCAATATGGGAGCAGCCAATTACATAAGACAACTGTTAATCAAGGTAAAGCATCATACTGATTATGAATACTTTAATAGTAGGGGATCTTAACATGCCACTGTCAGTAATAGACAGATCATCCAAGCAGAAAATCAATAAAGAAACAAGAGCATTGAATGACACATTGGACCAGATGGACCTCATAGATATATACAGAACATTTCACCCTCAAACAACAGAATACTCATTCCTCTCGAGTGTACGTGGAACTTTCTCCAGAATACACCACATACTGTGTCACAAATGAGGACTCAACCAATACCACAAGATTGAGATTATTCCCTGCATATTCTCAGACCACAATGCTTTGAAACTGGAGCTCAGTCCTAAGAAAAAATTCAGAAGGAATTCAAACACCTCGAAGCTAAAGACCACCTTGCTTAAGAATGTTTGAATCAACCAGGAAATCAAAGAAGAGCTTAAACCAATAAGAATGAAGACACATGGGCTGCCTGGGTGGCTCAGTGGGTTAAGCCTCTGCCTTCAGCTCAGGTCATGATCTCAGGATCCTGGGATCGAGTCCCGCTTTGGGCTCTCTGCTAGGCAGGGAGCCTGCTTCCTCCTCCTCCACCCCCCCACTTCTGATCTCTTTCTTTCAAATAAATAAAAATCTTAAAAAAAAAAGAATGAAGACACATGTGTCCAAAACCTATGGGATACAGCAAAGTCTATCCTAAAGGGGAAATACATGGTCATCCAAGCTTCCCTCAAAAAAATTGACAAATCCAGAATACACCAGCTGTCTTTGCACCTTGAAGAACTGGAGAATCCACAACAAATTAAGCTAACCCCACACACAAGAAGGGAAAAAAACAAGATTAGAGCAGAGATGAATGAGATAGAAACTAGAGATACTGTAGAGCGCATCATTGAAACTAGAAGCTGGTTTTTTGAAAGAATCCATAAGATCGATAAGCTATTGGCCAAACTAATCCAACAGAAAAGAGAGAAGGCCCAAATTAATAAAATTATGAACGAAAAGGGAGAGATCAATACCAGCACCAAAGAAATAGAAACAATCATCAGTAATTGTTATCAACAGTTATATGACAATAATTTAAGCCACCTAGATGAAATGGATGCATTCCAGGAAACCTATAAACTTCTAAAACCGAATCAGGAAAAAACTGTCAACCTGAATATACCAATATCTAGTAACGAGATTGAAATAATGATCAAAATTTCCCAAAAAAACAAGAGTCCAGGATCTGATGGATTCCCTGGGGAATTCCACCAAAATTTCAAAGAAGAAATAATACCTATTCTCCTGAAGCTGTTTCAAAAATGTGAATCAGAAGGAAAACTTTGAGACACTTTTTATAAAGCCAGCATTACCCTGGACTCCAACCTAGGCAAAGACCCTACAATAAATGAGAATTTTAGACCAATATCCCTGATGAATATGGATGCTAAGATTCTCAATAAGATCCTCGTTAATAGGACCCAACACTACAGTACAAACCACATGGTCCTCTCAATTGATGAAGAAAAAGCATTTGACAAGATACAGCATCTGTTCCTGATTAAAATGCTTCAAAGTATAGGGATAGAGGGAACATTCCTCAACTTCATAAAATCTGTCTATGAGAAACCCACAGTGAATATCATCTTCAATGGGAAAAAGCTCACAGCCTTCCCTCGGAGATCAGGAACATGACAAGGATACCCACTCTCACCACTCTCTTTCAACATAGTGTTAGAAGTCCTAGCAACAGCAATCAGACATTAAAGATAAATAAAAGATATTGAAATTGGCAATGAAGAAATCAAACTCTCTTCACTGATGACATGATACTTTATATGGAAAATCCAAAAACTCCACCCCCACACTACTAAAACTCATTCAGCAATTCAATAATGTGTCAGGATATAATATCAATGTACAGAAATCAGTTGCTTTTTTATACACTAACAACGAAAATACAGAAAGGGAAATTAGAGAATCGATTCCATTTACTATAGCATCAAGAACCATAAGATACCTGGGAATAAACCTGACCAAAGAGGTAAAAGATCTTTATTCGAGGAAATACAGAACACTCATGAAAGAAATTGAGGAAGACCCCAAAAAGAAGATAATTCCATGCTCATGGATCAGAAGAATAAACATTGTTAAAATGTCTATTGTGACTAGAGCAATCTATACTTTTAATGCCATTCTGATCAAAATTCCAACAGCATTTTTCAAAGAGCTAGAGCAAACAATCTTAAAATTTGTATGAAATAAGAAGAGACTCCAAATTGATAAGGAAATGTTGAAAAAGAAAAAACCAAAACTGGGGGCATCATGTTGCCTGATTTCAAGCTTTACAACAAAGCTGTGATCACCAAGACAGCATGGTACTGGCATAAAAACAGACATATAGACCAGTGGAACAGAGTAGAGAGTCCAGATATGGACCCACAACTTTATGGACAACTAATCTTCGACAAAGCAGGAAAAAAAATATACAGTGGGAAAAAGACAGTCTCTTCAATAAAGGATGCTGGGAAAATTGGACAGCTATGTGTAGAAGAATGAAACTTGACCGTTCTCTTACACTGTACACAAAGATAAACTCGAAATGGATAAAAGACCTCCATGTGAAGAAGTAATCCATCAGAATCCTAGAGGAGAACATAGGCAGTAATCTCTTCGATATCAGCCACAGCAACTTCTTTCAAGATATGTCTCCAAAGGCAAAGAAAACTAAAATGAAAATAAATTTTTGGGACCTCATCAAGATCAAAAGCTTCTGCACAGCAAAGGAAACAGTCAACAAAACAAAGAGGCCACTCATGGAATGGGAGAAGATATTTGCAAATGACACTGTAGACAAAGGTCTGATATCCAGGATATATAAAGAACTCCTCAAACTCAACACACACAAAACAGATAATCATGTCAAAAAATGGGCAGAAGACACAAATAGACACTTCTCCAATGAAGACAGACAAATGGCTAACAGACACATGAAAAAATGTTCATCATCACTAGCCCTCAGGGAGTTTCAAATCAAAACCACATCAAGATACCACCTTACACTAGTTAGAATGGTCATAATTAACAAGACAGTAAACAACGTGTGTTTGAGAGGATGTGGAGAAAGAGGAGCCCTCTTACACTGTTGGTGGGAATGCAAGTTGGTGTAGCCACTTTGGAAAGTAGTGTGGAGATTCCTTAAGAAATTAAAAATAGAGCTACTCTATGACCCTGCAATTATACTACTGTGTATTTTCCCAAAGAAGCAGATGTTGTGAAAAGAAGGGCCATCTGTACCCCAACTTTCTGAGCAGCAACGGCCACAGTGGCTGAACTGTGGAAAGAACCAAGATGCCCTTCAATGGACAAATGGATAAAGAAAATATGGCCCATATATACAATGAAATATTATGCCTCCATCAGAAAGGATGAATATCCGACTTTTGTATCAGCATAGATGGGACTGGAAGAAATTATGCTGAGTGAAATAAGTCAAACAGAGAGAGTCAAGTATCATATGGTTTCATTTTCTTGTGGAGCTTAAGGAATAACATGGAGGACATTGGGAGATGGAGAGGAGAATTGAATTGGGGGAAATTGGAGGGAGAGATAAACCATGAGAGACTGTGGACTCTGAAAAACAATCTGAGGGTTTTGGAGGGGTGGGGCATGGGAGGTTGGATGAGCCTGGTGGTGGGTATTATGGAGGGCACTTATTGCATGGAGCACTGGGTGTGGTGTATAAACAATGAATTCTGGAACACTGAAAAGAAATTTAAAAATAAATAAAAATTTTAAAATATGATTGAGATCATACCATGCATATTTTCAGTCAAAAATGCCATGAAACTTGAAGTCAACCACAAGAAAAAAATTGGAAAGACCACAAATACATAGAGGTTAAACAACATCCTTCTAAAGAATGGATGGGTCATTCAAGAAGATTAAAAAAAAAAGGGAAAAAAGAAAGAAGAAAATTACATGGAAACAAATGAAAATGAAACATGATGATCCAAAACCTTTGGGATGAAGCAGCAGTTATCAGAAGAGGAAAGTGTATAATAATACAGACCTATCAAAAGGAGCAAGAAAAAAAATCAATTAACAACCTAATCTTATATCAAAAGAGCTAGAAAAAGAGCAAGAAAGTCTAAAGTCATTAGAAAGAAGGAAAAAATAAATATTAGAGCAGAAATTATATAGAAACTAAAAACAATAGAACAGATCTATGAAATCAGGAGCTGGTTCTTTGAAGAAATTAATAAAACCAATAAACCTCAAGCCAGACTTATAAAAAGAAAAGAGAAAGGACACAAATAAAATCAAATCACAAATAAGAAAGAAGAAATAACAATCAACAATAAATATGAACAAGTATAAGAAAATATTATGAAAATCTATATGGTAAAAATTTGACAACTTGGAAGAAATAGATAAATTCCTAGAAAATATATACTAATTAAACTGAAACAGGGAGAAATAGAAAACTCCAATAGACTTATAACCAGCAAAGAAATTTAGTTAGTAATGACAAATTGCCCAACAAACAAAAGTCCAGGACCAGGTGGCTTCATGGGCAAATTCCACTAAATATTTAATGAATTATTTCCCTTTTTTTCCAAAATATTCCAGGACAATAGAAAAGGAAGGAACATTTGCAAACTCATTCGAAGTCTCCAGCATTACTATGGTAACATGTCAGATAAAGACTCCACTAAAAAATAGAACTAGAAGCCAATATATACCTGATGAACATGGATGAAAAATTTCTCAATGAAATATTAGCATACTGAACCCCACCATACATTAAAAGAATCACTCATCACGCTCAAGTGGAATTTATTCCTGGGCTGCAAGTGTGGTTCAATACTGACAAATCAATCAATATGATACACTACATTAATAAAATATAAGAATCATATGATAATTTCAATAGATACAGTAAAAGCATTTGGCAACGTACACATCCATTCATGATAAGAACCCTCAACGATGTATGTTTAGAGAAAACATACTTCAGCATAATAAAGGCCATATATAAGAACCCAAAGCTAATATCATCCTCACTGGGGAAAACTAAGGCCTTTTCCTCTACATTCGAGGATAAGAGAGGGGTGTCCACTCTTACCACTGTTATTTAATAACATAGTGGAAATCCCAGCCACAGCAATCAGACAAGAAGGAATAAAAGGAATAAATCCAAATAGGCAAGGGAGAAGTCAATCTTTCACTATTTGCAGATGACATTAAAGTCTATATAGAAAACCTGAAAGACTCAACCAAAAATCTATTTAGAAGTGATACACAATTTCAGTAAAGTTGTAGGATACAAAATCAATGTTACAGACATCTGTTGTATTTCTGTACACCAATAATGAGGCAGTAGAAAAAAGAAATTAAGAATCAATCTCATTTATAATTGCACCAAAACCCTCAGAATACCTAAGAATAAACCTAACCAAAGAGGTGAAAAACTTGTACTCTGAAACTATAAAATACTAGTTAAAGAACTTAAAGAGGACACAAATAAATGAAATAAAAAACATTCCATGCTCATGAAGCAAAGAGCAAATATTGTTAAAATGCCTATACTACTCACTGCAATCCTCATCAAATACTGTACAAGTTTTTCAGAGAGTATGATAAAACAATCCTAAAATTTCTATGAAACTACAAAAAATTCCAAATAGCAAAGCAACCTTGAAAAAGAAAGCAAAGCTGGAGGCTTGACAATTCAAAACTTCATGTTACATTACAATCTCTAGTGATCAAAACAGTATGGTGTTGGGGCACCTGGGTGGCTCAGTGGGTTAAGCCTCTGCCTTCAGCTCAGGTCATGATCTCAGGGTCCTGGGATCGAGCCCCACATGGGCCTCTCTGCTCAGCAGGAAGCCTTCTTCCCCTCTCTCTCTCTCTGCCTGCCTCTCTGCATACATTTGATCTCTGTCTGTCAAATAAATTAAAAAAAAAACAGTATGGTGCTGACACAGAAATAGGTACATAGATCAATAGAACAGAATAGAAAATTCAAAAATGAACCCATAACTCTATGGTGAATTAATCTTCAGCAAATCAGGAAAGAATATCCAGCAAATGGTGTTAGGAAAACTGGACAACAACATGCGAAAGGATAAAACAGGTTAAACTAAAAATGTATTAATGACCTAAATGTGAGACATGAAACCATTAAAATCCTAAAGAACACAAGCAGTAACTCCCTTGACATCCACAGTAGCAACTTTTTACTAGATATGTCTCCTAAGGCAAGGGAAATAAAAGAAAAAAAAATAAATTATTGGAACTTCATCAAAATAAAGTTTCTGCACAGTGAAGGAAACTAATCAACACAACTAAAAGATAACCTACAGAATGGGAGAAATATTTACAAATGACATGAGATAAAGGGTTAGTATCCAAAATATATAAACAACTTATACAACTCAACACCTCAAAAACAATCCAATTAAAACCTTGGCAGAAGACAAGAATAGACATTTCTCCAAAGAAGACTTCCAGATGGCCAACAGACACATGAAAAGATGCTTGATGTCACTCACTATCAGGGAAATAGAAATCAAAACTATAATGAGCAAACATTTCACACCAGTCAGTATGGCTAAAATCAATACAAGAAACAACAGGTGTTGGCAAGGATGTTGAGAAAAGGGAATCCTCTTACACTGTTGATAGGAATGCAAACTGGTGCAGCCACTCTGAAAAACACTAGGTTACTGAGTTTCCCCAGAAAGTGAAAAATAGTGCTACCCTACTATAGAGCAATTGCAGTACAGGGCATTTACACAAATAATACAAAAATATGAATTCAGAGGGATACATGCACTCCAATATTTATAGCATTATCTACAATAGACAAGCTGTGTAAACACCCAAAGTGTCCATGGACTGATGAATGGATAAAGAAGTGGTATACGTATATACAATGGAATATTATTCAGCCATAAAAAAGAATGAAACTTCCCATTTGTAATTATGTGGATGGGGCTAGAGAGTTATTATGTATCACTCAGAGAAAGACAAACACCATATGATTTCATACATATGTGGAGGTTAAGGAAAAAAAAAACAAATAAGCACAGGGGGGAAAAAGTACAAGAGGCAAACCAAGAAACAGAAAACAAATTGATGGTTACCAGAAGAAAGGTGGGTGGGAGTATGTGTAACATAGGTGATGGGGATTAAGGAGGGCGCTTGATATGATGAGAACCAGGAGTTGTATGGAAGTGTTGAATCATTGTATCACACAACTGAAACTAGTATTATGCTATGTTTTAACTGAATAATATTTTAACAAGTATTAGCTGGAATTTAAATAAAAATTTTAAATAGATTGATAAAAAGAGACCCATGTAATAGAAAAGGTAACCCAGAAACACAAAACCCATCCATATCTGCCCAACTGATATTTGAGAAGGCAAAAGAAAAGAAAACCAAAGGAGAAAGGATATAATTTTCAATAATTAATGCGTGAGAAATGAGACATCTGTAAGCAAAAATAAATGAATAAGAGTACACAGAACAACAACAAAAAAATGCCAACAAAACCGCAAATCAAAGCAGAGACAAATCAAAATTTTAAAAAGCACTCTCTATCTAAATGTCACACCTCATACAAAAATTAACTTGATATTGATTATGGACTTAACACAGAAAACATTATCCATACAAGGAGAAGATATCCGTACAATAATTTGGACCTCATTAAAATTTTTAAAAAAATATTCTCGGGGCACCTGGTGGCTCAATCAGCTAAGCATCTGCCTTCAGCTCAGGTCATGATCCCAGTGTCCTGGGATAAAGCCCCGAGTCAGACTCTCTGCTCTCCCTCTTCCCTTCCACCCCACCTTGCTGCTGCTATCTCTCTTTCTCTCTCTCTCTCTCTCTCCCAAGTAAGTAAATAAAATCTTTAAAAAATACATTCTGCAAAAGATCCTGTTAGGAGGATAAAAATACAAGCTAAAAAATGGAGCAAGTGCTCAAAAACCACACATCCAACAATGGAGTAGTATTTTAAAGGAACTTTGAAAACTCAATGATTAAAAAAAATCAAATTAGAAATAGACAAAAAGCATAAACAGATATTTCACAGAAAGGTTATACAGATAACAAGCACATGAGATATTCAACTTCATTAGCCATTAGAAAAATGCTAATTAAAACCATAACTAGTTATAATTATAGGCCTATCAGAATGACCAAAATAAAAGAAAAATAATGAAAACACACAATTCTGGGAATGATGTAGTAAAATAAAATAACTCATACATTGCTGATGAAAATATTAAATGGTATAACCACTCTGGAAAAAGTTTCAGCAGTTTCTTATAAAATTAACCATGAAACTACTGTAGACCCAGCATTGCATTCTTAAGAAGTTTGCCCAGAGTGGGGCTCTTGGGAGGCTCAGTTTGTTGAGCATCTGACTCTTGGTTTTTGGCTAAGTTTGTGGCCTTGTGGGTGGTGGGATTGAGCCCCATGTCAGGTTCCACACTCAGTGGGGAATCTGCTTAAAGATTCTTTCCCTCTGCCCCTCCCCCACTTACACTTTTCTCTCTCTCTCTCTGTAAGAAAAATAAATCTTTAAAAAGAAAAATAAATATACCCAGAGAAATTAAAACTTTTTTTCATATACAAATATTTATGGAAATGGTAATAGTACCTTTATTCATAAAAAACCCAAAGTGGGAACAACCCAAATATCCTTTGATGTGTGAGTGATTAAACAAAACTGTAATACTCCCATACCAAGAAATACTCAACAATACTCAACAATAAAATGAATGAATTATTGATACATACAGCAACTTGGCTAAGTCTCCAGGGAAATATTCTGAGTGAAAAAGGCCAATCACAAAGGTCACATATTATATAACTTGATATATATATATAACATTTTTGAAATGACAAAATTATAAAAATGGAGAATAGATTAATGGTTGTCAGCCATTCAGGACAAAAGGTGCCAAAGAAAGAGTGAGGGATCCTTGTGGTGATACAACTTTTCTGTACTAATATCAATATACTTATTCCAATATTAAACTATAGTTTTGTAAGATGCTGTCATTTTAGGAACTTGGGAAAGGGGCACAAAGTTATCTGTGTTATTTCTTATACCTATATATGAATTTAAAATTATTTGAAGATGTTTAATTAAAAAAAGGTTCTCCACCCACCAGTAATGTGATTGTATTACCCAAAGAATGCACAGCCTTTATTTACTGAAGTAGTTGCCTAGGCTGGAAAACATTACCCTTTCTGATAATGTTCCCTTCTGCATACTGCTTTGCTGAGCTAGCATGCAGCTAATTAAGTTTGTAAACACAAATATATCTCAAGTTCCTAAGTTTTTTATATTTCTTCCAGCTACATGTACAGAATTTTATGTTTTTTTAAAGGGGTATTCCTAATGCATATATTTCTCTGTGGTTGTTATATGATGCAATTATTATTATTTTTATTGTTTTATTTAGCTCAAACCTTGCATTTAGCAAATAGTAATTTGAGTAACATAAACCATGATAAAGAAACCATCAGGAACTTAAGAGCTAGCAATTATTTTACATAAAAGAAAGGTAACAGGCCAGAAAACTCATGTATTTTCTGTTTTGTGCTGCTACAAGCAAACCTAGTTTGTAACATTTCCACCTGCTGTAATATCATTATTTTATAGCTATACTCTTTCTCTGTGTTTTTTTTATCATTTTGCATAATTATCGCCAAGTATCCTGTATCCTATTCCTTTGCTCTTTCTTGCATGCAGAACATGTTTCCTGCAATCTGTTCTCTTTTCCTTGAATGTCTCTCTTAAAGAAATCAGTTTACATTGACACTGCATAGACAGTAGAAGAGTCCTGCTGGATGCCCTCACCATAACCTGATTTCCTTCCTATTTGTTTCATGGGAAATTGTTACCTGCAGTGTTTAAACACACTTTTAGACTGCTGATTCAGATATAAACAACTTAAAAAGCATATAGAAATGGGATTTGCAGGATCATTTGGAACATTAGAGCTTTTGTTCAAAGCATTTTTGAACAGCAGAAGTAGTTATTTTTATAGTGACAGCAACGTTTGGGATGCAAAAATTCAATTTTGTTATCATAGTCATAGTATACTATGCATGACTCCAAGGAGACACTCCACATCATGTTGGCATGTGTAATTATTTTAAATGTTCTTATTCACATAATATGCTTCTCAAAGCTCCTTAAAACAATATATTTGATTTCTGAAGCATTTCTAATTTTTATTTATTTATTTATTTATTTATTTGAGAGAATGAGCACTAGCAGGGGGAGGTGCAAAGGGAGAGAGAATCTCAAGCAGACTCAGCACTGAACTCTGAGCCTGACATGGGGCTTCTTCTCATGACCCATAGATCACAACCTGAGACGAAACCAGGAGTCAAAACTAGGGGTCGAATGCTCAACCAACTTTGCCACCTAGGCACCTGTGAAGAAATTTCTAATTAATTCTACAAACACATACTTCAGTAGGCTCTGAAGAGCTCTTGAGATTGTTATTAATTTGAAATCATTTTAAGATGTGGTTATGGTTCAAGCCAAAAGTTCTCATTATCAGATAGCTCTTTGATGACTTCTGTGAAAAGAGATGCCAGGGTCTTGGTCATGTTCCTGAAGTAGAGGTAATCACAGCAGAAAAATCACTAAAGGGTAGTTGTTTCCAGCTAGTGTGAAACCCAGATGAAAGTCCAAGAACTAGATAAATCATAAACACAATACAATGCAGCAGTGAGGGGAACTCACATGGTTGTTCCACATTCAAGATATGCTAGTTAAAAGTAAGATTCATTTTCATCACCGGAGGTTGTCAAAGTAACAACTCTGAGCATTACCAAGGCAATTCTTAAAAATAAATAAATAAATAAATAAATAAATAAATAAATAAAAAATCTTTGAGCAAGAAATGTAAGTCACAGATTTCTAGGCCATGTAACCAACACAAGGATCCTAGAATTCTAAGTTATTGGAGGATTAAATTTCCAATTGATTAGAAAAGATTATGTGATGTGCCCATGCCATAAGCTAGTATATCAAAATGGTCTGTGGTGTAATTTTTTCCTGGGACTGTGTTTATGAACTAAATATTTATTCTTTCACAAGTTTCACGAATTTTTAAATCACAAAATCTGATAGAAGCAAAATTCCATTAGCCTATTTTTTTTCATGTACCACTTGATCTAATTACTTTGGTTTTATAGTGAGTTTTGATTATTGGTAGGGGAAGACCCTTACTTTATATATTTTCTTTATTAAAACCTTTGCTATTATTGGCCCTCTGCTATTCCATGTACATTAGAATCATTTATTTTATTTTTTTTTTGACTTTTTTTTTTCAGCATAACAGTATTCCTTGTTTTTGCACCACACCCAGTGCTCCATGAAATCCGTGCCCTCTCCAATACCCACCACCTGGTTCCCCCAACCTTCCACCCCCTGCCCCTTCAAAACCCTCAGATTGTTTTTCAGAGTCCATAGTCTCTCATGGTTCACTTCCCCTTCCAATTTCCCCCAACTCCCTTCTCCTCTCTAACTCCCCTTGTCCTCCATGCTATTTGTTATGCTCCACAAATAAGTGAAACCATATAATTGACTCTCTCTGCTTGACTTATTTCACTCAGGATAATCTCTTCCAGTCCCATCCATGTTGCTACAAAAGTTGGGTATTCATCTTTGCTGATGGAGGCATAATACTCCATAGAATCATTTTTTTAATGTCAACAAACTGTACCCTTGATGTTTTATTGTAATTACATTAAATTTATAGATCAACTTGGATATAATTAATATCTTTAAAATATTGTCTATTAATGAACAAGGTATATCTGTATGGGTACATTAAATCTTTTTAAAGTTTGATGATTTTCTGCAAAATTGTCCTGCATGTATTACATTTGTTCCTAAATGCCTATATATTTTTGTTTTTACCAATATGGTAACATTAAGTGTTCTAACAGTTGCTGGTATAAATTAAAAAAAACTTAGCATTGGCATATTAATCCTACATGCCATGAACATGTTATATTATTTTATAAATTTTATTAATTTATCTGCAGATCACATTGGGCCTGTATATATGCACAATCATATCATCTTTCAATATTGAGTGCATTTTTCATTTCTACTCTGAAAAGTTCAATTTTTTTTAACTGGCCAAGACATTAATTTTAAAATTGAATAAAAGAACTAACAGAAGATATTTTCTTTTTCCAGATTTTAAATTAATTTCTTTCAATATATAACACTGTGCAATGTTTGTTTAGATTTTGAGTAAATGCATTTAATTAGTTTGAGGAACTTTTTTTTTTCTATTCCTAGTTTGCTTGAGATTTTATCATGAAATAATGTTGAAATTAAAAAAAACCTTCACATATCTTAAGAAGTTAAATGTTTGTCTTATATGTGTTAATGTGGAAAATTGCCCCAATTGGTTTCCTAAAATTGAACAAAAATTGTTAATAATATTCATTTATACATTACTGGGTTTAGTTTGTTAGTATTTTATTTATTATTTATGTATGATTTTTTAAAATATTTTTGGCATCCAGTTTATAATTATAACATGAAAACTGGATACTCACTTCTTTTTACCTTAAGTATAAGGGAATATAAAAATTTATTTTTATGTTATTTGAATATTTGCTATAAAATTTTTTCTACATGATGATCTGGGCCTAGTATTTTGTTGTTTGTGAGATAACTTTTAACTATATATCAATTTATTAATAAAATGTTTACTGTTTGCAATTTATATTGTTCAAGAAAATTTTTCACTGTGATTAAATTTTCAAATATACTGATTTATACTTTCTCAAAATTTTAATCTTTTCAGACATTTTGGCTTTATTATTTTTTTCTAAACACAGTTTTTGGCAATATTGAACATCTTCAATATATTCATTTAGCAACTCTGCTTTAGTTGTATCAAAACATGTTTATGTGTTGGGGCGCCTGGGTGGCTCAGGTGGATCATGACCCTGCCTTTGGCTTGGGTCATGATCACAGGGTTCTGGGATCAAGCCCCACATTGGGCTTCTTGCTCAATGGGGAGTGTACCTTTCCCTCTCTTGCTCCCCCTGCTTGTGCTCTCTCTTTCTCTCTCAAAGAAAGAAAAGAAAAAGAAAGAAAGAAAGAAAGAAAGAAAGAAAGAAAGAAAGAAAGAGGTTTATGTGATTTTCATTTGCTATGAATTCTAAGTACTTTAATATTTACTTGTGATTCATTTATATATATATTTAATTTTTTCTACTTAAAAATTTAAAAAGTTTGTCATTTTTTTGTTAGTGACTTCTTAATTATGTTTTCATCAGAGAATGTGTTCTTTATGATACCAATTCTTTGAACTTTTTTGAGAAACATTATAGGCTAGGATATAATTGATTTGGGGAAGTATTTTTTCAAAAATATGTATTTTATAATTGATGAAATATTTTATAATTGATTATAAATATTTTTTCTACTCTTTTAGTTGTTTAGTTTCAGTGATAGTCTGCTGTATGGTATGTGCTGGATATCTAGTTTGTGCAAGTATAATCTGAGTGTCCCTGTTAAGGACAATCTTGAAAATGTAGCGATACCCTCTTTCCTCTGTATACCCATCAAAAAGAATATGTAGAAGACTATGCTGTTTAACATTCAAGGTTGAGGACCAGGAGTAAGATGGCCAACCCTGAGTGTATCCCTTCTAAGGAAATGTGCCTGAATGACAAGCTTTGATTTCCTTGAAACATTGGCCAAGCAAGGAGGGAAAGGGCTACAGAATACTTGCTTAGCTAAGTTGCTGCATGATAAAAGTTTGAGGCATGTAGATCTTAGCAGCAGATGCTTTGTCCAGTTGGCAACTCCTGACTCCCTGTAAGAAAGTTATGTCTCCATCACTTTCTCAGGGTCATTTTCCCAGTTTCATTGGACTATCATTCACCCTTGCCTTGGAGTCTGCTAAAAAAATCATATTTTTAAGGATATTTTATATATATATCTCCAACTTAATGAACAATACAAGTGCTTTAAAATAGTTCTGATCACCTTGTATATGTACATCTACAAACTTGTATGACATTTTTGTTCTTTGTTTTAGTTTTATCTTATTTTTTTTTAATTCCAGAAAATGGAAACCACTGGTATTGTCCTAACTTTTGAATTATTAAGCTAATCTTATATTTTTGAGACAAATATACTTAGTCATATAATCAATTTAAAATATTGTTAGGTTCAGTTTGCTAATAAATCATTAAATGATTTGCCTCTAAGTTCATGAATGATATTAATCTGTACTTTTATTGTAATGACTTCTTCAGGATAAAAAATTGGGTTATAAAATAAAATATGTTGAGAAGTGCTTTCTTCATATATATTTTTTTTTTAGTGGGTTTTTGGAAGATTTGCATTATTTCATTCTTAAATGTTTGATATGTGTGCCTGGATGTTTCTTTGTAAAGAGATTTGTGATGACAAGTTTAATCTTTTACTAGATATAGGACTATTCATATTTTCTGTTATATCTTCTGTCCCTTTTAGTATTTTCAAAGAATGTATCTGTTTTAACTAGATAAATTTGATAGCATAAAATTGTTTATAATATTCTTACTTTTTTAATGTGTAGAATATGCAAGGATAAGTGCCATTTCACTCTAAATAGTGATGATTTATATTCTCTTCCTTATTATTGGTCAAACTAAGGGTTTGTAAATTAAGTCAGTCATTTCAAAGAACTATATTCTGTTTTTTATTTCACTGATTTTTAACCATATCTCTAACATTCCTTTTCATTTTCTTATGTTGGAATTAATTTTTTACCTTTGTAAGGTAAAACATTAAATTATTAATTTAGAAAATTTTTCTTTACGTATATACACTTTTAAAACTATACATTTTTCTTTAAGCATTGCTTTGCTACAACCCATAAATTTTGATATGTGTTATTTCCATTAAGTTCGAAAAATTTCTGATTCCAATTATGATTTTTTTCTCTAACTCATGGAATTTATTGAAGTTTCCCTAAATATCTTATTTTTCATTATATTTAATATAATTCTGCAGTGGTTAGTGAAAATACTCCATATGATTTTAATCTTTTTAAGTTAGTTGAGTTTTTCTAATAGTCCAACATGTGGTCTATCTTGGGAAAATATTAGGTTCACTTGAAAAATAAATGAATTGTGAAGGACTTAAGTGTAGTGTTCTGTAACTATTAATTAGGTCAAAGTGGAGAATGATACTATTCAAATCATTTGTATATTCTTTTATTGTCTGATTTATTTTTCTATAAAATTCAGCCAAAAAGGATGAGAGAGGTATTAAAATCTCTAATTATGTTATGCTTTTGGTTATTTATCTCTTCAATTCTGTCAAATTCTGCCATATTTATTGTGAATCTGTGTTATGAGTTACATCATACTTATGACTGGCAATCCTTGAATGGATTATTTTATCATTACAAAAGGGTCCCTATTTTCTCTTTACATCAAAGTCTATTTTGTCTCATATCAACACATCTTTCTTAAACCTACTGATAGCATTAGATCTATTTTCCCATCAATTTATGTTTAAAATATATCTTTCTATTTTATATAGATTTATATAGATTTACTTAGTAAATCCAATATATGTAGTCTTTGGAGTTTCAGATTCATATATATTCTTTTTTTTTCCCCTGCTGATTCTCTTTTTTAAAAGATTTTATGTATTTATTTGACAGAGAGAGCAAGCACAAGCAGGGGGAGTGGCAGGCAGAGGGAGAAGCAGGGTCCTAGCTGAACAAGAAGACTGATGTGGTCATTGTTCCCAGGATGCTGGGATCATGGTCTGAGTCAAAGGCAGATGCTTAACTGACTGAGCCACCCAGGCATCCCTCTGCTGATTTTCAAACAAGATGGCTTGTTATTTAGAGACTTATTTATTTATTTATTTATTTACTGTGAACTTATATTTGGTCAAATGTTATCTGTGGGATATTTTGAGGTGATAGTTTAAATTATATTCATGTATAAGAGATTTTGGTTGTCCTTGCCAGTTTTGTGTTGTTTTGTTGTTGTTTTGGAGCACAATCAATACAGAAAAGTTTAAACCAAAGTTTCAGCTTTGATTTTTCAATTGTGGTAAACTATACACAACATAAAATTTATCATTTTTAAGTGTAAAATTTTGTAGCATTAAGTACATTCACATTGTTGTGTACCCATCCTTACAATGTGTTATCAGAACTTTTTCATCATCCCAAATTGAAACTCTATACCCATTAAAAAAATAATAATTTCCCATTTCCTCTTCCTCCAGCCTATGTAGCCTCTATTTAACTTTCTGTTTATATGAATTTGATCATTCTAAGTACTTCATATAAGTGGAATCATACAATATTTGTCTTTTTGTGATTTCTTTCACTTGGCATAATGTCATCTAGGTTCATCTATATTGTAGTATTTATCAGAATTTATTTTTAAGGTTGAGTAATTTAATTATATGTGTGGTTACACAAACACACATACATATTCATCTGTTGGTGGATATTTGGGTTCTTCTCACCTTTTGGCTATTATAATAATGCTACTATGACATTGGTGTACAGATATTTGTTTAAGTTATTGCTTATAATTCTTTGCACATATACCTTGAAGGGGAATTGCTGGATATATGTTAACTGTTTAATTTTTTGGTAAAATGTTATACACCTTCCACAGAAGCTTCACCATTTTACATTTTGAGGAGAAACGCACAAGTGTTCTAACTGGTCACATTCTCATCAACACTTTGTTTTTGTTTTTTATTTTTTGTTTGTTTTTGTAATAGCATCCTAATGGGTGTGAAGTGGTATCTCAATGTGAGTTTGATTTGCAATACCCTAATAACTAGGGATGTTGAAGATTATCTCATGTACTTTTCAGCTATTAATATACCTTCTTTGGAGAAATACATACCCATTTTTTAATTGAGTTGGTTTTGTTGTTGTTGTTATTGAGTTGTGTGACCTAATTATATAATTCTGACTATTAATTACTTATCAGAAAAGTGATTATCAAATTCTTTTCACTCTCTTAACAGTGTCCTTTTATGCACATAAGTATTTTTCTTAATTTTGATGGAAGTTACTTTACCTATTTGTTATATGTTGCCTATATTTTGTAGTAATTGTCAAGTCCAATGTCATGAAGTTTATCCCCTATATTTTTCTTTAAGTTTTACACTTTTGGCACTTATATTTACACCTCTGATCTATTTCAAGTTAATTTTTTATGTGGTGTAAGGTTAGTGTCCACCTTTATTCTTTTGCATGTTGATATATGTCTTTTGCCTGATGTAGAACCTAAGAAAACAATAGAACAGATCAATGAAACCAGAAGCTGGTACTTTGAAAAATTGATAAATATCTAGTCAATCTTAATCAAGAAGAAAAGTAAAAGGATATATGTCCTTCCCCATTGGACAGCTAATAAACATGAGGGTTTATTTCTAGGCTCTTTATTCTATTTTATTGATCTATATTTCTGTCTGTATGCCAGTACCACACTCTTTCAACTACTGTAGCTTTAAAATAAGTTTCGAAATCAGGATTTTGAATCTTCCAACTTAGTTATTTATCAAGTTATTTTTTCTTACTTAGGTTCTTCTGAGATTTCATATGGATTTTTCTATTTTTCAAAAAGGTCATTTGAGTTTTGATGGTGATTACACTGGATCTGTAGTTTGACTTGAGTAATATTCACAAATTAACAATATTAAGTTTTACAATCTATAAATAGAAGATGCCTTACCTATTATTTTTGTCTTCTTTCATTTTTTTCAGAACTGTTTTATAGTTTTTTGTATTCATGTCTTTCACCTCATTGGTCAAGTTTATTCCTAAGTACCTTATTCTTTTTGATGTTTTTGTAAATGAAATTGATTTCACAAATTCATTTTCAGATTTTTCATGGTTAGTGTATAGAAGTGTAACTGAATTTTTAAATTTATTTTTGATCTTGCAATATGCTACATTTATTTATTAGCTATGATAGATAATTTTGTGAAATCTTTAGGATATCTACATATATGGTCATATCTTCAAAAAGAGATCATTTGACTTCTTGATTTCTAATTCTGATTTTTTTTCCTCTTGCTTTACTGCTTTGGCTAGATTTTTCAATACTATGCTGAATGGAAGTAACAGATTGGTCATTCTTAACTTGTTCCTGATTTTAGGGTAATAGCTTTCAATATTTCACCAGTAAGTTTGATCTTACCTGTAGATTTTTCATATATGGCCTTGAATATCTTGGTTTTCTTCCATTCCTAATTTGATGAATGCTTTCATCATGAAAGAGTGTCAAACTTCCTACATCAATTGACAAGATCATGTAGGTTTCTTCTTTTGCCTTCATTCTGTTAATGTGGGGTCTTATGTTGATTTATTTTCATATTTTATATTCTAGGATTAACAGAAGACACAGAACATGTTGCTGACTTCAATATAGCTTTAGTGATTCATGCTTTCTCTTTATTTTTAGCCTCTAATGATGCCCCTTTCTTATCTGATATTTGCACAATACAGTGAAGTCTTTAAAACATTTTTATCCAGTATTTTTGATTATTTTGTAAGACTAGATGTTTTCTGAAACATGTAGTCCACCATATTGCTGCACACATAACTGCATCATCACTCATTTTTGTCAGTTTTTCTTAAAGGCCATAAAACACAACTGATTATCTTCTGCAGTTTGTTTCTAGACAATGTGTGAATTTACACAGTTTTAAGGGACAAATCTTTGGTAATAAACGTTTCCACATTTTGGTTACCAAGGTACAGGTTCTGAAAATCCTAATTTCTAACACTTTTGTAATTATATAGAGCATGCAGACTGTGTTTAACTCATTGATTACAAACTTAATGCATGTTATATCACTGGTTTGATAATCAAACTTCTACTCCTGGGCTTGTAACTGTTGTTCAATTGGACCTTCCAAAAATCTCTCTTTTGGGGAATTTTATTTTGGGGTGAATAAGGAGAAAAATTCTGGAGATCTAGGGTAGGGTATCAATACAGAGACATTTGGTATACAGTTGCAGATAGAAATTCCAGTCCAAGATGGTAATATAGAAAGACCCTGATTCAACTGCTCCATGGAACACATCAAATTACAGCCATTTATATAGAAATTTCTCCTAAAAAAAGAACTGGAGACCAGCTGAAGAACTTCTGTACAACAAATTATAAAGAGAATGGCAAAAGAGAAATATAGCAGATACAGAGACATGGTAACAGAGGGAACCCCAAATCTTAACACGAGGAACTGCATTAGAGATGGTTAGTACTGAGGGTCCAGGAACAGATTAATATTTCCTTCAGCACAGAAAGCAAACAAATAAACACGGTTTAAAAGAACAGCTAGTATATAAAACAACCATCCCTAAAACTTGCCAGACTGCACTGGGAGCTGCTTTAACTCTCTCTGCATGGAAGACACTGACAGACAAAGCCTATGTTCCCCCTCCAGCTTGAAAGCACAGACCAGTACGTGCTAACCAGTTAACCCATTAGCTAACCAGACAGACAGTTAACCAGTCTGTCACATCAATGAACCCTAGGCCCCTAACACACCAACCCCAGCAATCCCCACCAGGGTGGTCACAGGGTGGTATACATGGGGACACCCCTGGTTAGCAGTCACTATAGTTCCAGCATTCCCGCCAAGAGGAAATAACTACAAGGTACCTCAGAACACTCTAGGCTCACTCCACTTTGGCTTCAGAACTCTTGCTCAGGCACATCCAGACCAAAGTGCTCTGGAACCTTCTGGTTGACATCTGCTTTTGTCCAGTTGCCCTGACAGGGTGATCCTTTTGCAGAGCACCCTGGAAACCCCTGGCACAAGCCTACCTCATTTCAAGTAATCCTGCAAGGGAACTCACAGCATGGAGTTGACCAGATCCCCCAATGTGCACTCACTTCGGCTTTAGCTGTCCTGTCAGTGTGCCCTCAGCATGTAGAACTATGGGAGCCCCAGCCTACCTCCACTTCAGCTTTAGCTGTCCTGCCAGAATTCCAGCTGTGAAGAAAGCTCTGGGACCTCCCAGTGTGAATCCTGCTTCAACTCCAGTCATCTGGATGGGACACCATATGTGCAAAAAGCCCTGGAGCAGCCAAGATAAAAACTTCAGCTTTAGCTATCCTGCCAATGTACCCCCTGTCTACAGAACCTTGCAACACACTAACTTACATCCATTTCAATTTCAGCTGTCCTGTCAGGACATCTACAAGATGGAGAGGTCAGGGATCCCCAGGCCATATCAGCCAGAGATCAAGCCAGCCAACAAAAGTCACCAAGCACACATATTCTACCTAGTGGACAATTATTCACAAGACTGTTCCTTCAAGTTTAGGAGAAGTAGCTGTTCTGCCTAATTCTTAGAAATAAACACAGAAAGTCAAACATAATAGAGATACAAAAGAATATCCTCCAGACAAAAGAACAATACAGAGCCTCAGAAAAAGAACTAAATGGAATAGAGATAAGCAAAATACCAGATAAAGAATTTAAAGTAATGTCCTGGGGGCAAGATGGTGGCAGTTTCATCTGGTCCCTCTAATTTAGCTGGATATCTACCAAACCATTCTGTACACACACGAATTCAACCTGAGACATAAGAAGATTTATCTGGATCTCTGCAAGCAGAAAAATGACTACTTTTTGGAAGGTAAGAGGTCAGAACCTTGAATCTTCAGGGGAAATATTGGAAGACAAATAGAGCAGACAGGGAGCCTCCATAAACCAGCCAATGGAAAGTAATATAATACTGGAGCACAAAGTTGGGACCCTCTGAAATCTGCTCTAGTGAGAGATACCCCTTTCTGAAAAGGGCACAGTGGATGAACCGGGCAGAGATCCAAGTAGATCTTTGTGGTCTCAGGATCCCAGGAGACTCAGAAAGTACAGGGGAGCCTGAACCGATAGAGTGCCCAAGCAGAGGAGCATGGACACTGATTATGGTCAGCAAGCACAGAAGTGACTCTCAGCTCCAGTCACCATAAACTATGAGCCAAGCCAGTAGGGATACCACTCTCTGCCTGATCACCCTGAAAAGGACCAGAAGGTGTGGGCCATTTAACAACATAGAGGGGATTTAAAATAGCTTACATCCATGACAGGGCAACAGCTCTCAGGGCAGTGTGGCCCACAAAAGAACACAAGGGCAAAACCCAGCATGACCTGGGAACTGCAGAAGAGGATGCACATGTGAGCCCATGGCAACTAGCAACTGCAAAATCACAAAGTAAAGACATGCCCACAGGTCCCCATAACTCTCCCTGGAGAGGAGCAGCACACATGAATACCATGAGTCTGTGGGGTTTGGTACACACAGAAGTGGAGACGATTTGGCCTGGAGGATCTATTGAAGAAAGGAGACTATGAACTTGTGACTCTGGGCCAGAGATTCCCAAATGGCCATATTTGTTCTGACACTCAAAAGAGAAGTAGAAAGCCACCAGGGAACAAAAGCCACACAGATGACCAAGTCACATTAAGCCCATCCAGTTGACAAGGAGTGGGGCAACTCCACAAAGGCAAAGATACCTGGGAAGCCCAGCAGCTGACCCCTCCCCCAAAAAACAGACTGGAAGAACAGGTGAATGAAAAATTTATTTCCCACAGGACTGTAGAACTCCAGCACTAAAGGAAAATAATATAAGGAGCTCCATATGTTCCCTCATGACTCGTTTATACTTCAGAGTAAAATCTTACATTTCTTTTTTATTTCTTTTCTTATTCTTTCTTTTTTTTAACCCTGTCCTATTTCAAATAGATTTTTATTTCCCAACTTGGATTTTTAAGTCGCTTTTTAACTTTTATTTTTTTTCACATCTAAGTTTTACAGATT
The DNA here is from genome assembly GCF_010015895.1 of Lontra canadensis. Taxonomy (NCBI): domain Eukaryota; kingdom Metazoa; phylum Chordata; class Mammalia; order Carnivora; family Mustelidae; genus Lontra; species Lontra canadensis. The sequence goes on along the minus strand of NW_022631071.1, from coordinate 2,652,919 downwards.
TATGCCCAATTCTAGCCCATTTTGCACTTTATTCAATTTTATATACATATATATTATTTATGTATATGTACATATACACATACATATGTATGCACACACACACAAGTTTGGACTTCTTTGAAACTTTGGGATATAGTGTCTTCTAACATACAGACCAAAATCCATCAGGAACAGGCAGATCACCCTGCTTTGTCTACCCTGAAAGACTATAATCTCTTCTCCCCACCCCACCTTTTTTATTGTTTTGGATCATCTGGGCTTGGGTGGCATATCTGTGGTAGTTTTTGAACACTTCTGATTTTTTCTGAGTTCCATTGATATTTTGGGCTCTATTCATTTGCTCAACCATCCCTCAACAGAATGACTAGGAGGAGGACCTCTCAACAAAGAAAAGAACCAGAGACAATGTCCTCTGTCACAGAACTAATGGATATGGATATAAGCAAGATGTAAGAGATAGAATTCAGGATAGCAATCATGAAGTCAATAGCTAGGCTTGAAAAAATTTATCAGTGACAAATAGAATCTCTAAGGGCAGAAATGAAATCTAATCATGTTGAAATTAAAATTTCTATGAATGAGATGCAGTCTAAACTGGATACTCTAACAGGCAGTGAAAATGAGGCAGAACTGTGATTCAGTGATCAAGAAGAAATGCTGAAAGAAAGGAAGAAAGTTGAGGAAGATAGTGATATGCAGCTAGTAGTTCATGAAAATAGACTTAGAGAGACCAATTATGCCATGAAACATTCTAATGTCAGAATTAATGGGATCCGTGAGGGTGTGGGGAAATTGTATTTGAACATATCTTAGTTGAGAACTTCCCTAATCTGGGGAAGAAAACAAGCATTTGTGTCCAAGAAGCAGAGAGGACCCCTCTCAAGATCAATCAAAACAGAGCAACACCCCAGCATAAAATAGTGAATCTTGCAAATCTTAGAGCCATGGAAGCTATCCTGAGAACAGCTGGGGAGAGAGATTTCTTATGCATGGAGTGAATAGCATCAGAATAACATCAGACCTCTCCACAGAGACCTGGCAAGACAGAAAGTGCTGACAAGGCATATTCAGGATACTAAGTGAGAAGAACATGCAGCCAAGAATACTTTATCCAGCAAGGGTGTTATTCAGAATGGATGGAGAGATAAGAAACTTCCAAGATAGGCAGAAACTGAAAGGATATGGGACTACCAAGACATCCTTGTAAGAAATATTGAGAGGGTCCTATTAATGAAGAAATACCCCAAGAGTAATATAGACCAGAAATTAACAATCTATAGAAACAGGGACTTTATGGGCAATAAAACAGCACTAAATTAAAATCTTTCAATAGTTACTTTCAATGTGAATGGGTTGAATGCTGCCATCAAAAGAAAAAGGGCTTTAGAATGGATTTTTAAAAAGTGGGACCCATTCATATGTTGTCTACAAGAGACTCATTTTCAACCTAAAGTCACCTCCAGATTGAAAGTAAGGAGATGGAGAACAATCTACCACACTAATGGACCTCAAAAAAAAAAAAAAAAAAGGCTGGGGTAACAATCCTCATATCAGACAAATTAGATTTTAAGCCAAACACTGTCATAACAGATGTAGTGGGATACTATATCACACTTAAAGAAAAACTATCTAGCAAGAAAAACTAACAATTGGAAATATCTATGCCCCTAACACTTTGCAGCCAATTATAGAAACCAACTAATAACCAAAATAAACATATTGATAATAATACATTAATAATAAGAGATGTCAACATGCATAGCTACAATAGTAGGAGACCTCAACACTCATAGCTATAGACAGATCATCTAAGAAGAATTTCAACAAAGAAACAAGAGCTTTGAAAGGCACATTGGACCAGATGGACTTCAAAGATATATACAGAACATTCCATCCTATAACAACAGAATACTCATTCTTCCTCGAGTGCACCTGGAACTTTCTCCAGAATGAATGACATACTGGGTCACAAATAAGGTCTCAAACATACCAAAATATTGAGGTTATTCCCTGTATATTTTCAGACCACAATGCTTTGAAACTGGAACTCAACCACAAGGAAAAATTTGGAAGGAATGCAAACACTTCAAAGTTAAAAGGTATCCTACTAAGATGAATGGGATAACCAGGAAATCAAAGAATAACTTAAAGAATTCATGCAATCCAATGAAAATGAAAACACATCCACTCAAAACCTATGAGATACTGCAAAGGTGGTCCTTAGAAGGAAGTACATAGTCATCCAAGCCTCTCTCAAAAAATTAAAACAAACAAACAAACAACCAAAAAACCCCACAAATGCACAGGCTAACCTGACATGTAAAGAACCTGGAGAAAGAACAGCAAATAAAGTTTAAACCAAGCAGGAGAAGAGAAATAATAAAGACTAGAGCATAAATAAATGAAACCAGAGAAAAGATAAGATCAACAGACCTAGAAACTGGCTTTTTGGCAGAACTCATAAGATTGATAACCCTCTGGCCAGATTTATCCAAAAGGAAAGGGAAAGGACCTGAATTAATAAAATCATGAATGAAAGTGGAGAGGTCACGACTAACACCAAGGAAATAGAAACAATTATTAGAACTTATTACCAGCAAATATATGTCAAAAAATTAAGCAATGTGAAAGAAATGAATTCCTTCCTGGAAACTTATAAACTACCAAGACTGAAACAGGATGAAATAGACAATCTTAATAGACCAATAATCAGTAACAAAATTGAAGCAATAATCAAGAGACTCCCCACAAAAGAGTCCAGGGCCAGATGGCTTCCCAGGGGAATTCCACCAAACATCTAAAGAAGAACTCATACCTATTCTACTGAAGCTGTTAAAAAAAAAAAAAGAAAGAAAGAAAGAAAAGAAAAGAAGAAGAAGGAAAGAAAGAAAGAAAATGAAAGAAATAGAAGGAAAACTTCCAAACTTCTTCTATGAGGCCATTATTACCCTGATCCCCAAAGCAGGGAATGACCCCTTTAAAAGGAAAACTACAGACCAATATCCTTGATGAACACGGATGCCAAAATACTCAACAAGATCCTAGCCAACAGGATCCCACAGTATATTAAAAGGATTACCCATCATGACCAGGTGGGATTTATTCCTGAGATTTGAGAATGCTTCAACATTCACAATCAACCTGATAGAGCACGTTAATAAAAGAAGAGACAAGAAACAAATGATACTCTCAGCTGATTAAAAAAATATAACAAAATACAACATCCTTTCTGATTAAAACTCTTCCAAGTGTAGGGATAGAGAGCGCATACCTCAATATCATAAAAGCCATCTATGAAAAGCCCACGGTGAATATCATTCTCAATGGGAAAAAAAACTGAGAACTTTTCCCTTAAGGTCAAGAACATGACAGGGATGCCCACTCTCATCATTATTATTCAACTTAGTGCAAGAAGTCCTAGCCTCAGCAATCAGACAGCAAAAAGAAATGGAAGGCATTCAAATTCCCAAAGAAGTCAAACTCCTTATTTTCACAGATGACATTTTACTGCATGTGAAAAACCTAAAAGACTCCACCCTCAAAATAATAGAACTCATACAGCACTTCAGCAATGTGTCATGATAAAAAATGAATGCTCAGAAACCAGTTGCATTTCTATACACCAACAATGCAACTGAAAAAAGAGAAATGAAGGAATCAATTCCATTTACAATAGCACAAAAAGCCATAAAATACCTTGGAATAAATCTAACCAAAGAGGTAAATGATATATACTCTAGAAACTACAGAACACATAAAAGAAATTGAGGAAGACACAAAGAGATAGAAAAACATGCCATGCTCATGGATTGGAAGAACGAACATTGTTAAAATGTCTCTGCTGCCCAGAGCAATCTACATTTTCAATGCTATCCTTATTAAAATACCATTGGCATTTTCCACAGAGCTAGAAGAAACAATCCTAAAATTTGTATGAAGCCAGAAACCATCTGGAATAGCCAGGGAAAGTTGAAAAAGAAAACCAAACCTGGGGACATTTTGGTGCCTGACTGGAAGCTATATTACAAAGCTGTTATCTTCAAGACAGCCTGATATGGGCACAAAAACAGACACATAGATCAATAGCTCAGAATAGAGACTCCAGAAATGGACCCTGACCTCTATAGTCAACTAATCTTCAACAAATCAGGGAAGAACATCCGATGGTAAAAAGAGAGTCTCTTCAATAAATGGTGCTGGGAAAATTGGACAGCCGCATACAGAACAATGAAACTGGACCATTATTTTACAGCATACATAAGGATAAACTGAAAATGGATGAAAGACCTCAATATGAGGCAGGAACCCATCAAAACCCTAGAGGAGAACATGGGCAGTAAATTCTCCCACATTGACCACAAAAACTTCTTTCATGACGTTTTTCTAAAGGTAAGGGAAATAAAACCAAAAATGAACATTTGGAACTTCAACAAGATAAAAAGCTTTTGCATATCAAAGGAAACATACAGGGGCACCTGGGTGGCTCAGTGGGTTGAAGCCTCTGTCTTTGACTCAGGTCATGATCCCAGAGTCCTGGGATCAAGCCCCACATTAGGCTCTCTGCTCAGTTTCCTCTTCTTTCTGCCTGCTTCTCTGCCTGCTTGTGATCTCCCTCTGTCAAATAAATAAATAAAAATTAAAAAAAGAAAAAAAACACAAAGGAAACATACAACAAAACTAAGAAGCAACCCACAGAATGGGGGAAGATATTTACCAATGATATTGCAGATAAAGTGCTGCTATCCAATATCTATAAAGAATTTCTCAAAATCAACCCTCAAAATAGAAATAATCAAGTCAATAAATGCCAGAAGACATAAAGAGACACTTCTTCTAAGAATATGTATAAATGGATAATAGACACATGAGGTGAGGATATGGATAAAGGGGAACCCTCTACTCTGTTGGTAGCAATGCATGCTCAGATAGCCACTCTGGAAGCACTATGAAGGTTCTGCAAAGTTGTTAACTATAGAGCTACCCTATTATCCAGAAATTACAGTACTATGTATTTACCCCAAAGATACAGATGTAGTGAAAAGAAGGGGCACATACACCCTAATAGTCATAGCGGCAATGTCCACAATAGCCAAACTGGATGGAGGTGAGATGTCGCTCAACAAAAGAATGGATAAAGCAAATGTGGTTCATATATACAATGGGATATTACTCAGCCTTCAGAAAAGATGAATAGCTGCCATTTGCATCAACATAGATGGAACTAGAAGGGATTATGAAAAGTGAAATGAGTCAAGCAAAGACAATTATCATATGGTTTCACTCGCATATGAAACATAAGGAATAGCACCAAAGACCATGGGGGAAGGAAAGGAATACTGAATGTGAAGCAGTCAGAGAGGGAGACAAACCATGAGAGACTCTGGATTCTGGGAAATAAACTGAAGCTTGCAGAAGGAAGGAGGTGGGAGATGGGGTCACTTGGTGATGGGTATTAAGGAAGGCATGTGTGATGATGAGCACTGTGTGTTATACACAACATCTAAAACTAATGATGTACATATGCTGGCTAATTTAAAATAATAATACCAAAGAAAAGAAAGACATGACAAAAAATAATTTAAAGTAATGATCATAAAGCTGCTCATCAGGCTGGAGAGAAGAATAAAATAACTCAATGAAACCTTCAATAAAGAGATAGGAAATCTAAAAGAGAACCAATCAGGTTTGAAGAATATAATCACTGAAACTAAAATCACTAGAGGAAACAACAATAGATTACTGGGTACAGAAGAATGTAGCAGTGATCTGTAAGACAAGGTACTGGAAAACATCCAAGCTGAACATCAGAAAGGTGAAAAGAGTTTTTAAAATGAGGATACTTCAGAGATCTCTGACAACATCTAGTGCACGCATTCACATTATAGAGGTCTAAGCAGAAGAGAGAGGTTAAAGGACAGAAAAATTATTTGAAAACTTCCTTAACCTTGGGAAGGAAATAGATATCTCAGCTCAAGAAGCACAGAGAGTTCCAAACAAGAGAAATCCAGGGAGGGCCACATTAAAACATATAAAAATTATGTCAAAGGTTGAACATAAGAAAATTATATAAGTACCAAGAAATTCCCGGAAGTTCATTTTCTCTTTTGTTTCCTTTGCCTTAATCAAGATCAAAAGCTTGCACAGCAAAGGAAACAGTCAACAAAACAAAGAGACAACCCACAGAATGGGAGAAGATATTCACAAATGAAAATACAGACAAAGGGCTGGTATCCAAGATCTATAAGGAACTTCTCAAACCCAACACCAAAAACAACAGATAATCAAGTCAAAAAAGGAGCAGAAGACATGAACAGACACTTCTCCAAAGAAGACATACAAATGGCTAACATATAGATGAAAAGATGTTCATCTACACTAGCCATCAGGGAGATTCAAATCAAAAACACATTGAGATACCACCTTACACCAGTTAGAATGGCCAAAATTAACTAGACAGTAAACAACATGTGTTGGAGAGGATGTGGAGAAAGGGGAACCCCCTTACACTGTTGGTGAGAATGCAAGTTGGTGCAGCCACTTTGGAAAAAAGTGTGGAGATTCCTTAAGAAATTAAAAATAGATCTTCCCTATGACCCTGCAATTACACTACTGGGTATTTACCTCAAAGATACAGATTCAGTGAAAAGAAGGGCCATTTTACCCCAATGTCCATAGCAGCAATGGCCAGTCGCCAAACCGTGGAAAGAACCAAGAAGCCTTTCAATGGATGAGTGAATAAAGACGATATGGTCCATCTATACAATGAAGTATTATGCATGCCTCCATCAGAAAGGATGAATACCCAACTTTCATATCAATATGGACAGAAATGGAAGAGATTATGCTGAGTGAAATAAGTCAAGCAGAGAGAGTCAATGATCATATGGTTTCACTTACTTGTAGTGCAGAAGGAATAACACAGAGGATATTGGGAGATGGAGAGGAGAAGGGAGTTGGGGGAAATTGCAGGGAGAGACAACCATGAGAGACTGTGGACTCTGAGAAACAAACTGAGGGTTTTGGAGGGGAGGGGGGTGAGGGGTTGGGTGAGCTCTGTGGTGAGTATTATGGAGGGCACGTATTGCATGGAGCCCTAGGTGTGTTGCATAAAGAATGAATCTTGGAACACTGAAAAGAAATAAAATAAAATAAAATGAAAAAAAAAAGAAAAAAATGTTAAAAAGAAAAAGTAGCAAGAGAAAAGAAAAAAAGTTACCTACGAGGGAAATGCTATAGAGCTGTCAGAGAATTTCTCAGTAGAAACTTCACAGTACAGAAATGAGTGCCATAATGTGTTAAAACTGCTGAAGGAAAAAAACAAAAACAAAAACAAACTTACAACTAAGAATACGCTACCTGATAATATTATCATTCAGAATTGAAGAGGAGATGAGGATTTCCCCAGACAATCAGAAGTTAAAGGATTTTATCATCACTAAACCAGTGTTACAAGAAATGAACTTCTTCAAGGGAAAAGAAAAGGTCATTATAAGAAAATTATTAATAAATTATTTAAAATAGGACAATATATACATAAACCATGGAGAAGGGAGTAAAAAAAAGTTGTCTTTAGAATGCATTTGAACATACAAGACCATCAACTGCTATGGATATTGTATATGAACCTTATAGTAACCGCAAAACTGAAACATAGAACAAATACACAAAAAATAAAGACAAAGAAAGCCAACACACCACTGCAAAAACTCATCAATCACAAAGAAAGAGAAGAGGAGAAGAAAGGAATAGAAAATTACATGAACACCAGAAAATAACAAAATGGCAATAATTACATAACTATAAATGTTTTCTTAATTTTTATTTTTTTGTATGCTTCAAGTTTTATTTAAGTTCTAATTATTTTAATGTATATTGTAATGGTTTCATGAGAAGAATTTAGTGATTCATTACCTACATATAACATCCAGAGCTTATTACAATTGCCCTCTTTAATATCCACTACTAATTTAGCCCATTTCCCACCGATCCTCCCTCCTTTGACTCTCAGTTTGCTCAGTAGAGACAAGTTTGCTTTATGATTTGCCTCCCTCATTTTTCCCCTTCCTCTACATTCATCTGTTTTTTTTTTTTCTTAAATTTCACATGAATGAAATAATATGGTTTTATGTCTTTCTCTGACTGACTTATTTCACCTAAGGATAATACTTTCTAGTTCCATCCACATTGTAGCAAATGGAAAGATTTCATTCTTTTTTATGCCTGAGCAATATTCATATCTATATACTACAACTTCTCTATCATTCATCAGTTGATGGACATTTGGGCTCTTTCTATAATTTGTCTATTGTTGATAAAGTCACAAAACAGTGGGGAACATGTATCCCTTAGAAACAGTATTTTTGTATTGGTTGGGTATATACCTAGTAATGCAATTGCTGGGTCAAAAGGCAATTCTATTTTTAACTCTTTGAGGAATCTCCATACTGCTTTCCAAAGTGCCTGCACTAGTTTGCATTTCGAGCAATAGTGTAAGAGGGTTCCCCTTTCTCGGCATACTTTCCAAAATCTGTTGTTTTCTGTGTTTTTTATTTTAGCCATTCTGACAGATGTTAGTTGATATCTTGTTCTAGTTTTGATTTGAACTTCCCTGATGATGAGGAATGTTGGGCATCTTTCTGTGTGTTCATTAGCCGTTTGGATGTCTTCATTGGAAAAAAAATGTCTGCTCATGTCTTCATATCTTCATTTCTTAACTGGATTATTGGTTTTTGGGTGTTAAATTTGATAAATTCTTTACATATTTTGGATATTAACCCTTTATTGCATGCATCATTTGCAGTTATTTTCTCCCATTCCATGGGTAGCCTTTTAGTTTTGTTGATCGATTCCTTCACTTTGTAGAGGGTTTTATCTTGATGGAGTCCCAATTTTTACTTTTGTTTCCCTTTTCTTTGGAAACATGTCTACCAAGAAGTTGCTACAGCCCAGGTAAAATAGTCTGTTGCCTGTGTTTTCCTCCAGGATTTTGATGAGTTCCTGTATCATATTTAGGTCTTTCATTGATTTTAACTTATTTTTGTGTATGGTGTAAGAAAGTGTTCCACTTTCATTCTCCATCTTATTGTCCCAATTTCCCAACACTGTTTGTTGAAGAGACTGTCTTTCTTTGATTGCGTATTCTTTCCTGCCTTGTCAAGGATTATTTGACCATAGAGTTATGGATCAATTTCTCCTATTTGGTCTCATTGAAATATGTGTCTGTTTTTATGCCAGTACAATACTGCCTTAATCACTATAACTTTTAAATATAACTTAAATTATGTAATTGTGATGTCTGCAGCTTTGCTTTTCTTTTTCAAGATTATTTTGGATATTTGGGATCTTCTGTGGTTCCATAAAAATTTTATGATTTTTTGTTCTAGCTCTATAAAAATTGCTGGTGATACTTTTTTTTTTAATCATGTAAAGAATTTTAGTGTATTTTTTCCTGTTAAAACAATGGGCAAGAAATTATTGTTTTTGTGGCCCCCAAACACCCTATCAAACACAGTAAGTAATAATATACTAATAAAACAATAATTTGTAATTGTCCTTATAATTTACAAAGGGATTTTACATATAATACTTCACTCAGTTCTCCTTTGACACAAACTGTACAAATCAGGAAACTAAAGTGAACCAACTTTCCCAACTTGCAAATGGTGATTTCAGATTCAAACTTATTTCTGACTCCAAAGCCCATAATCATTCTGTTACCTCCGACTACTGAATAAATTAGCCATATCATACAAAATAAAGAGACTCTTTAGCAAGAACATCATATGCAAGTTATAGCAAGTGATCTTGTTTGTGATATCACACTTTAGGTACACAAGATATTACCCATGAGGAAGATTGGGTGAAGGGTAAATGGGGGCTCTTTGTACTCTTTTTTTTTTCTTTTCAGCGTAACAGAATTCACTGTTTTTGCATCACACCCAGTGCTCCATGCAATACATGCCCTCCTTAATACCCACCACCTGGCTCCCCCAACCTCCCACCCCTCTTCAAAACCCTCAGGTTGTTTTTCAGAGTGCATACTCTCTCACGGTTCACCTCTCCTTCCAATTTCCCTCAACTCCCTTCTCCTCTCAATCTCCCTATGTCCTCCATGTTATTTGTTATGCTCCACAAATAAGTGAAACCATATGATAATTGACTCTCTCTGTCTGACTTATTTCACTCAGCATAATCTCTTCCAGTCCTGTCCATGTTGATACAAAAGTTGGGTATTCATCCTTTCTGATGGAGGCATAATACTCCATAGTGTATATAGACCACATCTACCTTATCCATTTGTCCATCGAAGGGCATCTTGGTTCTTTCCACAGTTTGGCGACCATGGCCATTGCTGCTATAAACATTGGGGTACAGATGGCTCTTCTTTTCACTACATCTGTATCTTTGGGGTAAATACCCAGTAGTGCAATTGCAGGGTCATAGGGAAGATATAGTTTTAATTTCTTAAGGAATCTCCACACTGTTGAGGTATTTTATCCATTTTGAGTTCATCTTTGTGTACGGTGTAAGAGAATGGTCAAGTTTCATTCTTCTAAATATAGCTGTCCAGTTTTCCCAGCACCATTTATTGAAGAGACTGTCTTTTTTCCACTTATATTTTTTCCTGTTTTGTCGAAGATTATTTGACCATAGAGTTGAGGGTCCATATCTGGGCTCTCTTCTCTGTACCACTGGTCTATGTGTTTGTTTTTATGCCAGTACCATGCTGTCTTGGTGATCACAGCTTTGTAGTAAAGCTTGAAATCAGGTAACATGATGCCCCAGGTTTGTTTTTCTTTTTCAACATTTCCATAGCAATTTGGGGTCTCTTCTGATTCCATACAAATTTTAAGATTATTTTCTCCAGCTCTCTGAACAATACCAGTGGAATTCTGATTGGAATGGCATTAAAAGTATAGACTGCTCATGGCAGTATATACATTTTAACAATGTTTATTTTTCCGATCCAAGAGCATGAAATGGTCTTCCATCTTTTTGTGTCTTCTTCAATTTCTTTCATGAGTATTCTGTAGTTCATCAAGTACAGATCCTTTACCTCTTTGGTTAGGTTTATTCCCAGGTATCTTATTATTCTTGGTGCTATAGTAAATGGAATCAATTCTCTAATTTCCCTTTCTGTGTTCTCATTATTAGTGTATAAAAAAGCCACTGATTTATGTACAGTGACTTTGTATCTTGCCACGTTACTGAATTGCTGTATGAGTTCTAGTAGTTTGGGGGTGGAGTCTTTTGGGTTTTCCATATAATGTATCATGTCAACTGTGAAGAGAGAGAGTTTGACTTCTTCATTGCCAATTTGGATACATTTTATTTCTCTTTGTTGTCTGATTGTTGTTGCTAGGACTTCTAATACTATGTTGAACAAGAGTGGTGAGAGTGGGCATCCTTGTCATCTTCCTGATCTTTAGGGAAATGCTGTGAGAATTTTTCCCATTGAGGATGATATTTGCTGTGGGTCTTTCATAGATAGATTTTATGAAGTTCAGGAATGTTCCCTCTATCCCTATACTTTGAAGCGTTTTAATCAGGAACAGATGCTGGATTTTGTCAAATGCTTTTTCTGCATCAATTGAGAGGACCATGTGGTTCTTCTCTCTTCTCTTATTGATTTGTTCTATCACATTGATTGATTGGCGAATGTTGAATCATCCTTGTAACACAGGGATGAATCCCACCTGGTCATGGTGGATAATCTTCTTAATGTGCTGTTGGATCCTGTTTGCTAGGATGTTGTTGAGAATCTTAGCATCCATATTCATCAGTGATACTGGTCTGAAATTCTCCTTTTTGTGTGGTCTTTGGCTGGTTTGGGGATCAGTGTAAGTCTGGCTTCATAAAGAGTCTCGAAGTTTTCCTTCTGCTTCAATTTTTTTAAACAGCTTCAGAAGAATAGGTGTTATTTATTATTTGAAAGTTTGGTCGAGTTCCCCCAGGAATCCGTCAGGTCCTGGGCTCTTGTTGTTTGGGAAGTTTTTGATTAGTGCTTCAATCTCATTATCAGATATCGGTCTATTCAGGTTGTCAATTTCTTTCTGGTACAATTTTGGGAGTTTATAGTTTTCCAAGAATGCATCCATTTCATCTAGGTTGCTTAACTTATTGGCATATAACTGTTGATAATAACTTCTGATGTTTGTGTCTATTTCCTTGGTGTTAGTTGTGATCTCTCCATTTTCATTAATAATTTTATTCATTTGAGCTTTCTCTCTTTTCTTTTGGATTAGTGTGGCCAATGGTTTACCAATCTTATTGATTCTTTCAATAAACCAGCTTCTAGTTTCATTGATACATTCTACTGCATCTCTAGTTTCTACCTCATTGATCTCTGCTCTAATCTTGATTATTTCCCTTCTTATGTGTGGAGTTGGTTTGATTTATTGTTGATTCTCCAGTTCTTTAAGGTGTGGAGACAGCTGGTGTATTCTGGATTTTTCAAAATTTTTTTTTTTTTGAGGGAAGCTTGGATGGCTATGTATCTCTCCCTTAGGACTGCCTTTGCTGTATCCCATAGGTTTTGGACCAAAGTTCTTCATTCTCATTGGTTTCCATGGTTGTTTAAGTTCTTCTTTCATTTCCTCATTGATCCAAGCATTCTTAAGCAACGTCGTCTTTAGCTTCCAAGAGTTTAAGTTGTTTCCAAACTTTTCCTTATGATTGAGCTCCAGTTTCAAAGCATTGTGATCTGAGAATATGCAGGGAATAATCTCAGTCTTTTGATATCGGTTGAGTCCTGATTAGTGACCCAGTATGTGGTCTATTCTGGAGAAAGTTCCATGTGCACTTGAGAAGAATGAGTATTCTGTTGTTTTAGAGTGGAATGTTCTGTATATATCTATGAGATCCATCTGGTCCAATGTGTCATTCAATGCTCTTGTTTCTTTATTGATTTTCTGCTTGGATGATCTGTCTATTACTGAGAGAGGTGTGTTAAGATCTCCTACTATTAATGTATTCATATCAATATGACTCTTTATCTTGATTAATAGTTTTCTTATGCAATTGGCTGCTCCCATAATGGAGGCATAGATATTTATAATTGTTAGATCATCTTGGTGGATAGTCCCTTTAAGAATGATGCAGTGTCTTTCTGTATCTCTGACTGCAGTCTTTAGTTAAAATCTAATTTATCTAAAATGAGAATCGCTACTCTGGCCTTCTTTTGAGGCCCTTTGGCATGAAAGATGCTTCTCCATCCCTTCACTTTCAGTCTGGGTGTATCCTTAGGTTTGAAGTAGGTCTCCTATAGACAACATATGGATGGGTCCTGTCGTTTTATTCAATCTGCAACCCTGTGTCATTTTATGGGCTTATTTAGGCCATTCACATTGAGAGTGATTATTGATAGATACGTTTTTATTGACATCGTGTTACCTTTGAAGTCTTTCTTTCTGTAGATTGTTTCTATATTTCTGTTCAATGATATTCTTAGGATTTTTCTTCTTTTATGGGACCCCCCCTTAATATTTCCTGCAGTGTCGGTTTGATGGTTGCATACTCTTTTAAGCCCTGCCAGTCTTGGAAACTCTTTATCTCTCCATCCATTTTTAATGTCAGCCTTGCTGGATAAAGTATTCTTGGCTCCATGTTCTTCTCACTTAGTGCCCTGAATATATCTTGCCAGCCCTTTCTGGCTTGCCAGGTTTCTCTGGACAGATCTGACGTTATTCTGATGGGCTTTCCTTTGCATGTAAGGAGCTTCTTTGTCCTAGCTGCCTTCCAGAGGGCCTGTCTACAATTATAATTCCTCATTCTTACTTTCAGGTGTCTTGAGGACTTTTGAGAATGTATAATCTTAGGGGGAGACTCTTCTGCCTTTAGTGCATGAACACTGGTTCCATTCATGAGATTGGGAAAATTTTCATGAAGAACTTGTTCCACTATATCTTCTAGACTTCTTTCTTTCTCCTCCCGTTCAGGGATTCCAATAATTCGGGCGTTGGAACATTTCATGGTATCATTTATTTCCCTGATTCTGTTTTTGTGGCTTCTAAGCTGTTTGTTCCAGGCTCCCTCCTGATCCTTTCTCTCTGTTTGTCCTCCAGATCACTAATTCTATCTTCTGTCTCAGTTACCCTAGCTTTGAGAGAATTTAGATTAGATTGGAACTCATTGAGAGCATTGTGAACATCATCCCTGGTGGCTTTCAGTTCTGCCCTAACATTTTGAATATCATCCCTGGTGGCTTTCAGTTCTGCCCTAATCAATTCCGTTTGGTCATCTATGGCTTTCTTCAACCTAGCTCTTGCCTGGCTAATTGTTAGCCTGAATTCCTTTCTCACATATTGTCTATGTCGATAGCCATTAGTTCTATTGCAGAAGGACCATCCTCTGAATTTTTCTTCTGTTGTGCATTCCTCCTCCTAGTCATTTTGGTGAGAGATGGCTGAACAGATGTAGCTGGATGTTTCTACCATGGCGCAGTCAAGGTGCACCCTGGAACGCTTCTGAGCAATAAAGAGTCCCCACCCAAACAAAACAAAAAAGAAAGAGAGAAAAAAGAAAAAAACAAGTGAGAGAGAGAGAGACAGGGAAAAAAAGAAAGATAAAAGAGAAGGCTCAGCCCAAATGGGTCCCTAGGTAATATTTATGAAGTATAGAAACAAAAACAGACAAACAAAAAGACTGATGCAAAATGAAACAAAAACAAAGAACCTCGTCGAAAGGAACCCCAAGTATAAGATTTATATACTATCAGGACAAACACAAATACACAGAAACACTGGCAGAAGAAGAATATCGGAGAGTGGTTATAAACTCTCAGTGTGAGTGAGGAAGGTTATTTTGGTTCTTCCTGGATGTATCTTGATATCTTTGTTAAAAGACTCAACTTTCCTAAGATAAAGCGGGATTAAAAATTGGTTTACCTATAGGGTTAGCATTGATTGGGGAAAGGGGATTACCTTGAAGTTTAACTCTATATGAATATTAAAAAATAAAAATAAAAAGAATAAACTAAACTAAAATAAAATTTAAAAAATTAAAAAATAGAAATGCAGAAGAAAAACACAGGTGTATGTATCAAAAAGTTCAGGTTAAAAGGTTATTATGGAATTTCATGTACTGGACATCTCACGGTGATGGTAAATGGGTTAAAAATTATCTATATAAAAAAAATGAACCAGAATAGTGGGAACGAATTAAAAATAAAAGTTGTATCTATGAAGTAGTGGTGGTTGTTCTCTTGTTGTCTTTTTTTTTTTTTTTTCTGGTTGGCTTTCTTGAGAAGGAGACTGCCACGTGGGTTTTAGGCTGTGTTCCCTGAGTTAAGTCCTCCCGCCCCCCTCAAGGGTGTGGGCTCTGAGGAAACCGGTTTTTCAGGCTTTTTTTCTCTGGAGGTTTTTTTGTTTGTTTGTTCATTTGTTCTCTCTCGCCTTGACAACTTTTGATGTTTTTTGGAGGTTTAGAGGAAAGCAAACTGTACACAGACCTCCCTCTCATAGAGAAGCCTCAGTGTGTTCCCCTCTGGGTGCTCCAGAGCACATGAGTTCCCCCTAGGCCTCTGGTAAAGCACGTTCCAAGTCGCAGTCTGTGTGGACATAGGAACTCCTGCTTGTAGCCAAAACCACAACAGCTCCGGACTGCCAGAGAGGTTTGAAACAACGATCGCACACTGAGATTTTCCCGTTGGCCTGAGCTGGGAGTGTCTAGACTTTCCGGGTCTGAGAGCGCAGAGCCAGCACCCATGCACACCTCTCTTGGGGGGAGGTGTGGGGCCCGACTCAGGCTCTGATAGCACGACACGGTGCATGCATGGGGACTGCAAAAACGCTATAGTTCTGCCAGCTGGCAAGGCTCCCAGCCCCTCATGGGAGATGAACCCTATGCGCTCTTAGATGCGCTCGCAGCTCAGGGACCAAGACCTGGTTTCTTCACCGCATGCTCTCTGGCTCAGCACCAGGGATGGCTGTCCTGGGTCCGGGGACTTAAGCCCCTGTCCCTAACTGCCCCAATGCCCACAATTTCCCCCCACAATCCTTTGCTCTTTTTGAGTGCTTTCAACCAGACTCCAAGTTAATGCTGGTCCCCAATCACAGGGCACTCTCATATTGAGGTATTACTTTCCAGGGGTTTGCCTCTGGTGGCTCCCTCCCTCTTTTGTTTATCTTCCAATATCAGTCCGACGTTCCCACTCTGCTTTACCTGACCACTGGTGTCTTCTGCCCCTGTAGAGATCCAGACGTGTATAACTCTAATCTCAGTCAGATTTCATGGGTGATCAGAGTTCTTTGGTAGTTATTCAGCTAACTTTAGGGTACAGGTCGAAATGGTGCCTCCTCCTACTTCCCCGCCGTCTTGTCTCCCCCTCTGCTTGTAATACTTTGATAGGGATTGCATCAAATGTGCATATTGCTTTGGTCAATACAGACACTTAAGCCATGTTTCTTCTTCCAATCAATGGGATTGGATTTTTTTCACTTTTTTGTGTTAATCATCAATTTGTTTTATAAGTGTTCTATAGTTTTCAGAATAAGAATCTTTTACTTTTTTCAGTTAGGTTCATTTCTAGGTGTTGTGTTCTTTTTGGTGCAATTGTAAATGGGATTGGTTCCTTGATTTCTCTTTCCACTATTTAATTTTTGGTATAGAAAAATGCAACAGATTTCTATATATTAATTTTATATCCTGTGACTTTATTTAATTCATGTAAAAGTTCCAGTAATTTTTTGTGGAGTTGTTCAGGTTTTCTACATAGAGTATCATGTCATCTTCAAATAGTGAAAGGTTGACTTCTTCTTTGCTGATTTGGATGCCTTTTATTTTTATTTCTTTTCTGATTGCTGAGGCTAGGACTTTTAGTACTAAGTTAAATAACAAGGGTGAAAGTGGACATCTTGGTTTGTTCCTTACCCTAGAGGAAAAGCTTTCATTTTTTTGTACATGATTTTTATGGTGTTGAGATATATTCCCTCTATCCCCACTTTGTTGAGGATTTTTATCAAGAAAGGATGTTGTAGAGAGAGCCCAAGATGGTGGAGCACCAGGGGACTCCTTTTCAACAGGTCCCTGAATTCAGATAGAAATCTACTAAGCCACTCTTAACACCCATGAAATCAGCCTGAGAAGTAAGATTATACACATCTGGATCTCTACAGGGGTAGAGGATGATCAGTCAAGTGGTACAAAGGATGGAGTTGGGATTACACAGGTATTGGAGGATAAAGAGATGGGGGAGGGAACCACTAGAAGCTAGCCACTGGAAAGTAATACCCTAGTTCAAAAGTGCCCTCTTCTTGGCGACCAGCAGTAGCTTGGACACCTGTGGCTGCAAGATGGGAAGGGACTGATAACAGCACTCAAACAGAACAAAGGAGCTTAAGGGGAAAACACTGAGACTGGGCAGCTACAGGTACTGACCTATGCCCACGGTTCTGGGACCAGCTGCAGCTGCTGCCCAACCCAACCTGAGAGGACCCTGTGTGGACTTGAGTCAACTGTCACTGCTGCCAGTACCACCACCACTGTCACTGCCACTGCCTGCACCCAAGAAGACATGGCTTTGACTGGAGCCCACAGTCCAAGAAATGGCTGCCGCCAGGACCCAAGCTCACCCAAACAAGGATCTCTCATGGTTTTCGTGGCACAGGGATATAGAGACAAGCAGGGATCTGGTGCAACCACTGAGAGGATTGCTGGGGGTGTGCACTGCTTGTGGGAGGCTACAGTTTTCAGAGGCACTTACAAATAAGGGAGACTATGTGTTCTGGAGGGCTCAGAGTGGAATAGACTGTGGCTTCTCTATGAGGTGGAGGTCAGGGTGCAGATAGTTTACTTTGCTCTGACCCTCAAAAAAGGCATGAAAAGCCACTGGAGAACAAAAGTCTCCAGAAAACAAAGCCAAAAACACAGATTCCACAGAGTCCAGCCCCTTGATTGGGGCAGGACAACTCAGCCCAAGCAGGACTGACTGAAAAACAGCACAGCAGGACCCTACCCATAAGACAAGCTGAAAGAACAAGAGGACAACAGCTGCAGGGTCCCCATAAAACTAAAACCCCAACACCAGGGGAAAACAGTGTATTAAGCTCCTGGAATTGCCTCATGGTCTGTATATTTCTTAGATAAACTTTTCTCTCTTTTTTAAAAATTTTAATTTTTTAAAAAATTCATTCTCATTTTTTTAAAACTTACTTATCATTTCAACTAGATGTTTAATACAACATATTCCATAGTAACTTTTTCTTAAAGATTTTATTTATTTGAGAGTGTGAGAGAGATCACAAGTAGGCAGAGAGGCAGACAGAGGGGGAAGGGGAAGCAGGCCCCCTGCTGAGCAGAGAGCCCCATGTGGGGCTCAATCCCAGGACCCTAAGATCATGACCTGAGCTGAAGGCAGAATCTTAACCCACTGAGCCACCCAGTCAACCCCTATAGTAAACTTTTAAACTGAAATTTTTCATACATGTACTTTTTTTTTCTTTTTCATTTAGATAGATAGACAGCTAGATAGGAGCTCCAATGTAGCCCTTTCCCCCCCCCCATTCACTAGTACCTTTATATATATATACACCAGTTTTAATTTCCCTGTATCTCTGGGAAGTAGAGGTTTCTAACAAACAGGAAAAAAAAAATACACCCAAGAAGAAATGAAATAATCTTCCCAAGGGATTATAGCCATCTTCCTGCCACCCCCCCCCTTTTATTTTGGGTTCCTTTTATTATTTGTCTTTTGTCAGTCTTTTTGTTTGTTTTTGTTTTTGTACTTTATAAATCTTACTCTTGGGTCTCCTTTTCACTGTATTTTTGTTTTGTTTTGTTTGGTTTGGTTTGGTGTTTTGTTTTGTTTTTGTTGACTCCCAGTTGTGCCAAGCCTTCCCAAGGTGAAACTTGCCTGGATTATGGTTGATATTTTTGGCTGCACATCCCCTCAAATACAGCTCAACAGAATGACTGGGAGGAGGAACTCCCAACAGAGAAAAGACCCAGAGACAGTGGCCTCTCCCACAGATCTAATGGATATGGATCTAAGCACGCTGTCAGAAATAGACTTCAGGGTAGCAGTTATGAAGACAATAGTCAGGCTGGAGAAAATTATTAATGGCAACATAGATTCCTTAATGGCAGAAATGAGAGCAGATCTGGTACAACATAAAAATGCAATCAATGAGATCCAATCTATTCTAGATGCTCTAACACTTAGGGTAAATGAGGCAGAAGAACAAATTGGTGATCTTGAAAACAAACTGATAGAAAAGAAGGAGTAGGAGGAGGCCTGGAACAAACAGCTTAAAATCCATGAAAACAGAATTAGAGAATAAATGATGTCATGAAACATTCCAAGGCCAGAATTATTGGGAACCCTGATGGGGTAGAGAGAAAGAGAGGGCTAGAAGATATATTTGAGCAAATTGTAGCCAAGAACTTCCCTGATCTGAGAAATTAAACAAGTTTTTGTGTCCTAGAGGCAGAGAGGACCCCTCCCAAAATGCTCCAACATATAATAGTAAAACTCACAAATCTTAGAACCAAGGAAACCATTCTAAGGGCAGTTAGGGATAAGAGATTCCTTACATGCAGATTAACATCAGAATAATGTCAGACTTGTGCACAGAGACCAGCAAGACAGAAAAGGCTGGCAAGACATATTCAGGGTACTAAATGAGAAAAAATACGCCACCAAGAATTCCTTATCTGACAAAGCTGTCACTCAGAATGGATGGAGAGATAGGGAGCTTCCAGGACTGGCAGAGACTGAAAAAGTATGTGACCGCTGGAGTGCCTGGGTTGCTCATGGACGGACTGGAAGAGATTATGCTGAGTGAAATAAGTCAAGCAGAGAGAGTTAATTATCATACGTTTTCACTTATTTGTGGAGCATAAGGAATAACACAGAGGACATGGAGAGATGGAGAGGAGAAGGGAGTTGGAGGAAATTGGAGGGGGAGAAGAACCATAAGAGACTATGGACTCTGAGGAACTAACTGAGGGTTTTGGAGGGGGGCAGTGTGGGAGATTGGGTGAGCCTGGTGGTGGGTATTATGGAGGATAGATATTGCATGGAGCACTGGGTGTGGTGTATAAACAATGAATTCTGGAACACTAAAAAGAAATTTTTAAAAAATAAATAAAAATTTTAAAAAAGAAAGAAATTACTATCAATAGCTATATAACAATAAATTAAGCAACCTGGAAGAAATGGGTGGCTCCCTGGAAACCTATAAACTACCAAGACTAAAACAGGAAGAAATTGACAACCTGAATAGACCAAAAACCAGTAACTAGATTGAAGCAGTGAACAAAAACCTCCCCAAAAATAAGAGTCCAGGACCTGATGGATTCTCTGGGAAATTCTACCAAACATTCAATGAAGAAATAGTGACTATTCTCCTAAAGTTGTTTCAAAAAATAGAAACAGAAGGAAAACTTCCAGACACTTTCTATGATGTCAGCATTACCCTGATCCCCAAAACAGGCAAAGACCCCATCAAAAAGGAGAATTTCAGACCAATATCCCTGACAAATATGGATGCCAAGTTTCTCAACAAGATCCTAGCTAATAGGATCCAACAGTACATTAAAAAGATTATCTACCATGATGAGGTGGGATTTATCCATAGGATGCAAGGGTGGTTCAACATTCACAAATCAATCAGTGTGATTGAACTCATAAATAAAAGGAGAGACAAGAACCACATGGTCCTTTCAATTGATGCAGAAAAAGCACTTGACAGCATCCTTTCCTGATTAAAACTCTTTAGAGTATAGGGATAGAGGGGACATTCCTCAACTTCATATAATCCATCTATAAAAAAAACCCACAGGAACACGACAAGGATGCCCACTCTTACCACTATTGTTCAGCATAGTACTAGAAGTCCTAGCAACAGCAATCACACAACAAAAAGAAATAAAAATCATTTAATATGGCAAAGAAGAAGCCAAACTCTCTCTTCTCAGATGATATCATACTTTATATGGAAAACCCAAAAGACTCCAGCCCCAAATTATTAGAACTCATTCAGCAATTCACTAATGTGACAGGATATAAAATCAATGCACAGAAATCAGTTGCTTTCTTATACACTAACAATGTAACTCTAGAAAGAGAAATGAGAAGATTGATTCCATTTACAATAGCACCAAAACCTATAAGATACCTTGGAATAAACCTAACCAAAGAGGTAAACAGTCTACACTCTAGGAACTATGAAACATTCATGAAAGAAGTTAAAGAAGACAAAAATATGGAAAAACAGTCCATGCTCATGGATCAGAGGAATAAACATTGTTAAAATTTCCATGCTGCCCAGAGCAATCTATACTTCCAATGCCATCCCAGTCAAAACACCAATGGCGTTTTTCAAAGTGCTAGAACAAACAATACTAAAATTTGTATGGAAACAGAAATGAACTTGAATAGCCAAGGAAATGCTGAAAATGAAAAAAAACAAAGCTGGGGATATCACATTGCCTAATTTCAAGCTATATTATAAAGCTGTGATCACCAAGAGAACATGGTACTGGCAAAAAACAGACACATAGACCAGTTAAACAGAATACAGAGGCCAAATATTGACTCTAAACTCTATGGTCAACCTTTTCACAAAGCATGAAAAAAATATCCAATGGAAAAAGGCAGTCTCTTAGTAAATGGTACTCAGAAAATTGGACAGTTATATACAGAAGAATGAAACTCAACCATTATCAACCATCTCTTCCATCATAAACAAAGATAAACTCAAAATGGATGAAACACCTCAATGTGAGACAGGAATTCATCAAAATCCTAGAGGAGAAAATAGGCAGTAAGCTCTTTGACATTGGCCACATCAACTTCTTTCAAAACACATCTCCAGGGGTGGTTCAGTCATTAAGCATCTGTCTGCCTTTGGCTCAGGTCATGATCCCAGGGTCCTGGGATGGAGCCCTGCTTTGGTCTGCCTGATCCACAAGAGATCTGCTCCTCCCTCTCCCATTCCCCCTTCTTGTGTTCCCTCTCTTGCTGTCTTTCTCTCTCTTAAAAAAAAAAAAAAAAAAAGACTTGTCTCCAAAGGCAAGGGAAACAAAAGCAAAAATGAACTTTTGAGATTTCATCAAGATGAAAAGCTTTTGCATAGCAAAGGAAACTGTGAAACAGTCAACAAAACAAAGAGTTAACCCACAGAATGGGAGAAGATATTTGCAAATGACACTACAGACAAAGGGCTGATATCCAAGATCTATAAAGAACTTCTCAAACTCAACACCACTAAACAAATAATCCAGTTAATAAATGGGCAGAAAACATGAACAGACATTTCTCCAAAGAAGACATACAAATGGCTAACAGACACATGAAAAAATGTTCATAAATGTTCGCCATCAGGGAGATTCAAATCAAAGAGACAAACCATAAGAGACTCAATCTCACAAAACAAACTCGGGGTTTCTGGGGGGTTTGGAGGTAGGGAGAGGGTGGTTTGGTTACGGACATTGGGGTGGGTATGTGCTATGGTAAGTGCAGTGAAATGTGTAAGCCTGGTACACATACAGGTACAGACCTGTACCCCTGGGACAAACAATACATTATATGTTAATAAAACAGTTGAAAAAATAAAAATTATAAAATTAAATAAAAACACTTTGAGATATCACCTTATACTAGTTAGAATGGCAAAAATTGACAAGGCAGGAAACAACAAATGTCGGAGAAGTTGTGGAGAATAGGGAACCCTCTTACACTGTTGGCAGGAATGCAACTTGGCTCAGCCACTTTGGAAAACATTGTGGAGGTTCCTCAAAAGATTAAAAATTGAGGTACTCTCTGACCCAGTAATAGCACTACTGGATTTTTACCCCAGAGATACAGATGTAGTGAAAAGAAGGGGGCACATGCATCCCAATGATCATATCAACAATATCCACAATATACAAACTGTGGAAAGAGCCAAGATGCCCTTCAACAGACGAATGGATAAAGAAGATGTGGTCCATATACACAATGGAATATTACTCAGTCATCAGACAGGATGAATACCCAACTTTTGCTTCAGCATGGATGGGACTGGAGGAGATAATGCCAAGTAGAGTGAGTTAAGCAAAGAAAGTCAATTATATGGTTTCAATTATTTGTGGAACATAAAGGTTAGCATGGAGAATTTTAGGAGAAGGGAAAAATGAAGGGGGCAATCTGAGTGAGAGATGAATCATGAGAGACTCTAGGAAACAAACTGAGGGTTTTAATGGGATGAGGGTGATTGGTGACTCTGGTGGTGGGTATTAAGGAGGGCACGCATTGCATGGAGCACTGGGTGTTACACACAAACACTGAATCATGGAACACTACATCAAAACCTAATGATGCACTGTATAGTGACTAACATAACAATTTTAAAAAAGGAAATTTGCATCTCAAATGTGAAAAAAGGGATGCTATATTTTTCAATTTTTCTGCATCTATTTAGAAGATCATATGGTTTTATCTTTTCTTTTATTAATGTGGTGTATCACATTGATTAATTGGCCTATATTGAACCACACTTGCCACCTAATTATATACCCCACTTGAACATGGTGAACAATTCTTTTAATGTAGTGTTGCATTTGATTTATTAGATCCTCCTTGGAACTTTTGCATCCATGTTCATCAGGGATTTGGGCCATTAATTCTCCCTTTCAGTGGGGTCTTTGTCTGGTTTTGACAAGCCTCATAGAATGAGTTTGGATTTTTTCTTCCCATTTCAATTTTTTTTGAAACAGTTTGAGAAGAATAGGAATGAATTCCACTTTAAATGTCTGGTAGAAGTCCCATGGGATACCATCTGGCCCCAGACTCTTTTTGTTGGGAGATTTTTGATTACTGATTCAATTTATTTGTGGGGTATGGGTCTGTTCAAATTTTCAGTTTCTTCCTGTTTGTTTTGGTAGTTTATATGTTTCTAGGAATTTGTCCATTTCTTCCAGATTGCCCAATTTGTTTACATAGAATTGCAGACAGTATTATTTTATAACTGTGTATCTGTGGTGTTAGTTGTGATCTCTCCTCTTTCATTCACAATTTTATTTGGATTCTTTCTCTTTTCTTTTTAATAAGTCAAGCTGTGGGTTATTAATTTTATTAATTCTTTCAAAGAAACAGCTACTGGTTTTGTTGATGTGTTATAGTGTTTTTGTTTGTTTGTATGAAATTTATTTCTGCTCTAATCGTTATTATTTCCCTACTTCTGCTGCTCAAGGCCTTATTTGCTTTTTATTTCTTATCTTCTTTATGTGTAAGATTACATTGTGTATTTGAGACTTTTCTTGCTTCTTGAGGTAGTCCTGTGCTGTTTTATACTTCTTTCTTAGGACCGCTTTTGCTTCATTTCAAAGGTTTTGGACAATCATCTTTTAATTTTCAAGTT
The DNA here is from genome assembly GCF_010015895.1 of Lontra canadensis. NCBI lineage: Eukaryota > Metazoa > Chordata > Mammalia > Carnivora > Mustelidae > Lontra > Lontra canadensis. The sequence continues at coordinate 2,628,578 of NW_022631071.1, read as the reverse complement.
TCTCCATATAATTTTTTTATAAATTTCTTTAATTTCCATGTTAACTCATTCATTATTTAGCAAGATGTTCTTTAACCTCCATGTATTTATGTTCTTTCTATTTTTTTTTTTTTCTTGTGGTTGATTTCAAGTTTCGTACCATTTGGTCAGAAAATATGCATGGTATGATCTCAATCTTTTTGTAGTTGTTGAGAAATGATTTGTGACATAGTATGTGATCTATTCTGGGGAATGTTCCATGTGTACTTGAAAAGAATGTGCATTCTGCTGCTTTAAGATGAAATGTTCTGGATATATCTGTTAGGTCTATCTGGTCCAGTATGTCATTCAAAGTCACTGTTTACTTGTTGGTTTGCTTCTTAGATCATTTGTCCATTGTTGTATGTGGGGTGTTAAAGTCCACTACAATTACTGTACTTTGATCAATGAGTTTCATTATGTTTTATATTAGTTGATTTATATATTTGTGTGCTCCTGAGTTGGGGGCATAAATATTTGCTATCAATAGATCTTGTTGGATAGACCACTTTATTATGATACAATGCCTTTCTTCATCTCTTGCTGTACTCTTTGGTTTAAAATCTAGTTTGATATAACTATAGGTACTCCAGCTTTCTTTTGATGTTCATTAGCATTATAGATGGTTCTCCATCTTCTCATATTTAATCTGGAGGTGCTTTAGGCCTAAAATGAGGCTCTTGTAGACAGCATGTAGATGGCTTTTGTTGTGTGTAGGTTTTGTTTTGTTTTCATCCACTCTGATACCCTATATCTTTTGATTAGAACATTTAGTCCATTTACTTGTTGGTGATTATTGGTATTATTGAGTAATACTATAGTAATGCTATAATATTATTGAGTAATAATAATAATGTTATTATTATTATTCTGGGGATTTTCTTTGTTCCTTTCTAGTCTGTTACATAGTCCTCTTTTGTATTTTTTTGCATGGCTGGTTTAGTGGTCACAAACTCCTTTAATTTTTGTTTGTCTAAGAAACTATCACTCTTTTTTTATTCTTAATGACAGCCTTGGTTAATAAAGTATTCTTGGCTGCATATTTTATCCATTAGAACTTTTGAATATACCATGCCACTTTCTCTGGCCTACCAGGTTTATGGGAAGAGTTCTCCTGTTAAACTTAAGTTTTGGTGTCTTATTATTTTTATCTTCCCTTGTGGGTTAGGATTTCTTTACCCTTGCTGCTTTTAGAATTCTGTCTCTATCTCTATATTTTGAGAATTTACTACAATGTATCTTGGTTTTGGCCTCCTTTTGTTGATTTTCAGGTGAGTTTTCTGGGTCTCTTGGATTTGGATATGTTTCCTTCCCCAGATTAGGGACATTTTAAGCTATAATTTGCTCAAATAAACCTTCTATCCCCTTTTTACTCTCTTTTTTCCTGGGACCCTTATGATATGAATGTTATGAATGTTATTGTGATTTTGGATTTGCTGAGATCTTTTAAGTCTACCCTTTTTATCTAATTTTTTTCTTTCCCTCTCTTTTTCAGTTTCATTATTTTCCATAATTTTATGTCATATCAGTTATTCATTCCTCTCTTTCCACCCTTGTAGTCATTACATTCAGTTGATTTTGTATGTTGGTTCTTAATTTTTTTTTAATTTTTTAAAAAATTTCATCCTGAAAAGTTGCTATGTCTTTTATGTCTATGGTAAGGACTCCCTAGTTTCTTCTTTGCTTTTCTCAAGCCCAGCTAGTCTCTTTAAGATTTTTTTTTTAATTCTGTTCAGTCATATTACTTATATATATGTTTTGATTAGTTCCCTGTCTGTGACCTTTTCTTGTTCTTTCTTTGGTATAAATTCCCCCATTTTGGCATTTTGACTAGGTCTCTGTCTTGTGTCTGTTAGGAAAGCCTATTATGTTTCCTACTACTGAGGATAAGAGTTATATTAAGAAGTAATACACTATCCAGAGCCTGACACTTTAGGAAGTGTTTCTGGTGTTTGCTGTGTGCACTCTGCTATTATGTCTTGGCTGTTCTTTCCCTCAGGTCAGTCTTCTGCAAAGTTTCTCCTTGCATGCAGTAGGGAGTCCACTGTTTGGTGAGTTTTAACCTAATGTGTTTTGGCTTACCTTTTACAAGAGGCTAGATTATATTTCCCCTAGAGCTGAATATTTGCAGCATCCTATGGTCAGTAGACTTGGTGGTTTCAGGGTGTTTGTGCTAGTGTTCTGAGGGAGGTACCACTGTTTTTCTGACTCTGAGGCACACCTATTCTTGTAGAAAAGCATCTTCAGAGCAAGGGGGTATTCAGCGTTTGGTGAAAGTAACTCAATTGCCATGCTGAGGCATCACATTACCTGATTTCAAGCTTTACTACAAAGCTGTGATCACCAAGACAGCATGGTACTGGCATAAAAACAGACACATAGACCAGTGGAACAGAGTAGAGAGCCCAGATATGGACCCTCAACTCTATGGGCAAATAATCTTCGACAAAACAGGAAAAAATACACAGTGGAAAAAAGACAGTCTCTTCAGTAAATGGTGCTGGGAAAACTGGACAGCTATATGTAGAAGAATGAAACTCGACCATTCTCTTACACCATACACAAAGATAAACACAAAATTCATAAAAGACCTCAACGTGAGACAGGAATCCATCAGAATCCTAGAGAAGAATATAGGTATTAACCTCTTCGATATCAGCCACAGCAACTTCTTTCAAGATATGTCTCCAAAGGCAAAGGAAACAAAAGCAAAAATCAACTTTTTGGACTTCATCAAAATTAAAAGCTTCTGCACAGCAAAGGAAACAGTCAACAAAACAAAGAGGCAACCCACGGAATGGGAGAAGATATTTACAAATGACATTACAGAGAAAAGGTTGATATCCAGGATCTATAAAGAACTCCTCAAACTCAACACACACAAAACAGACAATCATATCAAAAAATGGGCAGAAGATATGAACAGACACTTCTCCAATGAAGACATACAAATGGCTATCAGACACATGAAAAAATGTTCATCATCACTAGCCATCAGAGAGATTCAAATTAAAACCACATTGAGATACCACCTTACACCAGTTAGAATGGCCAAAATTAGCAAGACAGGAAACAACATGTGTTGGAGGGGATGTGGAGAAAGGGGAACCCTCTTACACTGTTGGTGGGAATGCAAGTTGGTGCAACCACTTTGGAGAACAGTGTGGAGATTCCTCAAGAAATTAAAAATAGCCCTTTCCTATGACCCTGCCATTGCACTACTGGGCATTTACCCCAAAGATATAGATGTAGTGAAAAGAAGGGCCATCTGTACCCCAATGTTTATAGCAGCAATGGCCACAGTCACCAAACTGTGGAAAGAACCAAGATGCCCTTCAATGGACTAATGGATAAGAAAGATATGGTTCATATACACTATGGAGTATTATGCCTCCATCAGAAAGGATGAATACTCAACTTTTGTAGCAACATGGACGGGACTGGAAGACATTACGCTGAGTGAAATAAATCACGTGGAGAGGGTCAATTATCATATGGTTTCACTTACTTGTGGAGCATAACAAATAGCATGGAGAACAAGGGGAGTTGGAGAGGAGAAGGGAGTTGGGGGAAATTGGAAGGGGAGGTGAACCATGAGAGACCATGGACTCTGAAAAACAATCTGAGGGTTTTGAAGGGGCAGGGGGTGGGACGTTGGGGGAACCAGGTGGTGGGTATTGGAGAGGGCACAGATTGCATGGAGCACTGGGTGTGGTGCAAAAACAATGAATACTGTTACGCTGAAAATAAATTTTAAAAATTAAAAAAACAACCTTAATAAGACTCAGAAAAAAAAAGAATCTAAATGAATAAAATCAGAAAGAAAAGTATCATGTGACACTACAGAAATATAAAGTATTATAAGAAAAAAATATGTATATGCCAACACACTAGTCAATCTAGAAGAAATGGATAAATTTCTAGAAACCCATAATCATCCAAAATTGAATCAGATAGAAATAGAAAATCTGAGAATATTGGGGTGCCTGGGTGGTTCAGTTTGTTAAGTGTCTGCCTGCAGCTCAGTTAATGATCCCAGGATCCTGGGATCAAGCCCCATATTGGGCTCACTGTTCAGTGGAGAGCTTGCTTCTCCCTCTCCCTCTACTGCCTCTGCTTGTGCTCTCTCTCTCTCTGTCAGATAAATAAATAACAATCTTAAAAAAAAGAAAATCTGAGAATATCAATTTCTAGTAGTGATATTGAATTAAAAATTTTAAGAATATCAAAAATTAAAAGTCCAGGACTAGGTGGATTCACAGGAGAATCCTACCAAACATTTAAAGAAGAGTTAATACTTTTACTTTTCATAATTTTTCAAAAAAATAAAAGAGGAAGGAAATTTTCCAGCGTCATCCCACACCCCACCCACATCCCTTCAAGTAACCATCACTTTGTTCTCTAGAGTTAAGAGTCTATTTCTTGGTTTGCCTCTCTTCTCCCTTCTCCCTGTTTTTTGTTTTATTTCTTAAATTCCACGTATGAATGAAATCATATGGTGTTTGTCTTTCCCTGATTGACTTCTTCCATTTAGTATAATGCTCTAGCTTCATCAACATCATTGCAAATGACAAGATTTCATTCTTTTTGATTGCTAAGTAATATTCTATTGTCTATATATACCACACCTTTTTTTTTTTGTTTGTTTCACCACACCTTCTTTATCCATTCATCAGTTGATGGACATTTGGAATCTTTTCATAGCATTTGAAAAAGTATAACACCCATTCATGATGGAATTTCTCAAAAAAAATAGGTTAAGGGTGAACATACCTCAACGTAATAAAGTCCATTTATGAAAAAATCCACAGCTAACATTACATTCAATGGTGAAGAACTGAGAGCTTTTCCTTGATTAAGATCAAGAACAATACGAAAATGTCCATGTTCACCACTTCTATTCAACATAGTACTAGAAGTCCTAACCACAGCAATCAGATGATGAAAAGAAATAAAATGCATCTATTATTGGTAAGGAAGAAGTTAAAGTGTCATTCTTTGCAGATGACACATTCCTGTACGTAGAAAACCTTAAATAGTCTACTGAAAAACTACTAGAAGTAACAATGAATTCAGTAAACTTGCAGGATACAAAATTAATATGCAGAAATTGGTCACATTGCTTTATACGAATAACAAATTAGCAGAAGGAGAAATTAAGAAAATAATTCCACTTACTGTTGCACCAAAAAGGATACAATACCTAAAAATAAACCTAACCAAGGAGGTAAAATACCTGTGATCTGAAAACTACAATATATTGATGAAATTGAAGGTGACACAAAAAATGAAAAATATTCCATTTTCATGGATTGGAAGAACCAATATCATTAAAATGTCTATTCTACACAATTCAATTTATATATTGAATAAAGTCCTTATCATACCACCAACATTATTCACAGAACCATAACAAAGCATCATAAAACTTGTATAGAACCACAATAGAGCCAGAATAGCCAAAGAAATCTTGAGAAAGAAGTAAAAAACTGTTAGGTATCACAACCCCAGACTGTGAAATAAACTACAAAGATGCAGTAATAAAAACAGTATGGTACTGGCAAAAAAAATAGACATATATCAATAGAACAGGATAGAAAGCCCAGAAATCAACCCATTCTTATTTGTTTAATTAATCATTGAGAAAGGAGGCAAGGATATACAATGCAAAATACACAGTTTCAATAAATTGTGCTGGGAAAACTGGGCAGCTACATGCAAAAGAATGAAACTGGACCATTTTTTTTTATAGCACACACAAACATGAACTTAGATTGGATTAAAGATCTAAATGTGAGATTAAAGCCATAAGAATCTTAGAAGGCAGGCAGTAATTTCTTTGACACTAATTGTAACAACTTTTTCTAGATATGTTTCCTCAGGTAAGGAAAACAAAAGCAAAAATCAACTATTTGGATTATCTTAAAATAAAAACCTTTTGCACAGCAAAGTAAACCATCACCAAAACAAAAAGGCAACTACTGAATTGGAGAAGATATTTGCAAATAATGTATCTAATAAGGGGTTAATATCTAAAATGTACATAGAACTTATACAACTCAATATCAAAACACAGTGTGATTAAAAAAATGGGCAGAAGACATGAAAAAAGCAAGACATGAATAGACATTTTTCCAAAGAAGACATGCACATAACATCAGACACATGACATATCCTCAAAATTAATAATCATCAGGGAAATGCAAATTGAAACCACAATGAGATGTCACCTTACACCTGTTAGAGTGGCTAAAGTAAAACACACAGGAAATACAATATTTTGGTAAGTCAGTGAAAAAAACAAGCCTTCATGTTCTTTTGGTGAGAATGCAAATTGATACAGCCAGTGTGGAAAACAGTATGGAGTTTCCTCAAAAACAAACAAACAAACAAACCAAAAAAAAAAAAAAAAAATATATACCATGGTGTATATATATATATACCATGATCTAATAATTCTGGATTTCTTTGGGTATTTACTCAAAGAAAACAAAAACACTAATTTGAAAAGATATATGCACCCCTATGTTTATTGCAGGGTATTTACAATAGCCAAGATATAAAAGCAACCTAAATGTCCACTGATAGAAAACTGGGTACAAAAGAGGTATCTATCTATCAATTATCTATCTATCTATCATCTATCTATCTATCTATCAGTACAAAAGAAGGATCTATCATCTATCTATCTATGTATCTATCAATGTAGATATCTATATATCTACATATGTAGAAATCTACATATCTATCATATGTAGATTTATGGATATCTATCTATCATATGTAGATAGCTAGGTAGATATCCATGTAGATTTATGGATATCTATCTATCATATGTAGATAGCTAGGTAGATATCCATGAAACAGGATGTGATCCTGCCATTTGTGACAACATGGATGGATCTAGAAGATATAATGATAGGTGAAGTAAGTCAGGTGAAGTAAGGTGAGAAAAACAAATACCATAAGATTTCACCCATATGTTGAATCTAAAAAACAAAACAAAGAAACAAAAAGCAGAATTAGACCTATAAATAAAGACTGATTAATTTTCAGAAGGAAGGGAGGTAGGGGATGGGAAAAATAGGTGAAGAGGAGTAGGAGATACAGACTTCCAGTTATAGAATGAATAAACCATGGAAATAAAAGGTACAGCATAGGAAATATAGACAATAATATTGTAATAGCATTGTATGGTGATAGATGGTAACTATACTTGTGAACATAGCATAATGTATAGATATATTGAGTCATTTTGTTGCGCACCTGAAGCTAATATAGTGTTGTATATCAGCTATAGTCAAATAAATAATAGAGAAAATCAATTTAAAAAGGAGAAAAGAGCAGATAAGAGGAGGGGAACCTGTAAGTAAGAAAGGCTAAATTTTTGGCTGATATAAGGACATAAGTCATGAAGATACATAGGACATGATAAGTAAAGAGGAAGGAATGAGAGATCAAACAAAAGACAGCAGGAAATAACACTGGGTAGAATTGATAAAAAAGGGGGCAAATATGAATATCCAGAGTAAGTTGGGGGCAAGAATAGCAAGAATAGCAAGAATAGCTGAAGGTTTGCCTTAAAAATCCTCTCTCTTTAACTTCACAGGACCCGAATGGAGGTTGGGAAAACATTTCTTAAAATTGACAGGATATCTTGTTAGTATAATTCATGGCTTTATTTTACTAATTTTATCTATTTACCATATCTATTATCTATCTATCTGTCACCTATCTATATCTATCTATATCTACATTATCATCATCTATTTCTCTATGTATTTTGCTGATAGTTTTGTTTCTCCCATAGAGAAAATTCATGATCTTTATAATACAAATTTTCTGATTAGAAGATAACTTTCTTTCTAATTTGTGTTTTGGTTCCCAGCAGATTAAGCTTTCCAGAATTCTGACCTATGGATAAATAGAGACATGACAATTTGGAAAATAAACAGGAACCAGATATGTTATTAAGTGCTTCCATTATCACTATGACAGACTTACAGCTCTTTAAATTTCGATCTCTTTGCCCTGATAGTTATTCTTTATTCAGAAGCTTTCTGGTCTGAGTTAAACATATCCTTTTGGTGCATTAGCCAAACACTCAACTTAAATATACCTTTCTCCTTGGATTGAAAACTATTTAGGAATTTCTTGATGTCATTTTCAAGACAGTGGCTACATGGCTTACTCAACTAAAATTATCCATTGGGAAAAAGCATGAGAATGAATCTTTATCCTTATCCATAGTCAAAAAACCCTACCATGTTGGTATCACATGGTATCAGGGTCGGCATCATGGTTGGTATCACAACTGAGTGCTAAGTCAGCATTTCTATTTCTTTTTTCTTTCTTTTTTTTTAGAAATAAAACTTAGCTTATGTTTCTTTTTTTTTATATATAAACATATATTTTTATCCCCAGGGGTACAGGTCTGTGAATCAACAGGTTTACACACTTCACAGCACTCACCATAGCACATACCCTCCCCAATGTCCATAACCACACCCCCCATCCCAACGCCCCTCCCCCCATCAACCCTCAGTTTGTTTTGTGAGGTTAAGAGTCACTTATGATTTGTCTCCCTCCCAATCCCATCTTGTTTCATTTACTCTTCTCCTACCCCCTTAACCCCCCATGTTGCATCTCCTCTCCCTCATATCAGGGAGATCATATGATAGTTGTCTTTCTCTGATTGACTTATTTCGCTAAGCATGATACCCTCTAGTTCCATCCACGTCGTCGCAAATGGCAAGATTTCATTTCTTTTGATGGCTGCATGGTATTCCATTGTGTATATATACCACATCTTCTTTATCCATTCATCTGTGGATGGACATCTAGGTTCTTTCCATAGTTTGGCTATTGTAGACATTGCTGCTATAAACATTTGGGTGCACGTGCCCCTTCGGATCACTATGTTTGTATCTTTAGGGTAAATACCCAGTAGTGCAATTGCTGGGTCATAGGGTAGTTCTATTTCCAACATTTTAAGGAACCTCCATGCTGTTTTCCAGAGTGGTTGCACCAGCTTGCATTCCCACCAACAGTGTAGGAGGGTCCCCCTTTCTCCGCATCCTCGCCAGCATCTGTCATTTCCTGACTTGTTAATTTTAGCCATTCTGACTTGTGTGAGGTGATATCTCATTGTGGTTTTGAGTTGTATTTCCCTGATGCCGAGTGATATGGAGCACATTTTCATGTGTCTGTTGGCCATCTGGATGTCTTCTTTTCAGAAATGTCTGTTCATGTCTTCTGCTCATTTCTTGATTGGATTATTTGTTCTTTGGGTGTTGAGTTTGCTAAGTTCGTTATAGATTTTGGACACTAGCCCTTTATCTGATATGTCGTTTGCAAATATCTTCTCCCATTCTGTCAGTTGTCTTTTGGTTTTGTTAACTGTTTCCTTTGCTGTGCAAAAGATTTTGATCTTGATAAAATCCCGATAGTTCATTTTTGCCCTTGCTTCCCTTGTCTTTGGCGATGTTCCTAGGAAAATGTTGCTGAGGCTGAGGTTAAAGAGGTTGCTGCCTGTGTTCTCCTCAAGGGTTTTGATGGATTCCTTTCTCACATTGAGGTCCTTCATCCATTTTGAGTCTATTTTTCTGTATGGTGTAAGGAAATGGTCCAATTTCATTTTTCTGCATGTGGCTGTCCAATTTTCCCAACACCATTTATTGAAGAGGCTGTCTTTTTTCCATTGGACATTCTTTCCTGCTTTGTCGAAGATTAGTTGACCATAGAGTTGAGGGTCTATTTCTGGGCTCTCTATTCTGTTCCATTGATCTATGTGTCCTTTTTTGTGCCAGTACCATGCTGTCTTGGTGATGACAGCTTTGTAATAGAGCTTGAAGTCCAGAATTGTGATGCCACCAACTTTGGCTTTCTTTTTTCAATATTCCTTTGGCTATTCGAGGTCTTTTCTGGTTGCATATAAATTTTAGGATTATTTTTCCATTTCTTGAAAAAAATGGATGGTACTTTGATAAGAATTGCATTAAATGTGTAGATTGTTTTAGGTAAGCATTTCTATTACTTTAATCCTTTCCTGAAAGGACCAAATTTTCACTGGGTTTGGAATCTTATTATATCAACTTTCCAGAAAAGAAGATGACTACAGTAGGGGTTGCTTGTGGAATTTGTGTGATATTTTATAATAAAAATAAACTTTTAATTCATGAATTTTATAAGTCCATACATAACACTTTCCTTTTGGATGTATATAATCTATTGTAAGTATTACATCTACTAATGTTTGTCTCCAGTGTAACCTGAGTCACAAAATATAAAGATAAAACTATGTTACCTGAAAAAATAGTATCTTTGACACATTTTCTTATTTTATTAACTACCTGCCATTTAAAAATGTTAATTAGACTTTTTATTAATCCTTGTTTTGTCTTTTTGTAGTCTTCCTGCATAGCACAATTTGCAGCATTTTGAGTCTTCCATATGTACCATGTGTTTCCTTTCTGTAGTTACAAAAGCACTGACCACAGTTAAGTTTTACAAGTTATAAACTGATTAATCCCTTTTAAAGATAAGCACATTATGGAATGAAACATAGCTTTTGAAGAACTTCGCTTCATTTTCAAAAGCCTTTTAAAATAAATGATTCTTCCCCCCCCAAAAAAAAACGTTCCAATAGCTTCATGGAAGAATGAGATTTGGCAGTTAACCAAGTACTTATCAATTCCATGTCAGTACAAGTTCCAGAATTTGAGTTCAATCTAATAGAGTCCAAAATTTTAAACTCAATAATCACTCTTTTATTGTTTCAATGTTGTATCTTATAATTTTATCTTTACTCGGTTACTATGCTCCTGACTTAAAAAACTATTTCTGTTTAACACTTTAAAAATTAAAATATACATCTTTGTTATTTTAAATGTTGTAAGCTTGATTAATATTTGGAAAAAGATACATGTCGAATATTATTTTTTTTTCTTTTCAGCTACTGACTTTAAACTCGTCACATATTTGTAACTTGCAAGTAAGTAATCCAGACTCTTTCATTAATGAATATTAGGCACAGTTTCAACATATATTATGCCAGAAAAATTGAAGAAGACTATATGTGATACCATGTGATAACTGATGAAATAATATTGGCCAAATCAAGTTGAACTATTGATCAATTTGATGTGGTGCACCAGTGAAAGTTTTCTTTCTCTATAAAGATTAGTTTTGTTTGTTTGTTTGTTTGTTTTAAAGACAGAGATCACAAGTAGGCAGAGAGGCAGGCAGAGAGAGAGGAAGGGAAGCAGGTTCCCTGCTTAGCAGAAAGCCCGATGCAGGGCTCTATCCCAGGACCCTGGGATCATGACCTGAGCCGAAGGCAGAGGCTTTAACCCACTGAGCCAGCCAGGTGCTCCTGATTACTTTTTTAAATCATCTCTGTTTAGATCTTTGAAATACTTCTTCTTGAAAAATCTTACTGTGAAGTAGACATCTCTTTTTTGCCCAAGAACTTTCTTCTGTTAAAACATAAACTTAGTATTTTTTTTTTGAGGAATATCTTCTTTTTCACATTTAATTCATACGGTCTACATAGGATTGAGATCATCCCCAAACATTCAAGGTTACACCCTAATTAGCCTAAGCCATTTATCTGTTCTCAATGATTGTTTTAAGGATGTATATTTTTCCTACTGTAGCCAATAATATGCAATCAAAATTTTGCTAATGTTTCTGGGAAATAGGCTGTTATTCTCTCTTCTTGGACAGAAATATGAGATGATGTAGACACTGCAGACAGTGTCAGTATCTTTGGATTTTATAGAGTTTGAATATGAAGCCAACCCAGCTGGAGGAAAAGTAATGACATAGAGATGAAATGAGTCCTGATGACATCATTAAACCCTAAATACAGCTGTTCTTGAAGCAATTTCTACCCCTGGATTTTTCAGTAGTTAGGCAACCCACATATTCCTAACTCTCTCTTCCCCTGCCTCTCCTTTTTTTTTTTTAAATCTTAACACACTGTATGTTGAGTTTTCTATTACTTGAAGATAAAATATTTCTAACAGAATGACCTTACTGGCAGTTGTTAGTGGGTAAAATATAAATGGATAGGTAAAATGAGAGTAAATGAGCAAAGTTCCCCAAACTTGGAACATGTTACCATAGTTCTCAGGGCTTCTTAAAGCCTAGGACTTTAATAAATGTTACTTTTGAGAAAAGGCGAGGTGAGGGGCTTAGATTTTTATATTCTTAATACATCTATATTATATAAATTCTTTGAAATATCTTTGAAATAGTGTATAAGAAAACAACTTATTTCTGTACATTGATTTTGTATCCTGCCACTTTACTGAATTGCTCTATGAGTTCTGGTAGCCTGGAGGTGGAGTTTTTTGGGTTTTCCTTATGAAATATCATGTCATCTGCAAAAAGAGAGACTTTGACTTCTTCTTTGCCAGTTTGAATACATTTTATTTCTTTTTGTTGTCTGATTACTGTTGCTAGGACTTTTACTACTATGTTGAACAACAGTCGCGATAGTGGGCATCTTCCTTTTTCCTGACCTCAAAGTGAAGGCTGTCATGTTTTCCCCATTGAGGATGATATTCGCTGTGGGTTTTTCATAGGTAGATTTTAATAAGTTGAGGAATGTTCCCTCTATTCCTATACTTTGAAGGGTTTTAATCAGAAATGGATGCTGTATCTTGTCAAATTCTTTTTCAGCATCAATTGAGAAGACTATGTGGTTCTTCTCTCTTCTCTTATTGATTTTTTCTATCACATTCATGTGTGAATGCTGAACCACCCTTGCATTCCATGGATAAATCCCACCTGGTCATGGTGGATAATCGTTTTAATGTACTGTTGGATACTATTAGCTAGGATCTTGTTGAGAATCTTGATATCCATATTCATCATTGATACTGGTCTGAAATTCCCCTTATTGATGGGGGTCTTTGCCTGGTTTGGTGATCAGGGTAATGCTGGCTTCATAAAAAGAGCCTGGAAGTTTTCCTTCTCTTTCTACTTTTTGAAGCAACTTCAGGAGAATAGGTATTATTTCTTCTTTGAATGTTTGACAGAATTCTCCAGGGAATCCATCAGTTCCTGGACTCTTGTTTTTTGGGAGGATTTTGATCACTGTTTCAATCTCACTTCTAGGTATTGGTCTATTCAGGTTGTCAATTTCTTTCTGTTTCAGTCTTGGAAGTTTATAGGTTTCCAGGAATGTATCCATTTTATCTAGGTTGCTTAATTTACTGGCATATAGCTGCTAATAATAATTTCTGATGATGGCTTCTATTTCCTTGGTGTTTGTTTTGATCTCTCCCTTTTCATTCATAATTTTATTAAATTGGGTCCTCTTTTCTGTTGGATTATTTTGGCCAGTGGTTAATTGATCTTATTGATTCTTTCAAAGGAACAGATTCTAGTTTCACTGATGTGTTCTACTGTTTCTCTAGTTTGTAATTCATTGATCTCTGCTCTAATCTTGATTTTTTTTTCCCTTCTTGTGCATGGAGTTGCTTATTTTGTTGATTTTCCAGTTCTTTAAGGTGTAAAGAGAGCTGGTATGTTGGGATTTTTCAGTTTTTTAGAGTGAGACTTGGATGACTATGTATTTCCCCCTGAGGACCACTTTTGCCATATCCCATAGGTTTTAGACTCATGTGTCTTCATTCTCTTCCATGAATTGTTTAAGTTCTTTGATTTCCTGGGTTATCCAAACATTCTTAAGCAGGGTGGTGTTTAGCTTCCAATTGTTCGATTACCTTCTGTACTTTTTCTTCTGGTTAAGTTCCAGTTTCAAAGTATTGTGGTCTGAGAATATGCAGGGAATAATATTAATCTTTTGGTATCAGTTAAGTACTTATGTGTGACCCAGTATGTGGTCTATTCTGGAGAAAGTTCCATGTGCACTTGAGGAGGATGAGTATTCTTGGTTTTAGGGTGGGATATTCTGTATATTTCTATGAAGTCCATCTAGTCTAATGTGTCATTCAAAGCTCTTGTTTCATTGCTAATTTTCTGTTTAGATTATCTGTCTACTGCTGAAAGTGTCATTTTAAGATCCCCTACTATTAATGTATTCATATCAATATGACTCTTTATCTTGATTATTAGTTGTCTTATGTAGTTGGCTACTCCCATATTGAGGTCATAAATATTTACAATTGTTAGGTGTTCTTGGTGGATAAAACCTTTAAGAATGATGTAGTGGCCTTCTTTATCACTGACTACAGTCTTTAGTTTAAAATCTAATTAATCTGATATGAAAATCACTACCCCAGCTTTTTTTGAGGCCCGTTGGCATGAAAGATGCTTCTCCATTCCTTCACTTTCAGTCTGGATATATCTTTAGGTTCCAAATAGATCTCTTGTAGACAGAATATGGACAGGTCCTCGTTTTATCCAACTGGAAATGCTATGCCATTTTATGGGATTGCTTAGGCCATTCACGTTGAGAGTAGTTATTGAAGTTCATGTTGCCTGTGAAGTTCTTGTTTCTATAGATAGTCTCTGTAAATTTCAGTTCTATGTCACTCTTGGGTTCTTTCTTCTTTTATAGAACCTCCCCCTTTAATATTTCTTGTAGTGCCAGATTGGTGATCACATACTCTTTTAAACCTTGCTGGTCATGAAAGTTCTTCATCTCTCCATCCATTTTGAATGTCAGCCTTGTTGGGTAAAGTATTCTTGGCTGCATGTTCTTCTCCTTTAGTGCCATGAATATGTCTTGCTAGCCCTTTCTGGCTTGCCAGGTTTCTGTGGACAGGTCTGACATTCTGATGGACTTTCTTCTGTACATAAGGAATCTCTTCACCCCAGCTGCCCTCAGGAGCTCTTGACTAAAATTATGATTCATCAGTCTCACAACCAAGTGTCTCGACGTTTTACTAGATTCGTTGATCTTAGTGGGTGTCCTTTCTGCCTCTAGGACATAAACACTGCTTCCATTCCCCAAATTGGGAAAATTTTCATCAAGAATTTGTACAACTGTATCTTCTAGTATTCTTTCTTTCTCCTCCCCCTCAGGGATCCCAATAATTCTGATGTTAGAATGTTTCATGGCATTATTTATTTCCCTAAATCTGTTTTCATGGTTTCTAAGCTGTTTGTCCCAGGCTTCCACCTGATCCTTTTTATCCATCAGTTACTCCTCTAGATTACAAATTCTATCTTCTTCCTCAGATACTCTAGCTGTTACAGTATTTAGTTTAGATTGGATCTCATTGATGCATTTTTAACATCTTCCTGCATGACTTTCACTTCTACCCTTAGAGATTACATGTTGTCATTAATGGTTTTCTCCAACCTAGCCATTGCCTGGATAATTGTTACCCTGAATTCCCTTTCCAACATATTGTTTATGTCCATATCCAATAGTACTGATGGAGAGGGCACAGTCTGAATTTTTCCATTGTTGGGTGTTCCTCATCCTAATCATTTTGGTGAGAGGTGTTTGAGGGGATATATAGTTGAATACATCAACCACAATCCAGACAAGGACCACCCTGGAATGCTTCTGAGCAATCAGAATCACCACTCTCCACTGGCATCTTCTGCCCCTGTAGAGGTCCAGAAGTGTATAGTCTTACATCTCAGGCAGATTTCATGAGTGTTCAGAGTGTTCTGGTAGATAATTAGCTCACTATAGGGAACCAATTGAAACAGGGTCTCCTACTTCTCTGCCATCTTGCCCCTTCTCCTAAACAGAAATTTTTAAAAGAATTCACAGTTGGGGGAAATTGGAGGGGGAGATGAACCATGATTGACTGTGGACTCTGAAAAACAATCTGAGGGTTTTGGAGGGGCAGGAGGTGGGAGGTTGGGTGAGCCTGGTGGTGGGCATTATGGAGGGCAAGTATTGCATGGAGCACTGGGTGTGGTGCATAAACAATGAATTCTGGAACACTGAAAAAAAATTTAAAAATAAATATATATTTTTTTTAAATCACAAATGGCCAACAGGTACATAAAAAGATACTCAGCATTACTGATTGTCAAGGAAGTGCAAATCAAAAACAGAATGAGATATCACTTCATACCTTTTAGAAGGGCTATCATCAAAAAGACAAGAGATAATATTGTTGATGAGGGTGCAGAGAAAAGGGAATATGTGCACTGTTGATGGGAATATAAGTTGGTACGGTCACTGTGGAAAACAATATCGAAGTTTCTTAAAAAATTAAAAATAGATTTACAATATGATCCAGCAATTCCACTTCTTGGTATATACCCAAAGGACATTAAAGCAGGATATCAAACAGTTATCTGTACTCCCATGTTCATTGTAGCACTATTCACAATAGCCAAGATACAGAAACAGTCTAAGTGTCCATCAACAGATAAATGAATAAAAAAGTGATTATATATAAAATTCGGCCACGCAAAAGAAGGAAATCATGTTATTCCTGGCAACATGGATGAATTCTGAGGATGATATATTGAGATAAGCCAAACATAGAAAGATAAATACATGATATCACTTATATATGGAATCTAAAAATCCAAACACATGAAAACAGAATAAAATGGTAATTAAAAGGGCCTGAGAAGTGGGGGGCATAGAAAGATTTTTTTTTTTAAGAACAAACTTACAATGTGTAGCAAATAAGTTCTAGGGATCTAATGCACAGTATAGTGAATTTAGGCAACCCTATGTATTATAATTATCAAAGTTGCAAGGAGACTATGTTTTAATTATTTTGGCCACAAAAAATAAGTAATAATTATGTAATGTTATAAAAGTGCTATCACTACAATGACATCATATTAAAATATATAAATAAATTAATATTTTGCATATCTTAAACTCACACATTGTAAAATCTCAAATATATTTAAATTAAAAAGAGAAAATCATGAATATATAATAAGAGAAATAAAATATAATGCAATTAAAGACTTGGTGTCCTACATTTTGGAATACAAAATGTTGCATAGAAAATGTCTAGTATTACACACAAATTCATAAGTTATCCCAAGTTCAGAATTATATGTTAAAGAAAAATTTTAAGTAAAATACTCAAGTCTGAAATAAAACATGACAGATTTTACTCAAGAGTTACCTAGGGGATAACACATTTTGGTGACATATGTTAGGCTACATACAAAGAACAAACATTTACAATAAAATAAAACTCTCTTAAAAATAAGATATGCCAGATTCCTCCATGAGATTTCTAAAGATTCTGTTACTGAAATTGCATACTATTTGCATAATATTTTTTAAATTAAAAAAATCCTCTAAAATGTGATTTTCAATTTGATCATCACAAATGTGCCTGACAACAAAAACATGATTTACGGTTTCAAAAATTTTTACATATGATTAAAATCACAGTAATGTCAGATGTTGATTAAATAATTAATTGTTATTATATGCTATTCTTCTTGGAAATAAAGGTAGAATCATTCAGAGACAACTAGTTTGTTGCTTCAAAATCTGGGATTATATCCTCTTGTTAGAGTTCTTCTCTATGACTACCAATTTTTTCTTAATCTAATTTCTCTGATATTTCAAGGAATGATCTAGTCTAAGAATACAATTAGAATACACCAATAATGCTGACAAAGATGGAGATCACATACCAGCATTCAATAGAGGAACTCTATGGAAAAAAAAAATTTCCAACAGTATTTCAGATTTGATCATGTTCATAGAATTTAGTATACTCAGGCTGATTTTGCCTTGGTTTGATTTATTCACCAAGAAGTAGTAAACTGAATTGAAATGGACTATATGTATTTGAAGTTACATGGGGAGAATATAGCTCTAATTTGTTAACCTCCACATGAAATTTAAGATCTACTGGTTAGTAGATAATGGCCAATTTCCTACACAATATGAAACCTGAATTAAGATATCATATGGTTTGAGGAGGGGCAAGATGGTGGAGAAGTAGGAAACCCTGTTTCAACCGTTTCCCTAAAGTGAGTTAAATATCTACTAGAACACTCTGAAAAACCAGGAAATCAGCCTGAGATGTAAAATTATACACTTCTGGATCTCTAAGGGTCAGAAAACATCAGTGGAGAGGTAACACAGAGTGGGAACATTCAGACTGATATTGAAGGATAAACAGAAGGGGAGAGGAGACACCAGAAGTGACCCATTGGAAAGTAATACCCCATTACAAAAGTGCCCTGTGTTTGGGAACCAGAATTAACATGGAATCTGCTTAAAAGCACTCAAAAAGAGCAAAAGATCTTCAGAGCCATCTGGTATAATCAGGCGGTCATGGGCACGGGCCTAAGCCCACGGACCCAGGCCAACCAACACCAGCAACCATCCATGCCAGAGAGAATGAGGTGGAACCCCCAGTCTGTGGTCCCTGATCCCCTGGCTTTCCACTGTTTGTACCACTGCTCAACTGGGCATGTTACTGCCCATGTGTGAGACAGTCTGGTATGGGCGCTAGCTGGTACTCTCTAGGTCCACAGCCTTCTGTGCTCTGTGTGCCCTGCACAACTGCAGGGTTTGAGTGAACTCCCAGCTAGACCTGAGAGAGCTTGGTGTGGACACCAGCTGGCAGTCTCTAGGAATGTGGCCTTCTGCAAATGGCCAAGGGTCTGAACACTCCGAGCCTATGCCTGAGAGAACCCAGTGCAATTTCTGGTCAGGAACCCTCAGCAGTGGCAACATTCCATGTGAGGATCTGAGCATACCCTGTGTGGCCCTGGACTCCAGACAGCAATCCCGGCAAAGGAAGCCACCAGAAGTGAGCTCCCTGGACCAATACTGCTCGAAATTTTAGTGACAGGGCTGCAGAGACAAGCGGGCACCTTGGGTGACCACTGAGACAATGGCTGGGGGCATGCACTGCCTGTGGAAGTTTGTGCTATTCAGCATAGTTTGCAGAGAGGGAGTCTGTGTGTTCTGGAACACCTGGAGGGAAGCAGACTGAGGCTTGTCTCTGAGGTGAAGGTCTGAGTGCAGTTTGATTTCCACTAAACCTCTGAAAAGCTGCAAAAAGCCACCAAAGAACAAAAACCTCCAGAGAACAAATGCCTGAAAAAATGGTTTCCACAGAGCTCAGAGCATTGATAGGGCAAAGGGTGATTCAACCCAAGCAAGACCGACTGAAAAACAGTGAGGCAGGCCCCTTCCCCAGAGGGCAAGCCAAAAGAATGAGAGGACAACCATCACAGGGTCCCCATAAAACTACAAAACCACAACATCAGGGAAAAACAATATATTAAGCTCAGGGTATTGCCCTAAAACCTATATATTTTATAGATACAACTTTTTAATTTTTTCAATTCGTTCTCAGGATTCTTGTTCTTTTAATGTTTTTAACCTACTTAAAATTACAACTAGAGGTTTAATACAAAATATTCCATAATACCCTTTTAATTTGAACTTTCTTCATACCTGTGCTTTTCTTTTTCTTTTCTTTTTTTCCTTTTTTTAAATATACATATAGATATAAGCTTCAAGGTAATCAATTTTCCCTATTCAATACTACCCCTATATATAAACCAGTTTTAATCTCCCTTTATCTCTGGAAAATTGAGTACTCTAACAAAGATATCAAGATACACCCAGGAAGAACCAAAATAACCTTCCTTGCCCACATCAAGGATTTATAAACACCCTCCCATGTTTTTCTTCTGTCAGTGCTTCTGAGCATTTGTTTTTGTTCTGGTATTAAATAAATCTTATCCTTGGCATTCATTTTGGCTGGGTTTTTTTCTTCATTTTTTTTTCTTGTCATTTATTTTTCTCAGTCTTTGTGTTTGTCCATTTTTGTTTATAAACCTTATAAATCTTACTTTTGGGGTTCATTCTGGCTAGGTTTTCTCTTTTTTCTCTCTCTCTCTCTTTTGTTCTCTCTCTCTCTCTCTCTCTCTCTCTCTCTCTTTTTTCTTTCTTTTTGGTGGTGACTTCTAATTCCACCAAAACATTCCAGGGTGCACCTTGCCTGGTTCAGGGATGATATATTCTGCTATACACTCCCTCAATCACCTCTCACCAAAATGACTAGGATGAGGAACACTCAACAGAGGAAAAATTCAGAGACTGTGCCCTCTCCATCAGAACTATTGGATATGGATATAAATGGTATATTGGAAAGGGAATTCAGGGTAACAATTATCCAGGCAGTGGTGGCTAGGTTGGAGAAAACCATTAGTGACAATGTGGAATTTCTAAATCTGGAAGTGAGAGCCAAACTGGCAGAAGTTAAAAATGCTATCAATGAGATCCAACCTAATCTAAATACTCTAACAGCTAAGGTAACTGTGGTAGAAGACAGAATCAGTGATCTAAGGACAAACTGATATAAGAGCAAAAGGATCAGGAGGAGTCCTGGAATGAACAGCTTAGAAGACATGAAAGAGAATTAGGGAACTAAATGATGCCATGAAATGTTCTAACGTCAGAATTATTAGGATCCCTGAGAGGTTGGAGAAAGAGAGAAGACTAGAGTAAATAATTGAACAAACTCTGGATGAAAAATTCCCCAGTCTGGGGAATGGGACAAGTGTTCATGTCCTAGAGGCAGAAATGTCATCCACCAATATCAATGAATCTAGAAAGACCACAAGACACTTAATTGTGAAACTCACAAATAGTAATTTGAGGCAAGAGCTTCTGAGGGCAGCTAGGGGATGAGATTCCTTACGTACAGAGAAAGGTCCATCAGAATGTCAGACCTGTCCACAGAAACCTGCCAAGCCAGAAAGGGCTGGCAAGACATATTCAGGGCACTAAATGAGAACAGGCAGCCAAGAATAGTTTAATCAGCAAGGCTGACATTCAGAATGGATGGAGAAATAAAGAGCTTATAAGATTGGCAAGGTTTAAAAGAGTTATTTAACCACAAAGGTGGCCCTAAAAAAATATTAAGGGAAGTTCTATAAAAGAAGAAAGAAGTCAAGAGTGACATAGAACAGAATTTTACAGAGATAATGTATAGAAACAAGGAATTCACAGGCAACATTATGCCGATAAAAACGTATCTTTTAATAATCACTCTCAATGTGAATGGCCTAAATGCTCGTATAAAATGGCACAGTGTTGCAGATTGAATAAAACAATAGGACCCATCCACATGCTGTCTATAAGAGACACATTTGGAACCTAAAGATACATCCGAACTGAAAGTGAAAGGAAGGAGAAGCATCTTTCGTGCCAACGGGCCACAAAAGAATGCTGAGATAGTGATTCTTATACCAGATTAATTAGATTTAAACTAAAGGCTGTGGTCAGAGATAAAGTAGGACACTACATCATTCTTATGTTCAGTTAGCCAACATATAACTATCATAAGTTTTCGTTGTAGTATTCAACAATTCATTAGTTGCATATAACATCCAGTGCTCATTCTAATGTGTTCTCTCCTTAATACCTATCCTTTGGTCACCCCATCCCCCACCCCCTCCCTTCTGTAACCCTTGTTTTTCTTTTTTTCTTTCTTTTTTTTTTTTCCCAGAGTCCAGGGTCTCTCATGATTTATGTCCCTCCCTGGTTCCTTCCCATTTAGTTTTCCTACCCTTCCTCTGTGGTCCTCTGCTCTATTCCTTATGTTCCTCATTTGAGAGATACCACATTAAACCAGCCAGAATGGCCAAAGTGAACAAGACAAAAAACAACAAGTGTTGGCAAGGTTATGGAGAAGAGGGAACCTTCTTGCACTGTTGGTGAGAATGCAACCTGGAACAGTCAGTCTGGAGAAAAGTATGGAGGTTTCTCAAGACTTTAAAATAGAGCTACACTATGACACATTGATTGCACTACTAGGCATTTACTCCAAAGCTTAGGCATTTCTGAGAGTCTCTAAGAAGGACTCAACAGAAGAGGATAAAACCATTGATTTGTAAGATTAATAACAAAAGGATTAGGCTTAAGTGGGGACTTGCAGGTTGATATTTCCACTTGGGTATCAAGTCTGACTTCTGACTTCTCCATTCCATATGATCACAGACCCAATCCAAAGAATAATGTCATATTTTCATACTTCTACAATATATTGCAACCTATGGACTTTTTTGAAACCTGAAAAAAAAAAGTAGGACAGCACATCATTGTTAAAGGGTCTACCCACCAAGAAGATCTAACAATTGTAAATATTTATGCTCCCAATATGGGAGCAGCCAACTACATAAAACAACTGTTAATCAAAATAAAGCATCATATTGATATGAATACATTAATAGTAGGGGATCTTAACACAACACTCTCAGCAATAGACACATCATCTAAACAGAAAATCAGCAAAGAAACAAGAGCTTAGAATGATATATTAGACCAGATGGACTTCATAGAAATATACAGAACTTTCTACCCTTAAACAACAGAATACTCATTCTCCTCAAGCACACAAAGAACTTTCTCCAGAATAGACCACATACTGGGTCACAAATCAGGGCTCAACAGATACCGAAAGATTGAGAGTATCCCCTGCACATTCTCAAACCAGAATGTTTTGACACTGGAATTCAACCACAAGAAAAAGTTTTAAAGGAATTCAAACACTTGGAAGCTAAAGACCACCCTGCTTAAGAATGTTTGGATCAACCAGGAAATCAAAGAAGAACTTAAGCAATTCATGTAAACCAACGAGAATGAACACACATCGGTGCAAAACCTAATCGGTGCAAAGGCAGTCCTGAGGAGGAAATACAATGGACACCCCAGCCTCACTCAAAAAAATTGAAAAATCCAAAATACACCACCTCTCTTTACACCTTAAAGAACGGCAAAACCAACAACAAATTAAGCCAACCCCACATACAAGAAGGGAAATAATCAAGATTAAAGCAGGGATCAATGAGTTAGAAACTAGAGATATAGTAGAACACATCAATGAAACTAGAAGCTGATTCTTTGAAGGAATCAATAAGATTGATAAACCACTGTCCAAACTAATCCAACAGAAGAGACAGGACCCAAATTAATAAAATTATGAATGAAAGGGGAGAGATCAAAACAAACACCAAGGAAATAGAAAAAATCATAAAAAATTATTATCAACAGCTATATGCCAATAAGTTAAGCAACATAGAAAAAATGGATGCATTCCAGGAAACCTGTAAACATCCAAGACTGAAACAGGAAGAAATTGGTAACCTGAATAGACCAACATCTAGTAACGAGATTGAGGAACGGATCAAAAACCTCCCCAAAAACAAGAGCCCAGGACCTGATGGATTCCCTAGGGAATTCTACCAAACTTTCAAAGAATAAATAACACCTATTCACCTGAAGTTGCTTCAAAAAATATAAACAGAAGGAAAACTTCCAGACACTTTCTATGATGCCAGCATTACCCTGATCCCCAAATCAGGCAAAGACCCCATCAAAGGGGAATTTCAGACCAGTATCCATAATGAATATGGATGCCAAGATTCTCAACAATATCTTAGCTAATAGGATCCAACAGTACATTAAAAAGGTTATCCACCATGACCAGGTGAGATTTATCCATGGGATGCAAGTGTGCTTCAACATTCGCAAATCAATCAATGTGATTGAACTCATAAATAAGAGGAGAGAGACGAACCACATGGTCTTCTCAAATGATGCAAAAAAGGATTTGACAAGATACAGCATCCATTCCTGATTAAAACCATTCAAAGTATAGGGATAGAGGGAACATTTCTCAACTTCATAAAATCTACATATGAAAAACCCACAGCAAATATCATTCTCAATGGGGAAAAGCTGACAGCCTTCCCTTTGAGATCAGGAACATGAAAAGGGTTCCCACTCTTGCCACTGTTGTTTAACATAGTAGTAAAAGTCCTAGGAACAGCAATCAGACAACAAAAATAAATAAAAAGTATTCAAATTTTCAAAGAAGAAGCCAAAGTCTCTCTCTTCGCAGATGACATGATACTTTATATGGAAAACCCAAAAGACTCCACCCCCAAACTACCAGAACTCATACAGCAATTCAGTAATGTGGCAGGATACAAAATCAATGTTCAGAAATCAGTTGCTTTCTTATACTCTACCAATGAAAATATATAAAGGGAAATTAGAAAATTGATTCCATTTACTATAGCACAAGAACCATAAGATACCTGGGAATAAACCTAATTAAAGAGGTAAAGGATCTGTACTCAAGGAACTACAGAACACTCATGAAAGATATTGAAGAAGACACAAAAAGATGGAAGACCATTCCATGCTCATGGATCAGAAGAATAAACATTGTTAAAATGTGTATACTGCCAGAGCAATCTATACTTTCAATGCCATCCCTTCAAAATTCCACTGGTATTTTTCTAAGAGCTGGAACAAACAATCCTAAAATTTGTATGGAACCAGAAGAGACCCCTAACTGTTAAGGAAATGTTGACAAAGAAAAACAAAACTGGGGCCATCATGTTGCCTGATTTCAGGCTTTACTACAAAGCTGTGATCACCAAGACAGCATGGTACTGGCACAAAAACAGACACATAGACCAGAGGAACAGAATAGAGAGTCCAGATATGGACCCACAACTCTATGGTCACATGATCTTCAACAAAGCAAGAAAAAATATCCAGTGGAAAAGACAGTCTCTTTAGTAAATGGTGCTGGGAAAATTGGACAGCTATCTATAGAAGAATGAAACTTGACCATTCTCTTATATCATACACAAAGATAAACTCAAAATGGATAAAAGACCTCAATCAGTGCCAGGAATCTATCAACATTCCAGAGGAGAATATAGGCAGTAACCTCTTCAACATTGGTCATGGCAAATTCTTTCAAGACATGTCTCCAAAGGCAAAGAAAACAAAAGCTAAAATCAACTTTTGGGACTTCTTCAAGATCAAAAGCTTCTGTACAGCAAAGGAAACTGTCAACAAAACAAAGAGGCATCCTACAGAATGGGAGAAGATATTCGCATATGACACTACAGAAAAAGGGCTGATTTTAAAGAACTCTTCAAACTCAATGCTCAAAAAACACATAATCATGTCAAAAAATGGGCAGAAGATGTGAACAGACACTTATCCAAAGAAGACATACAGATGGCTAACAGACACATGAAAAAATGTTCATCATCATTAGCTATCAGGGATATTCAAATCCAAACCACAATGAGATACCACCTTTTACCAGTTAGAATGACCAAAATCGTAAGACAGTAAACAAGTGTTGGAGAGGATGTGGAGAAAGGGAACCCTCTTACACTGTTGGTTGGAATGCAAGTTGGTGCAGCCACTTTAGAAAACAGTGTGGAGATGCCTTAAGAAATTAAAAATAGGGGCGCCTGGGTGGCTCAATGGGTTAAAGCCTCTGCCTTCAGCTCAGGTCATGATCTCAGGGTCCTGGGATCGAGCCCTGTATCGGGCTCTCTGCTCAGCGGGAAGCCTGCTTCCTCCTCTCTCTCTCTGTCTGCCTCTCTGTCTACTTGTGATTTCTGTCTGTCAAATAAATAAATAAAATCTTTAAAAAAAAAAAAAGAAAACTTTAAAAAAAAAAAAAAAGAAATTAAAAATAGAGCTTCCCTATGACCCTGCTACTGCACTACTGGGTATTTACCACAAAGATACGGTAGTGAAAAGAAGGGCCATATGTACCCAATGTTTATAGCAGCAATGTCTACAGTCACCAAACTGTGGAAAGAGCTGAGATACCCTTCAACAGATGAATGGCTAAAGAAGAGGTGGTCTATATATACAATGGAATATTACTCAGCCATCAGAAAGGATGAACACCTCACTTTTACATCAACATGGATGGGACTGGAGGAGATCATGCTGAGTGAAATAAGTCAAGCAGAGAAATTCAATTATCATACGGTTTCACTTACTTGTGGAACATAAGGTATAACATGGAGGACATTAAGAGAAGGAAAGGAAAAGTGAATTGGGGGAAATCAGAGTGGGAGATGAACTATGATAGACTGTGGACTCTGAGAAACCGACTGAGGGTTTTAGAAGGAAGGGGGTGGGGGTATGGGTGAGCCCAGTGGTGGGTATTAAGGAGAATATGTATTGCATAGAGTAATGGGTGTGGTACATAAATAATGAATCTTGGAACACTGAAAAAATAAAATAAAATAAAATAAAATAAAATAAAATAAAAGCAATATAAGTGTTAAGATGAGATACTTAGGATCAACATTATTTAATGATGCAATCAATATGGTACAATGAAAATAAACAAATACTTTCTCTGAATTCAAAATTAGTAAAGAGGTATAGTCCTGGACAAGCTGTAATTTCCCCTTTAAGGAAAGCTTTCCTATGGAATATCACCCTAAGTTTGATCCATGATATACTACAGGATAAATCAGTGTCCCAAAAATAGTGAGTCTTTAAGCTAATGTTTCAAGATAATTCTGAAGACAGCTAATGTAATGTACATGATAAAAAGGTGCTTTATTTATTTATTTATTTATTTTATTATCTTTTCATTATGTTCGATTAGCTAACATATAGTACATCATAGGTTTTTGTTATAGTGGTCAATGATTCATTAGTTACATATAGCACATCAAGTGCCCTCCCTAATACCCATCACCCAATCACTCCATCCCATAACCCCCCTCTCATCTGTAACCCTCAGTTTGTTTAACAGCATCCAGAATCTCTCATGGTTTGCCTCCCTTTCTGATTTATTCCCATTCAGTTTTCCCTTCCTTCCCCTGTGGTCCTCTGCTCTATTCCTTATGTTCCACATGTAAGTGAAACCATATGATAATTGTTTTTCTCTGCTTGACTTATTTTACTTAGGATAATCCCCTCCAGTTCCGTCCATGTCAGTGTAAATGGTGAGCATTCATCTTTTCTGATAGCTGAGTAATATTCCATTGTATATATACACCACATATTCTTTATCCATTCATCTGTTGAAGGACATCTCAGTTCTTTCCACAGTTTGGCTCTTGTGGACATTGCTGCTATGAGCATTGGGTTGCATTAAAATATGATAGAGCCCTACATGTGGAAAAGTTACAGATGGAGCAAGTCCAAGTGTTGCATACTTTATACTACCATAGAATTGCAATATCACCAAAATAGTGGTGGAGTCATGAGGATTTCTGCGAACAGTTGACACATTTGGTAGGGCCAACACTAGGGCCAATAACATACAGCTCTCAACTCTCAGCAAAGCTACTTTTGTGAAATAAATGGATAGAGGTAACATCTGGACACAAACTGGAGAAAATAAATTTATTAGAAAGAACAGTTATTTATAAGTGTATTAGTTTGTATGTGTTTACCCTCAGATACACCTAGATCCATAATGATAAAAGTTATTATTATACTTGGAAAACATAATAACAACATAAAAGCAAATAATGAGCAAATATCCAAGTCCATTGCATGTGTGACAACTAAATTAAAGGGAAAGAAAAAAGAAGTCTTCGGTGACTTTTTTGACCCTGTGGCATATATTGTTATTGCACAGCATAGACATGTTTCTGGCAAAGAATAGTAATAAAATATTTGATTGACATCTTCAAAGTTACAAAGGGGTGGGGAATAAAATCTTTTCAGGCTCCCCTTTTAGTTCTGTATTGTAACTTGAAAATCAAAGTGTCATTTGACATTAATGGCTCACAAATTTGGATATAATAAAAACATTATTATTGCTTTGGTCAATGTGAGGCAGGCTGAAGGACTGTGAAGGTCACAGAGGCCATTCTGTAGTCAGTTCCAGGAAGGACTTGGTAATTTTACGACCATTAATAATGTTTGTGGATTTTATGCAAGCTAAGCTAATGAAGAGGGTAGTCAAAGCCATGCTGCAGTGTTTAAAATAGCCATCTCCCATATGTTAAAGAAATAATTTCATTTTCACCTTGCACCATTAGCTCAAAAAAGATTATTTTCTCCATCTGGGAGATTCTAACCTAGGCACTGTGCTCTCATAGAATCAAATATGACTGCAATAATGGCATTAATAGAACTATCTCAATTTTTATAGTAATTAACATTTTACAAAATACTTTTTATCTAATTATTCATTTACTTTTCATAGTACCCCAAAGTAATGAAAATCACCTGGGATATTATTCTTACTTTTTGTTTGTTTTTTTTAACCTGAATAGAATCCAGGCCAGATATTTCTTAGAACTCATATAAAGTCCTTTACTATTGATGGCTATAGAACCAGAGCACAAGGTTAAGGGGGCTAAGTAATTTCACTGCTTTTGATCTCAGCTTTCTCACCAGTAAAATGGAGAAGATGATCCTTAAGGTATCTCCAGCTATAACATTACAGAAAGCTATGAATCCAGTTTGCTGTCGAGGCCAACCTCATTTTAACATAAAATCCTTCCAGCCTGACTGTTTAATAACCCTCTATCATCCTTGTAGTACTGACGAAAATGTACATACACTGTTAAGAGCTGATGTGTCCATTTTCTCACTAATGTGTTTTACTTCTTAGGAAGCAGACCATCAGTATTGCATGGATTCAAATATGCTTTCTTTTCCTTTTATTCTCTGTTAAAATAAAATCTTATACAGAAAGCTTGTATATTAACATCATGTTCAAATTTCAAGGTACAATGAACTTAGGTGTTTAAGTATGTAACATATATTTCAAAAACTAAAATTAATTTCTACTAGAGTCTTTATTTTGTCTGAAGCAGAAATGGTAATAAAGGTACTGTTCAGACAAACTTAGTCACTTTTATTATGTTTCACAGTCATTTCAATTTAAATATGATCAAATTAACGGTATCCCTCTTGCCCCTCCCTTCTCCTCATGTTATATTCTAAGCTTACGAGGGTGTTTATGCTAATGCAGCAGTGATATCACTCTTAATTTTTATATGCCTTTATTTTCTCAGATACAACTAATTCTAAATTCTTTTTTTTAAGATTTATTCATTTATTTGACACAAAGAGAGAGTACACGCACAGGCAATGGGCACTGGGGAGGGAGAGGGAGAAACAGGCTCCCCACTGAACAGAGAGCACAATATGCGGTTTTGATCACAGAACCCTGGGATCATGACCTGAGCCGAAAGCAGATGCTTAAGTGACTGAGCCACCCAGCAGCCCCAAGATGCAACTAATTCTAATACTGAATTGCATTACTGTGCTTGCTAGTATCATTTTGATGTAATTGTGTCCTTACCTGATTCTCTTATGGATTATCCACACTTGAAGTTTGTTATAGCCTAATCTCATAGCATTCACAAGATACCTATAGATCTGCTGGTTTTCTCTCCTTCTCAGCTAGGTTTGCACCTGACACTTGGAGATCATGGGAAAATTTTTGTATTAAGCTTAGCTACTTCAGAACTTTAGGAAACCCAAGGTACCTCTCTCATACTCCAATTGTTAGAAATGTCATACTATCCATACTTGGAACATGTTGTCAAGGGAAGACTTTTCCATGAGCCTTGTGGATTATCTGTGTTTTATCAGAGAAAGAGGTTCAAATAGTTTCTTATGGGGAAATCTAAAATTAAAGGGGTTAATCTTCCCCTCTTCTCCAAATCTTAGACTGTGTTCCCACATTGTTCCTAAATTTACATTATCTCCAAATTATTAATGCCTTTTATTTGGCCCAGAGAGCTCTGTTTTCCTTCTCCTGTGACCGGAAAAATGGCAGGCTAAGTATTTTTACAAATATAAGGTTTATGATAGGACTTGGGACCTTGGAAGTTCAATGTTAATAATATATTTTTATTGTTTTTCTTTGCATTTCTGCTGTGATCTCACTTTTCTGGATATAGAGGCCAAGTCAAATTTAAATAAGAATGAGTGTGAGGCAATGGGTACCAAGGAAAAGCTGGAAGGATGTCAAATTAAGGAAATAACTAGGAAGGGTAAAAACAGAAAAGAATCAACCACAGAGACTAATGATTTACATATGATGTCTCCATATATAGATAAAATAGGAACTAGTTAGAGACCCACCCACTGTCTTTTGTCATTTTCCTCTTGAAATAACCACTAGAATTTCTCAGAAACCACAGTAATCCTTGGAACACAGTTTGAAAACTACTGGGATATATTAAAAATTGCGGTTTAGTATTGATTCTACAATTACCTATCTATGTGATTTTGGTTAGGTCGCTTAATCTCTTGTGCTCTGCTAACCATATTTATTTATTTATTTATTTATTTTTATACTTTCATATTTTTTTAATTTTTTAAATTTATTTTCAGTGTAAGAGTATTCATTGTTTTTGTACCACACCCAGTGCTCCATGCAATCCATGCCCTCTCTTGTTCCCACCACCTGGCTCCCCCAACCTCCCACCCCCGCCGCTTCAAACCCCTCAGATTGTTTTTCAGAATCCATAGTCTCTCATGGTTCACCTCCCCTTCCAATTTCCCCCAACTCCCTTCTCCTCTCTAACTCCCCTTGTCCTCCATGCTATTTGTTATGCTCCACAAATAAGCAAAGCCATATGATAATTGACTCTCTCTGCTTGATTTATTTCACTCAGCATAATCTCTTCCAGTCCCGTCCATGTTGCTACAAAAGTTGGGTATTCCTCCTTTCTGATGGAGGCATAACTCTCCATAGTGTATATAGACCACATCTTCCTTATCCATTCGTCCGTTGAAGGGGATCTTGGTTCTTTCCACAGTTTGGTGACTGTGGCCATTGCTGCTATAAACATTGAGGTACAGATGGCCCTTCTTTTCACTACATCTATATCTTTGGGATAAATACCCAGTAGTGCAATTGCAGGGTCATAGGCAAGCTCTATTTTTAATTTCTTGAGGAATCTCCACACTGTTCTCCAAAGTGGATGCACCAACTTGCATTCCCACCAACAGTGTAAGAGGGTTCCCCTTTCTCCACATCCCCTCCAACACATGTTGTTTCCTGTCTTGCTAATTTTGGCCATTCTATCTGGTGTAAGGTGGTATCTCAATGTGGTTTTAATCTGAATCTCCCTGATGGCTAGTGATGATGAACTATATGGATGCTAAGATTCTCAACAAGATCCTAGCAAACAGGATCCGACAGCACATTAAAAAGATTATCCACCATGACCAGGTAGGATTCATTCCTGGGCTACAAGGATAGTTCAACATTCACAAATTAATCAATGTGATCGAACAAATTAATAAGAGAAGAGAGAAGAACCACATGGTCCTCTCAACTGATGCAGAAAAAGCATTTGACAAAATCCAGCATCTGTTCCTGATTAAAACGCTTCAAAGTATAGGGATAGAGGGAACATTCCTGAACTTCATAAAATCTATCTATGAAAGACCCACAGCAAATATCATCCACAATGGGAAAAAGCTTGCAGCCTTCCCGTTGAGATCAGGAACACGACAAGGATGCCCACTCTCACCACTCTTGTTCAACAAGTCCTAGAAACAGCAATCAGAGAACAAAGAGAAATAAAAGGTATCCAAATTGGCAATGAAGAAGTCAAACTCTCTCTCTTCATAGATGACATGATTCTTTATATGGAAAACCCAAAAGACTCCACCCCGAAACTACTAGAACTCATACAACAATTCACCAACGTGGCAGGATACAAAGTCAATGTACAGAAATCAGTGGCTTTCTTATACACTAACAATGAAAATACAGAAAGGGAAATTAGAGAATTGATTCCATTTATTATAGCACCAAGAATCATAAGATACCTGGGAATAAACCTAACAAAGATGTAAAGGATCTGCACTCGAGGAACTACAGAACACTCATGAAAGAAATTGAAGAAGACACAAAAAGATGGAAGACCATTCCATGCTCTTGGATCGGAAGAATAAACATTGTTAAAATGTCTATACTGACTAGAGCAATCTATACTTTTAATGCCATTCTGATAAAAATTCCACCGGTATTTTTCAAAGAGCTGGAGCAAATAATCCAAAAATTTGTATGGAATCAGAAGAGACCCTGAATCGCTAAGGAAATGTTGAAAAAGAAAAACAAAACTGGGGACATCACGTTCCCTGATTTCAAGCTTTACTACAAAGCTGTGATCACCAAGACAGCATGGTACTGGCATAAAAACAGACACATAGACCAGTGGAACAGAGTAGAGAGCCCAGATATGGACCCTCAACTCTATGGTCATATAATCTTTGACAAAACAGGAAAAAATATACAGTGGAAAAAAGACAGTCTCTTCACTAAATGGTGCTGGGAAAACTGGACAGCTATATGTAGAAGAATGTAACTTGACCATTCTCTTACACTGTACACAAAAATAAACTCAAAATGCTAACCATATTTAAAAAAATAATAATAACAAAACACAAATAAACAAAAAGGTAAAATTAGACCTTTTATGTGTAACTCATAGGCTACTGGAATGAAAACATACAAAATAGATGTAAAGCACTACTATAGTCAAGCACTATAGTCAGAGAAATACATGTATCCATACACATTATATATCTATACAGAAACAGAGAAAGAGTATTTATTTTCTTTTTGTTTTACTCCTCCTAGTACTTTCAAGATCTCAGCACTTTACTGAAAATATTTTTACAATAATGAACTGTCTTATAGTGAAATTATTACGTGCCTTTTCATCTATGCTCAGAGACTTCATTACCATGACTTGCTAGGCATTGTCTCCACAATCATACCCCATTTATACAAAACATTTTCTTCATCTCCTTCTCTGTCAAAACTTACCATTCATTCAGGATCTTGAGTGCTACTGTTCCATTTCTAATAAATCCTGTTATCTTGGCAAGCATCATCTAGAAGCAATGATACAAATTATATTAGCAACTCTAGTTGTTTAAACAAGTCTAATTGTGGATATTAATATTGTGTAAAGGTATTTGAAAAAATTAGTGTTGACAGCAGAAGTAGGAGAAGCAGAGTAGATGGGCAGGGAAAAGGTCTTTTAGTATATCATAAATATTACCAAAGTTTATTAAATTGAGCTCAGCCTTTAAATTATGAAAAATATATTGATCTAGAAAGAAGGCATGGTTAGTGATCTTGAACATTCATTGAAGGATAAATATCTGGATAATAGATTAGTGTGCATGTGTGTGTACGTGTGTGTAAATTTTGTGCACACATACTTGTGATTGGGTAAAGGGAATATAAATTTTTCTTTCCATCAAAATTTAATCTGTTTCAGTTCAGACAAGATTTTAAGAATGTTTAAGAGAACAGGGGAAACCAGCAATAGAACTTGCAAGAAATGAATTAAATGATAGTATTACTGAGCTATAACATACAAAGTGTTTTGGAACATGCCACTATATTGAGTCATTTCTTTCCTCTGCTGTTGTTTCAAGTCCCGTGCACAAATTAGGAATGTCCCCAGCCTACAGTTTCTTTTTGCTTTATGCTTTAGACAGACCAAGGCATTATTCAACAGAGACAAAGCCCTTGACCATATTTCTTGGCTGGCTCCATATTCAATTAGCTTTGCCATGTTTTTCAAAAAAATAGACATATAGTTGAGAGTGTTATAAAATATCTTTTGTAGTGAAAGGTTAAAAAAACTGATCAAAATCTTGCCATGTCTCTTCCCCAAAGAAATCTCATTCTCCATACAGAAACCAGATTATTAGAATCTAAGGAGGAAAATCAGTAAAAATTATGGAGATTGGAAAATACAAACAAACAAAAAATTTTCATCTACAGCAATAGCTGAGAATGGCATTAGAACTAAGTGCCATTCGGATGCTGTAAAGCTGATGAAAATGGATGGAACTGTACAACTTAATGATGCAAAAAGATGGGTTCAGCTATTTGTTCAGAAGGAAAATTTCAATAAATTCTTGAATGTATTTCAAAGTTGCTGTCATCGCTTTGTGTTTTCCAAATGTCAGTTGGGGGAAGATGGCAGAAGTGGTAGATATCAAACCATCTCTTTTTCAGAAAAAAACTCCATTACCAGTAATAAAGACCTGAATTCCTCTGCATGGAACTTGTCAGTGGAACTCAGAACAAGCATCACATTTTCTCAAGTTGTAGCTATGGGCACAACTATTGGGTAGAATTGATAAAGTGGAAGTCTTATTTTTTATTTCCAATATCTTTATTAAGAAATATCAAAAATTCATTACAGTTTCATACACAGTTTCATAAATTTCAAGTGAAGGAAAAAGTAGAGATACCATCAGATGCATGTTTGAACACTATAGTAGATAAGCAGAGGTAACCCTATAATTTCTGTCACATTGTTTAACAGTGGGCCCCCAAAATGCCTTTTCCCCACTTCTACTATGTACAACATAATATCTTAAGTTACTTTAAAGAATTTAGATGTGTCATAAATAATTCTTACATATTTGTCCTTTTATTTTATCATTGATGTTACCCCAAAAAGCTGAGCTATTTATAAGAAGCACAAAATCTTTGAGTCCCACTCACTGATGTTTGTAGTACATTTTCACCAAGCCTACTTTGAGAGGGGGATAACATTACAAATTACATGTTACCATATTACACTTGGGAAAGAACCACACGCATTTTTTTTAATTTAGCATTTAACAAAAAGGGGAGAATCACTAAACTTGGAGACAAAACACCACAGTCTTTCAGTGGAATCATTAAGCACAGGACATGTCTGCCAATTCCACTGAGCTCCTCACAAGCAGTAAATGACATGACCAAGAACTGGATCCAAGAACACCAACACAGAGTACAGAAAGGGATCTTCCTGGGGATAATACATCACAATCTTTTATATCACAGACATTGCATCAGAATGGAATTACACTTTCAAAACAACTGAGAATAGTATGTCATTGGCACCTGATGAGAAACACAATGGTGTGATAAGCCTTGGTGAAGCCTAGTGCCGAGTTATTTTAAGTAGGTTTTTGAAGATATTGTACAGCAACATCAGAATGACCCATCTTAAGAGGAATGACTCTTTATTCATCCACATGAGGCTGCAAGTCTCATTGGGCTTGAATTCATATTCAGTGACAGAGAAGGGTATAACACACTGGCATTGATCCTGCTTGTGGTAAATGTAGAACTTGACCTGCCACACCATATTCAAGTTCCCAATGAAAGTGAAGGTCATGATGATCTGGATGGGTTGCTCCTCTCCACTCTTAGTTGGGGCCACACCTTCTGTGTCGTATGTGCCCATATAAACAATTCTGTCCCCTTCAGACTCTTTAGACTTCAGCTCCAGTTTACAAGTGCACCACCAAAGGAAATGTTTTCAACCTGAAATGTGGTGGGTTTAATGGTGAAGCAAAAGTCTTCATAAAATTGTTAACTTCACTGTTAGAAACTGAATGATAATGTCATTAGAATCTGAAGCACAAATACTTGTTTTCTCCTACTTCCTTCCATGGGGATGCACATGACAGGGGAATGGAGAAGAAATATTTCCTTTATCTAATAAAATGGTCACATACTCAATATTTGACATACTGCTTTCATATACAAAGGAATGATAGGGCTCAATTTATCTCAAACTATATAATTCAATATGTTTCATCAAGAATAAGGCAGAATTTAAAAGAAAGAATAAGGCAGAATTCCATTCCTTTCTTTCGTTTTTTTAAAAGAACTTATTTATTTATATTTATTTATTTATTTGACAGAGAGAGAGAGACAACAGAGAGAGAGGAAACACAAGCAGGGGGAATGGGAGAGGGAGAAGCAGGCTTCCAGCTGGGCAGGGAGCCCAATGTGGGGCTTGATCCCAGGACCCTGGGATCATGACCTGAGCCAAAGGCAGATACTTAATGACTGAACCACTCAGGCGCCCCAGCAGAATTCCATTTCTATTATATAATGGGAAATAACTGAAGAATAAGTAGCTAATTCTTGATTATTTTAAGTCATATAAAAGATAGAGCCACGTTCCTTCTAGACCATCTTTATGTGAACAGATTCTCAGCATATTTGAATTAAGCACGATATAAGTCACTGAGACAGCTGGGTGGAAATTCCTAAATGGGGATATAGTCTTCCCTTTTCAAGGTCACTAAATAAAATATCAGCCAGGGAAGTAAGAACTGTGGGTCATTACCATTTTGAGACTACTTAGGAGCCAAAGTGAAATGAATCAGTGGTCTCTGTACTACGCCTACAGAACTGTGTCAGATATGCCCCAAAGCACCAACATATCTAGTATTAATTAGAGGTCTGGCTGGCAGTCTTAGGAAAATGGCCAATTCCATTGTTACAGGAGTTGTCAATTCATTAAAATTCAAATTCTACTTCTTAGCTGTAAAAGTGACTCCTTTAGAACCAAGTTGTGACATTTTTGCTTTAGTAAGCCAAGATCTTCAATGCTCAGTACCCTCAAATACTTATTAAAAACAAAAACTGATTTTAATATATTATTTTAAATATATTATTACAAATATTTATCTTTTTGTTTTCTTTCTTGGAAATTCTAATTAAATATAACAGTAAAATGTGAATATTCCAAACATTTCAGCCTATTAAAGAATTAAGTTATAGGCACACTATACAAATTATCAATTAACATTATGTTTAGTTTTGTAAGACTTACATCTCAATTTTTCAGCAATAAATTCTCTTCTTGCAGACAGTCATGATTTAAAGGAAATCAAGTAGTATTTGACCACACCAGAGATATTTTCATGAAAATTTTTAAGATATTACACTACACCAAAGGAGGTAGTTGAAAAGTTTAAGAAATGGACTCAAGCAGTCACTTGTAGTTTGGCTAAGCAATGCAAAAGAGTAGACGTTTTCATATCATTCATGAATTTCTATATTGTGACAGGCATTTCAAACTTGCAAACTAGTCAATAGAAGTGTGCATGAGAAAGGAAGAGAGAGTGCATGGGGAAGAGAGGTGAGATGAAGTTGACCAACAGTATTTTTTAAATAACTGTCTTGGTATTTTCGTTTGAAAAAAATTACAGAAAATCTAAAAAATTACTACAGACTCTTTAACTTCATCCTGTTTTCCTATTTTAAAACACCTTACATGATTTATCAAAACCAATAAATGAACACTGGTATATTACAATTATCCAAAGTCCATAATTTATTTAGTTTCCTTTGTGGCCGCCTAATGTCTTTTGTTTGTTTGTTTGTTTGTTTTCTGTTGCAAATTATTATCCAGAATAGCATATTTTTTTATTTTATTTTATTTTATTTTTTCAGTGATCCACAAATCATTGTTCATTCACCACCTGCAGTGTTCCATGCAATATGTGCCCATTTTATTTGTTTTTGTGTCTTCTTAATCTTCTCAGATCTATGACAGTTTCTATAGTCTTTCTTTGTTTTTCATTACCTTAGTAGTTTTAAAGAGTTATAATATTTTATAGGGGCCCCTGGGTGGCTCAGTGGGTTAAAGCCTCTGCCTTCGGCTCAGGTCACGATCCCAGGCTGTAATGTCCTCTGAAACTTGGTGGGGATACATAGCGCTATATATGTATATGTAATTTGGCTTAAATTTGTGTTTTGGTGGGTAATGAGCCAATGAACTACCATAACATAAGATCTGTACCATGTAATTTCCTAATGAACACATTCAATATTCTAAATCTATAATAGAAGAATCATTAATTATGATAAGATATAATAGGGAGAGTTTTACTTTTTCTAGCTTTATTGACTTCCAGTTGACAAATAAAATTGTATATATTTAAGGTGTAGAAGATGATATTTTGGTATACATATATATTGTGAAATGAGTACAACAATCAAACTAATTAACATGTCTATCATCTCATATAGTTACCATTTTATTTTTGTGGTAAAATAACTTGAGGTGTATTTTCTTAACAAATTTCAAGTATATTATATATTATTGGTAACTATAATAAGGTCTCCAGACCTTATTCATCTTATAACTGAAAGTTTGTACCCTTCAATCAGCAATACATCACTTCTCCCAACCCCAACCTCTGGTAACCACCATTCTAATCTCTGTTACTACAAGTTTCACTTTTTAAGATTCCACATGTAAGTAAGATCATGCACTATTTGCCTTTCTGTGTCTGTTTTATTTATTTTTTTATTTTTTTATTTTTTATTTATTTTTCAGCATAACAGTATTCATTGTTTTTGTACCACACCCGGTGCTCCATGCAATCCGTGCCCTCTCTAATACCCACCACCTGTGTCTGTTTTATTTTACTTAGGAGAATGTCATCTATGTTTAGCCATAATGTCATGAATAGCAAGATTTCCTACTTCTTATTTTGTAAGAATGAGGAGTATTTAACTGTATATATAAAACATATTCCTTTATCCAATTAACACATTTACACCACTTAGGTTGTTTCCATCCTTTGGCTACTGTGACTAACGCTGCAAAAATATGAGAACGTTGGGACACCTGGATGACTCAGTTATTAGCACCTGTCATTGACTCAGTTCATGACCCCAGGATCCTGAGATTGAGCCCTGCATCAGGCTCCCTGCTCAGTGGGAAGTCTGCTTCTCCCACTCCCATTCCCCCTACTTGTGTTCCCTCTCATGCTGTGTCTCTCTCTGTCAAATAAATTAAATAAATATTTAAAAATATATATGGGAGTGCAAGTTTCTAAATTTCAATTTCAAATTTTTAATTTCTTGCATATAGGAACATAAATTTACTTTTCTATTTTGACCTTACCTCCAGCAACCTTGTTATATTGATTTTTTCATTCCTGAAATTTTTCTTTTTTTAATAGATGGACAATCAAATCATATCATCTCCAAACAAACACAGTTTTATTACCACCTTTCCAATTCATATACATTTCTTATTATTATCTCACTTTGCTACCTAAGATTTTCAATATAATGCTGAATAAGAATAGTGATCCCTTGAATACCTACCATTTGCACTGCCAAGGGTGGAACTGGAGGGGATTATGTTAAGTGAAATAAGTCAAGCAGTGAAAGACAATTATCACTCCTTTGTGAATCCATGAGAGACTCTGGACTCTGGGAAGCAAACTGAGGGTTACAGAAGGGAGGGGGTGGACGGGCAGCATAACTGGGTCATGGGTATTAAGGAGGGCTCCTGTTGTGATGAGTACTGGGTGTTATATACAACTAATGAATCATTGAACACTACATCAAGAACTAATGATGTACTATATGTTGGTTAACCAAAGATAAATTTTAAAAAAAAAGTGATCCCTGCCTTTCCTTAATCTCAGAAAAAAAATTCTATATTTCTCCGTTAAGTATGACATGAATGGTAGATTTTTTTAGAGTTGTCCTTAATCAGGTTGGGGAACTTCTTTCTTATCCTAGTTTACTGAATGTTTTTATTATGAATGAGTGTTGGATTTTGTCATTTTTTTTTCTTCATTTATTGCATGATCATGTGATTTTTCTTCTTTAGTCAATTAGTTATTGAATGTTGAGCCAACCTTGCATATCTGGGACAAATCCTAGTTGATCATGGAGTATAAATAGTTTTATATAGTTAGATTCAGTTTGTTAATGTTTTCTTGAGGATTTCTGTCCCTATATTCATGAGACATAATCGTCTGTAGTTTTCCTTTCTTGTAATGTCTTTTTCTGGTTTTGATAATGCTGGATAGGGTAATAATGGTCTCATAACATGAATTAGGGTGTATATGCTTTGCTTCTATTATCTGGAAGTAATTGTGAAAAATTGAAATTGAGTTTTCCTTAAATATTTGATAAATTTGACAGTGAAATAATCTGAGTCTAGTGTTTTCTGTTTTGGAAAGTTATTAACTCGATTCCTTTAATAGATAAAGGAATAATTAGGTTATACATGTTTTCTGTGAATTTGCATAGTTTGTGTTTTAAAGAAATTGGTCTTTTATGCAAAATATCAAATTTGTGGGTATAGAGTTGTTCATAGTATTTCTTTATTATCCTCTTAATATTTTTGAAATGAGTAGCTATATCTACTTTCATATATAATATTGATTATTATCTTCCTACTTTTTCAGTTAGCATAATTAGTAGTTTATTAATTTTATTGATCTTAACAAAGAACAAATTTTTGGTTTCATAATTTTGTGTATTCCTTTCCTGCTTTCAATTTCATTGATTTCTGCACTAATTTATGTTGTTGTTTTTTTTTTTTTTCACTGTGTAGAGCTAAATTACTCTTCTCTCTACTTTCTTAAAACTGAAGCTTAGATTACCAATTTTATATCTTTATTTTCTAATATGATGTTTTTAAAACTACACATTTCTAGAAAAACACATTTATATGCTTTTGCTTTAATTCACAAACTTTTGTTTTACTTTTTTCTCATTTAGTTCAAACTGTTTTCTTATTTTTTATTTAATTAATTTTTTAATTTTTTTGAAACTTTCTCTGACTTATGGGTTATTTATGAGTTTAAATATTTCCAAATATTTAATAAATTTCCAACTGGAAATTATGCTATTAATTTCTAGTATATATTATAGCCTGAAAGCACACTTTTTGTGATTCCAATTTAAAAATTTGTTCCAGTGCTTTTTAAGAACCAAAATGTCATCTATCTTGATGAATGTTCCATGACAGATTAAAAAGAATATATATTTCCCTGTTGTTGGATGGAACAAAAGATAAAAGTCAAGTAAATCAAGTTGATTCATGGTATTATTGAGGCCATCTATATTATTACTGATTCTCTGCCTTTTTGAACTATCAATTACTAAAAGAAGAGTGTTGAAGTCACCAAATATAATAGTGAATTTGTCTTGCTCTTCTTTCAGATGTGTCATTTCTGCCTCATGTATTTTGATGTTCTATTAGGTACACACATGTTTAGAATTGTATGGTGTATTGGAGAATTGGCCCTTTTGACAAATACTATGTAATGTCCCTCTTCATCACTGTTAATATTCCCTGTTGGAAAGTCTGCCTTTTTTGAAATTCATATAGGTACTCCAGCTTTCTTTTCAATAGTGTAGATATATATTTTCCATTGCTATACTTTTATCTGTGATTTTATATTTAGTGTGCCTTTCTTATAGATAAAACATAATTGGGTTTATTTGGGGGATCCACTTTGACAATCTCTGTCTTTGACTTCATATATTTAGACTATTCACATCCAAAGTGACTATAGCTATAGCTGGATTAATATCTACCATGTTTGTAACTGTTCAATTTTGTTCTTCTTTTTCTGCCTTCTCTGATTGTAATTGAGCATTTAATATTTCATTTTATCTCCTCTCTTAGTGTATCAATTATACTTTTTTTGTACTTGTTGCTCTAGAGTTCACAATATACAACTTTGTTTATTTTTTATTATTTTTTAATTTTAATTCAATTAGTCAACATACAGTACACCATTGGTTTCAGATATAGAGTTCAATAATCCATCAGTTGCATATAACCCCCTGTACTCATCACATAATTTGCCCTCCTTAATGCCAATCACCAAGTTACCCCATTCCCCCAACCACTTCCCATCTGTCAATTCTGTTTGTTTCCTATTGTTAATAGTCTCTTATGGTTTGTCTTCCTTTCTCATTTCTCCCCATTCAGTTTTCCCTCCCTTCTCCTATGATACTCTGCACTTTTTCTCATATTCCATAAATGAGTGAAACCATATGACAATCGTCTTTCTCTGACTTAATTCGCTGAGCAAAATCCCCTCCAGTTCCATCCATGTCAATGTAAATGGTAAGATTTCATCCTTTTTGATGGCCGGGTAATTAATATATATATATATATATATATATATATATATATATATATATATACATATATATATATATGACTTTGCTGCTGTAAACATTGGCAGTTGACCCTTTGGGTCATTATACAATTTTAATAGAATAATAGCAAAAAATATATAGCAGTTTAAGGTTCACAGCAAAATTGAGCATGAAGTCCAAAGATTTCTTATATAATTTCTGCCTCCCCACATGCATAGCCTTCTCCATTATCAACATCTTCCAGCAAATGGTGCATTTGTTATAATTGATGAACCTACACTGATGCAACATCATCACCCAGAGTGCATAATTTACATTAGTTTATTAGTTTTTACTCTCAGTGTTCAATTTTTTTGGATTTTGTTAAATGTGTAATGACGTATATGCACAAATATAGTACACACAGAGTAGTTTGACTACCTTAAAAATTCTCTATTCTACACTTATTGATCCCTTCACACTTCCAGCCCTCATCAACCACAGATATTTTGTTTCCATAGTTTTGCCTTTTTGAAAATGTCAAATTGTTGGAATCATATAGTATGGAGACTTTTCAGACTGAATTCTTTCATCTACTAACATGCGTGTAAGTTTCTGCCATGTCTGTTCATGACGTGATAGCTCATTTGTTTTTGTGCTGAATAATATTCCATTTCCTGGAATGTGCCAAAGCTTATTTATTCTTCACCTATTCAGGGCATCTTGGCTACTTCCAAGATTTAGCAGTTGTGAATAAAGTTCCTGTGACCATCCATGTACAGATTATGATGTGGACATAAATTTTGAGCTCCTGTGGGTAAATGCCAAGTAGTGCGATTGCTGGATTATACATGTCTTAGTCCATTTGAGATGTTATAATAAAGTACCATAGACGCAGTAGTTGATAAACAACATAAATTTATTTCTTACAGTTCTGTTGTAACAAACAGTTATGTCTTCTTGGAGAATTTACCCCTTTATTATTATGTAGTGCCCCACTTTATCCCTGGTAACTTTTATTTCCCTGAATTCTCTGCTGTTTCTTAAATTAATATATACACTTTTACTTTGTTTTGATTAGTGTTTGTATAAGACATTTTTCTTCATGAATTTACTGCTAATCTATATGCATTTTATATTAAAACTGAGTTTCTTGTAAAAATATGTTTTGGTCCTTCTTTTTAAGATTTCATTTATTTACTTATCAATGAGGGAGAGCACAAGCATGGTGAATGGCAGGCAGAGAGAGAAGCAGACTCCCCACTGAGCAAGAAACCAGATGTGGGACTTGATCTCAGGACTTTAAAATCATGACATGAGCTAAAGGCAGATGCTTAGCCAACTGAGCCACCCAGGCATTCCAGTCCTGCTTATTTCTTTGTTTGTTTGGTTATTTTGGTTTTTTTGTTTGTTTGTTTAGTTTTGTTTTTAAATCCATTCCAACAATCTCTTTTAATTTGTGTATTCAGACCATTCTTGCTCAAAATGATTATTGATGCAGTTGGATTAATATCTATCATATTTGTTACTTTTTTCTATTTGTTGCCATTGTTCTTGTTTTAGTCTTCTATCCTTTTCCTGACTTTGGTATTTTTGAGTATTTTTATGTGATTCCATGTTCTTTCCTTTCTTAACATATCAGTGGTAGTTTTATTTTTTACTCTTTATTTAGTGGATGCCCCAAATGTTGCATTGTACATTTACATCTATTTACATCTAATCCAAGTCCATTTTCAAATAACACTATAATGCTTCACAAGCAGGGCAGATACTTTATAATAACAAAATAATCCTTGGATTTGTTCCCAGTAGAACTTCCTTATAAAAATGTTAGAAGGAGCACCTGAATTGCTCAGTTGGTTAAGCATCTGCCTCTGGCTCAGGGAGTGATTCCAGGGTACTGGGTTTGAGCCCCGAATTGGGCTCCATACTTAGAACCTGCGTCTTTCTCTTCCTCTGCAGCTTCCCCTGTTTGTGCTCTCTCTCTGTCAAATAAACAAAATCTTTTTAAAAATGTTAGAAAATGTTCTCTAGCGGGAAGGAAAATGATATATGTTATAAACTTAGTACTGCACAAAAAGAAAATAGCATCATAGAAGGAGTATGTGAAGATATAATATAAATTTTATTTTTTTTGTAATTGACCTGACAATCATTTGTCTAATCAACATAATAATAGCAACAATGTACTGTATGTAAGTGGAGACATGAATATGTGTGTTGTGACCAGTTTATTTCACTGAGCATAACTTCCTTCAGGTTCATACATATTGTTGCAAATCACAGGATTTCCTTCTTTTTTAAAGATTAAATAATGTTATCTTATTTCTATACCATATTTTCTCCATCTGTTTATCTGTGCATATTGACTTGGATTACTTCCATAGCTTTAATACGATGACTACTCCTGCAATGAACATGGAAGTGCAGATACGTCTTTGAGATTCTGATTTCATTTCTTTTGGTGCTATACCTAGAGTGATATTGTTAGATCATATGGTAGTTCTA
This sequence comes from Lontra canadensis, assembly GCF_010015895.1. Lineage (NCBI taxonomy): Eukaryota > Metazoa > Chordata > Mammalia > Carnivora > Mustelidae > Lontra > Lontra canadensis. Next base: position 2,584,659 of record NW_022631071.1, on the reverse strand, counting down.
TGCCTAATTTTCGAAGAATCTCAATACTGTTTTTCATAGTTGCTGCAGTTTTCTACATTCCCACTACCAATGTGCAAGGGTTCCAATTTACCTACAACTTTGCTAACAGTTATTATTCTACATTTTTTATAATAGTCATCCTAAAAGTTGTGACACAATATCTCATTGGAGCATTTATTTGCATTTCTTTGATAATCAATAGTGTTGAGCATATTTTCATGTAACCATTGGCCACTTGTATATTATTTTTTAAAAATCTGAATATAATTAACACATAATGTTACATTAGTTTCAGGTGTACAAGACAGTGATTCAACTTCTCTACACATTATACTATGGTCACCACACATGTAGCTACAATCTGTCACCATATATATGTTATTACATTATCATTGGCTATATTCCCTATGCTGTACCTTTCATTTCCATGACTTATTCATTGCATAACTGGAAGCCAGTGTGTCTCACTCCCTTACTTGTTTTGTCCATCTGCTTACCTACTCCCCTCTGGGAACCATCAAGTGTTTGTCTGTTTTTACAATTGACTCTGCATTTTACTTTTTATTCATTTGTTTTATTTATTGATTTATTGATTTATTTATATTTTTATTTAATTTCCTTTCAGTGTTACAGCATTCATTTTTTATGCACCACATCCAGATCTCCATGCAATATGGGCTCTCTGTAATACCCACCACCAGGCTCACCCAACCTCCCAACTTTCTCCCCTCCAAAACCTTCAGTTTGTTTCTCAGAATCCATAGTCTCTCATGGTTTGTGTTTCCCTGCAATTTTCCCCAACCCCCTTCTCCTCTCCATCTCCCAATGTCCTCTGTGTTATTCCTTATGCACCACAAGTAAGTGAAACCATATGATCATTGACTCTGTCTGCTTGACTTATTTCACTCAACGTAATCTCTTCCAGTCCTGTCCATGTTGATACAAAACTTGGGTATTCATCCTTTCTGATGGAGGCAAAATACTCCATTGTATATATGGCCCATATCTTCCTTATCTATTCATCCATTGAAGGGCATCTTGGTTCTTTCCACAGTCTGGCATCTGTGGAAATTGCTGCTAGGAACACTGCAGTACAGATGGCTCTTCTTTTCACTACATCTGTATCTTTGGGGTAAATACCCAGTAGTACAATTGCAGGGTCATAGGGAAGATCTATTTTTAATATTCTAACAAATCTCCATGTGGTTTTCCAAAGTGGCTGCACCAACTTGCATTCCCACCAACAGTGTAAGAGGTTTCCCCTTTCTCCACATGCCCTCCAACACCTGTAGTTTACTGTCTTGTTAATTTTGGCCATTCTGACTGGTGTAAGGTGGTATCTCAATGTGGTTTTGATTTGAATCCCCCTGATTGCTAATGATGATGAACATTTTTTCATATGTCTGTTAGCCATTTCTATGTCTTCTTTAGAGAAATGTCTGTTCATGTTCTCTGTCCATTTTTTGACATGCTTATCTGTTTTGTGTTTGTTGAGTTTGAGGAGTTCTTTATAGATCTTGAATATCAGCCCTTTGTCTGTAGTGTCATTTGCGAATATCTTCTTCCATTCCGTGGGCAGCCTCTTTGTTGACTGTTTCCTTTGCTGTGCACAAGCTTTTAATCTTGATGAAGTTGCAAAAGTTGATTTTTGCTTTTTTTCCCTTGCCTTTGGAGACATGTCTTGAAAGAAGTTACTGTGGCCGATGTTGAAGAGGTTACTGCCTATATTCTCCTGTAGGATTTTGATTGATTCATACTTCACATTTAGGTCTTCTGCCCATATCACATCTATCTTTGTGTATGGGGTAAAAGAATGGTCGGCTTTCATTTTTCTACATATAGCTGTCCAATTTTCCCAGCACCATTTATTGAAGAGACTGTCTTTTCTCCACTGGATATTTTTTCCTGGATTGTTGAAGATTAGCTGTCCATAGAGTTGTGGGTCCATATCTGGGCTCTCTAGTCTGTTCCACTGGTCTATGTGTCTGTTTTTGTGCCAGTACCATGCTGTCTTGGTGATCACAGTTTTGTAGTAAAGCTTGAAATCAAGCAATGTGAGGCCCTCACTTTTGTTTTTCTTTTTCAACATTTCCTTAGCAATTTGGGGTCTCTTTGGGTTTCATACAAATTTTAGGATTGTTTGTTCCACCTCTTTAAAAATGCCGGTGAAATTTTGATCGGAATGGCATTGAAAGTACAGATGGCTATAAGCAATATAGACATTTTAACAATGTTTATTTTTCTGATACATGAGCATGGAATGGTCTTCCATCTTTTTGTGTCTTCCTCAATTTTTTCATTAGTGTTCTGTAGTTCCTTGAGTACAGATCCTTTACCTCTTTGGTTAGGTTTATTCCCAGGTATCTTATCGTTCTTGATGCTATAATAAATGGAATCTATCCTCTAATTTCCCTTTCTATATTTTCATTGTTAGTGTATAAGAAAGCAACTGAAATGCTCCATTTTGGGTGGTCTTTGCCTGGTTTTGCAATCAGGGTAATGCTGGCTTCATAAAAAGAGTCTGGAAGTTTTCATTCTGTTTCTATTTTTTTTTAAACAACTTCAGAAGAATAGGTATTATTTCTTCTTTGAATGTTTGGTAGAATTCTCTAGAGAATCCGTCAGGTCCTTGGCTGTTGTTTTTTGGGAGTTTTTTTGATCACTGCTTCAATCTTGTTACTAGATATTGGTTAATTCAGGTTGTCAATTTCTTTGTGATTTATTTTTGGACGTTTATAGATTTCCAGGAATGCATCCATTTCATCTAGGTGGCTTAAAATTATTGGCATATAGCTGTTGATAATAATTTCTGATGGCTGTTTCTATTTCCTTGGTATTAGTCCTGATGGCTCCTTTTCCATGCATAATTTTATTAATTTGGGTCCTCTGTCTTTTCTTTTGGATTAGTTTGGCCAGTGGTTTATTGATCTTATTGATACTTTCAAAAAACTAGCTTTCAGTTTCATTGATGCATTGTACTGTATCTCTAGTTTCTATTTCATTGATCCTTGATCTTATCTTAATTATTTTCCTTTTTGTGCTTGGGGTTCACTTAATTTGTTATTTATTCTCCAGTTCTTTCAAGGTGTAAAGAGAGCTGATGTATTTGGGATTTTTCAATTTTTTTGAGAGGCTTGGATGGCTATGTATTTCCCCCTTAGGACGACTTTTGTCATATCCCATAGGTTTTGGACCAAAGTGTCTTCATTCTCATTGGTTTCCATGAATTGTTTAAGTTCTTCTTTGATTTCCTGGTTGGCACAAACATTCTTAAGCAAGGTGATCTTTAGCTTCCAAGTGTTTGGATTCCTTCCAAACTTTTTATTGTGGTTGAGTTTCAGTTTCAAAACATTGTGGTCTGAGAATGTGTAGGGAATAATCTCAATCTTTTGGTATCAGTTGAGCCCTGATTTGTGACCCAGTATGTGATCTATTCCGGAAAAAGTTCCATGTCTGCTTGAGAAGAATGATTATTCTCTTGTTTTAGGGTGGAATGGTCTGTATATATCGATGAGGTCCATCTGGTCCAATGTGTCATTCAATGTTCTTGTTTATTGATTTTCTTTGGATGGTCTATTACTGAGAGTGACATGTTAAGTTCCCCTACTATTAATATATTCATACCAATATGACTCTTTATCTTGATTAACAATTGTCTTATGTAGTTTGCTGTTCCTCTCTTGGGGGTATAAATATTTACAATTGTTAGATCCTCTTGGTGCATAGACCCATTAAGAATGATGTAGTGTCCTTCTTTGTATCTGACTACAGTCTTTAGTTTAACATCTAATTTATCTGATATAAGAATCATTACCCCACCTTTCTTTTGAGGCCCATTGGCATGAACAATGCTTCTCGATCACTTCACTTTCAGTCTGCATGTATCCTTAGGTTCTGGGTCTCTTGTACATAACATATGGATGGGCCCTGTCTTTTCATCCAATCTGCAGCCCTGTGCCATTTTATGGGAGCATTTAGGCTGTTCACGTTGAGAGTGATTATTTAAAGATATGTTTTTATTGGCATCTTGTTGCCTTTGATGTCCTTGTTTCTATAGATTGTCTTTGTAAATTTCTGTTCCATGACACTCTTGGTTTTTTTCCTCTTTTATAGAACCCCCCCCTTAATATGTTTTGTAGGGCTGGCTTGATCGTCATATACTCTTTTAAACCTCGCTGGTCTTGGAAGCTCTTTATTTCCTTCCATTTTGAATGTCATCCTTGCTGGGTAAAGTATTCTTGGCTGCATTTTCTTCTCATTTAGTGCCCTGAATATGTCTTTTCTGCTCTTTCTGACTTATGAGGTTTCTGTGGACCAGTCTAACATTATTCAGATGGACCTTCCTCTGTGCCTAAGGAATCTCTTTCCCCTAGCTGCTCTCAAGAGCTCCTTTCTAAAATTTTGATTCATCGGTTTAACAATCAGGTGTCTCAAGGTCTTTCTAGATTCTATGATCTTGGGGGGGTGACCTTTCTTCCTCTAGAACACGAACACTGACTCCATTCTACAGATTGGGAAAATTATCATGGAGAATTTGTTCAACTATATCTTCTAGTCTTCTTTCTTTCTCCTCCCCCTCAGGGATCCCAATAATTCTGAGGTTGGAACATTTCATGGCATCATTTATTTCCCTAATTCTGTTTTCATAGCTTCTAAGCTATTTGTTCCAGGCACCCTCTTGATCCTTTTTCTCTATCAGTTTGTCCTCTAGATTACTAATTCTATCTTCTGCCTTGGTTACCCTACCTGTTCCAGAACTTAGATCAGATTGGATCTCCTTTATAGCATTTTTACCTTCTTCCCAGGTGGCTTTCACTTCTGCCCTAATGGATTCCATTTTGTCATTAATGGTTTTCTCCAACCTCGCCATTACCTTGATAATTGTTACCCTGAATTCCCTTTCAAACATACTGTTTATGTCCATATCCAATAGCTCTGTTGGAGAGGGCACAGTCTCTGAATTTTCCCTCTGTTGGGCATTCCTCCTCCTTGTCATTTTAGTGAGAGGTGTTTGATGGGTTCTGTAGCTGAGTATGTCAACCACAATCCAGGCAAGGTGCACCCTGGAATGCTTCTAAGCAATCATAAGTCACTACCATAAAGAAAGAAAAACAAAAAAAGAGGGAGGAGGAGAGAGAGACAGAAAAAAAAGAGAGAGAGAGAGAGAGAAAACCCAGCCAGAATGGGTCCCAAATGTAAGATATACAAGGTATACAAACAAAAATGGACAAACTAAAAGACTGACAAAAGCAAATGACAAGAAGAGAGAAAAAAAAAAAGAACCCAGCCAAAATGAAATCCAAGGATAAGATTTATAAAATACCACAACAAAAATAAATACACAGAAACCCTGACAGAAGAAAAAGATAGGAGGCTCATTATAAATCCTCAATGTGGGTGAGGAAGGTTATTTTGATTCTTCCTGGGTATATCTTGATATATTTTTTAAATAACTCAACTTTCCAGAGAAAGGGAGATTAAAACTGGATTATATATAGGGGTAGTATTGATTAGGGAAAGAGTATTACATTGAAGCTTACATCTATATATATATTAAATAAATCAGAATAGCAAAAGAAATACACAGGTATATTTATGAAAAAAGTTCATGTTAAAATGTTATTATGGAATTTGTTGTATTGAATCTCTCATTATAATTGTAAATAGGCTAAAAGAATTTTAAAAGAAAGAGAATAGTGAGAGCAAATTAAAAATAAAAGTTGTATCTATGAAATATACAGGCTTTAGGGCAATACCAGGAGCTTAATATCTTCTTTTCCCCAGATATTGGGGTTTTACAGTTTTATGGGGACCCTGTTGGTTGTCCACTCATTTTTTTGGCTGGCTTTCTCGAGGAGGGTCCTGCTGCATTGTTTTTCAGGCAGTCTAGCATGGGTTGAGTTCTCCTGGTCCCTATGAAGGGGATGGGCTCTGAGGAAACTGGTTTTTCAGGCTTTTGTTCTCTGGAGGTGTTTGTTCTTTGGTAGCTTTTTATGGCTTTTCAGAGCTTTAGTGGAAAACAAACTGCACCCAGACCTCCTCTCAGAGAGAAACCTCAGTCTGGTCCCCTCTGGGTGTTCCAGAACACACAGACTCTCCCTCTGGAAACTCCTCTGAGCTGTGCCACCACCCACAGACAGTGTACATCCCCAGCCACCATCTCAGGGGTCACCCAAAGGGCTTGCTTTTCTCTGTACCCCTGTGCCCCTAAAACCGTGAGCGATATTGGTCCAGGGGCCCCACTTCCAGTGGTTACCTTTGCCAGGACTGCTGTCTGGGGTCCAAACTGCCCGAGAGATCCCAACCAGAGATAGCGTGGTGAGATTTTCAAGCCTGGGCTGGGAGTGTTCAGACTCTACTGGTCTAGAGACCACCTGCTAGCATCCACATGGAGATCTCTCAGGGGAGGGTGGGGAGCAGGGTTCAGGCCCCAGTCACACAGTGCATGTGCAGAGTGCAAAATGCTGTGGTTCTAGAGAGTGCTGGCTAGCATCCACCCCAGACTCCCACATGCACTGGAGGGAAGTGTGCCTACCCCAGCACTGGTGCTGGCTGCAGAAAGCTGGGGTATAGATATGGTATCTGGGCAATGGCCTTGTAAAATGAGTTTGGAGGTATTTCCTCCTCTTCAGTTTTATTAGAAGAGTTTCAGCAAAATTGCTATTAATCTTTCATTAAGTGTTTGGTAGAATTTACTATGAAGCCACCTAATTTGAGCTTTCATTTTCTAGTATAGTTTTGATTACTAATTCAGTCTCCTCATATATTAATAGTCTATTCAGATTTTCTAATTTTTCATGATCTAGTTTTGATAGGTTGTATATACATAAGACTTTATCACTGGGGTTAACAATAAGATAATAGCACAGTAGGAGGACTCTAGGCTTGTCTCTTCACACAATTACAACAAGATAACTATGAAAACATCCTAAATATCACCAAAATTGACCTGAAGACTGGTAGGTCAAACTCTACAACTAAAGGTAGAGAGCAGGTCACATCAAAGAAAGGAAGTGCAGAAATGCAAAGAGGGGGCCACAGTTCCATTCACAAAGAAGAGTGAAAGACTAACACACAAGGGAGCACATGGAGAAGATAATTCCCCATAGTCATTGGCATGGAAAGTAAGAGGGGCCAAATTTGAGTTATGGCAACCAGTCTGGCTTAAAGGTCAACAGATGTGTCTGGGATAGAGGCCAGAGGGCATTCCACTGTTCTTGGAAGCAAGTCATGCAAACAACTTGTGGAAATACAAAATGGAAACAGGAATCTGAAGAGCACCTAGGGAGCACAGTGGGGAGGTTATTTGCTCATCTTAAAGCACATTCCATAGAGGCATTATTTATGGAGAGACAGCTCGAGACCAGGGAACTGGCTAGTGCCATTTCTTTCCCCCACCCTTCAGCAAAAGCACATGGCAACTGGTGGGAACCAGCCCAATGTCAATACATACTACCTGACTTGCTTATTCCAAGACTTGCCGCACACGCGTGCACACACACACACACACACACACACAGTACACTGAAATCACCTTTCCCAGTCACACTAGCTTCAGCCCCAGCCTGGCAGACCCACCCCACCAAGAGACCCACCAAAGCACTGCTCACCCTGCATCTCCAGACACAGGAGTTTTGCAGACTCAGTTCAGGTGGCAGTGGTGAGAGATCTTATTTCACAATCCAGTTACACTTTCCACATTCAGGCCAGGGACCAAACACTGCACACAGTAGACAAATGGAGCCTCTGCAGGTAACTGTCTTGAAGGACAAAGAGGACAGGTAAAAACAGCAGAGCACATGGAGTACACATTAGAGACTCCCAGAAGTACCAGACCCTGAGGAACAAGAACCACAGCATGACAGGGCACTATAAGATCTCTTCTTCATAAGGACATTACTCTCATGAACAGTAAACTGAATTTCCTAACACAGAATTAGGAACAGATACTTAGACACAATGAGAAGACAGAGAAATTTATCTCAAATGAAAGAACAGGACAAGGCCACCACCAGAGATCTAAGTGAACAGATTTAAGAAGCATGCTCGATGGAGTATATGAAGCAATGAACATAAGGATATTTGCATAATTTGAGAAAAGAAAGGAAGACATCATTGAAACAAGTAATATAGAGATAAGAAATGACAAAGAAGAGATAAAGGCCTCAATACATGAAACCAGAAACACAATTGATGGAAGGAACACTAGGCCAGAAGAAGCAGAAGAATGAATTAATGTATGCATTCTCTCTCTCTTTCTCTCTCTCCCTAAAATAAGCAAATGAATAAATAAATAATCTTTTAAACAATGGCAAAATATAATGATAAAAAAAATTAAAAGGAACAATACACTAGAAAATAGTAATTTATAGGGCACCTGGGTGGCTCCGTTGATTAAGCAACTGCTTTCAACTCATGTCATGATCCTGTAATGCCAGGATGGAGTCCTTCAATGGGCTCCCAGATCTGCGGGGAGTCTACTTCTCCTTCTGATCTCTCTTCTCATGCTCCCTGTCACTCTCTCTTTCAAATAAATAAAATTGTTTTAAGAGGGAGGGGCACCTGGGTGGCTCAGTGGGTTAAAGCCTCTGCCTTTGGCTCAGGTCATCATCCCAGGGTCCTGGGATCAAGCCCCACATTGGGCTCTCTGCTCAGCAGGGAGCCTGCTTCCTCCTCTCTCTCTGCCTGTCTCTCTGCCTACTTGTGATCTTTGTCTGTCAAATAAATAAATAAAATCTTTAAATTTTTTTAAAAAAGGGGAAAATGGTAATTTACAAGGGAAACCCCATAAGGCCAGCATGAGATTTTTCAACAAAAACTCTCTAAATCAGAAAGGAATGGTGTGATATATTCAAAGTTCTGAATAGTAAAAATCTGCAACCAAAAATACTTCACTTGGCAAGACTATCATTCAGAATAGAAGGAGAGATACAGAGTTTTCCATGCAAATAAAAACTAAAAGAGTTCATGCCCACTGAAACAGCCCTATAAAAAATATTAAGGGTGCACTCTGTGAAGAAAAGAGAGACTAAATGTGAGATTATAAAGGTTGGAACACAAATGCAATAAAAATAAATATTTCTGTAAAAGATCATTTAAAGAACTCACAAGACAAAAGGATATAAAATATGACAACATATACCTAAATTGTGGAGAGGAGAGGAGTAAAAATGGGATCAAACTTAAATGGACGATCAACTTAATATAGATTTGTATATGCAGAAGAGGTTATACACAAACCTAATGGCAACCATGTATTAAAAACCACTAACAATTATGCAAATAATAAAAAGAAAAAATTGAAATATATCACTAAAGAAAATCAGTAAACCATAAATGAGAAAAACACAAGAAAAAAATTAGAGAAAAAATTTCAGAAACAATGACAAAGCAAATAATAAAGATTTTATTCCTTTATTTGACAGAGATCACAAGTAGGCAGAGAGGCAGTCAGAGAGAGAGAGTGGGGGAAGCAGGCTCCCTGCCGAGCAGAGAGCCCCATGCAGGGCTCGATCCTAGGGTCCTGGGATCATGACCTGAGCCAAAGTCAGAGGCTTTAACCCACTGAGCCAACCAGGTGCCCCCAAAACAAATAATAAAATGTCAATAAATACATAGTTATCAATAATCACTTGAAAATGTAAACATAATAAATGCTCTAATCATGAGACAGAGAGTGAAAGAATACATTAAAAAAAAAGCAAGACTCATCTATACACTGCATATAAGAGACTCATTTAAGATCTAAAGGCACATACAGATTGAAAGTGAGGGGATGGAGAAACACCTATTATGCAAATGGATGCCAAAAGAAAGCTGGAGTAACAATACTGATATTGGAAAAAATGGATATTGAAAACAAAGACTATAGGCGCGACCAGGTGGCTCAGTTATTTGAGTGTCTGCCTTCAGCTCAGGTAATGATCCCAGAGTCCTGGGATTGAGTCCCACATTCAGCTCCCTGCTCAGTGGGACGTCTTCTTCTCCTTCTGTCCCTCACCCTCCTTGTGCTCTCTCTCTCTCAAATAAATTAATTTAAAAAAAAGACTGTAAAAAGTGACAAAGATGGACAGACATTATGTAATAATGAAGGGAACAATTCAACAATGAAGGTATAGGAATTGTAAATATTTATGCACCCAGTATGGAAATACCTGAACACACAGAACAGTTAATAACAAACATGAAGAACTGATTGATGATAATACATTAACAGCAGGGGGATTTTTCACCTCACTTACTTCAATGGACAGATCTCTAAACAGAAAATAAACAAAGAAAGAATGGCTTAGAATGACACCCTGGAATAGATAGATTGGGATTTAACAGATATATTCAACTATAGTATATCCCATCCTAAAACAGCAGAATACACATTCTTTTCAAGTACACATGGAACATTCTCCAAAATAGGTCACATATTTGTCCATGAAACCAACCTCAACAACTTCAAGACAATTGAAATCCTACAATGAATCCTTTTCCAATCTATTTTTCACAAGAAAACAATTTGGAAACTCTACAAAAACATGAAGACTAAATAACATACCACTAAACAATGAATTGGGTCAGCCAGGAAATAAAATAAATTTTAGACAATTACATGGAAATAAATGAAAATGAAGACACAAAATTAACAAACCTTTTGAATGCAGCAAAAGTGGTTCTAAGAGGGAAGTTTATAACAATACAGCCCTGCACCAGGAAGCAAAAACAAGTAAACAAACAACCAAAACAAAAACAACAACAACAAAAAACAAAAATAAAAAACCTCAAATACACAACATAATACTACAACAACAACAAAAATACAACCTAATGTTACAGCTAAAGAAGGTAGAAAATGAACATCCAACAAAAACCTAAAATTAGCAGAAGGAAGGAAATAATGAAGATAAGAGCAGAGAAGCAACTGGGTAGCTCAGTTGGTTAAGTGTCTGACTCTTGATTTCAGCTCAGGTCATGATCTCAGAGTTATAAGATTGAGCCCTAGGTTGGGCTTCATGTTCACTGGAGAGTCTGCTTCTCTGCCTTTCCCCCTGCTTGGGCTCTCACTCTTTCTTTCTAAAATATATAATTCTTTAAAAAATTGGAAAATAAATAAATGATATAGAACTTAGAACAAAACAAAACAAACATTAAAAAAAAAAACACAATAGAACAGATCAATGAAACCAGGAGCTGGCCCTCTGAAAAAATAAATACGACTGATAAACCTCTAGCCAGACTTCTCAAGGAAAAAAAAGAGAAAGTACTCAAATAGAATCACAAACAAGAGAGGAGAAATAATAACTAACATCACAGAAATACAAATAATTTTTAGAGACTATTATTATAAAAACTATATGCCAACAAATTAGACAACCTAGAATAAACAGATAAATTTCTAAAAACCTGTGAAATGCAAAAAATGAAAGAGGAAAAAGTACAAAATTTAAATAGACTAAAAACCACGAAGTAAATTGCATCAGGAATCAAAAAAACTCCCAACATACAAAAGTCCAGCACCTGATAGCTTCACAGGAGAATTGTAATAAATATTTAAAGAAGAGGACACCTGAATGTTTCAGTTGTTAAGTGTCTGCATTTGGCTCAGGTCATGATCACAGGGTCCTGGGATTGATCCCTGCATTGGGCTCCCTCCTCAGTAGGAAGCCTGCTTCTTCCTGTCCCACTCACCCTGCTTTGGTTCCCTCTCTCACTGTCTCTCTCTCTCTCTGTTTCAAATAAATAAATAAAATCGTTTTAAAAATTAATAAATAAATAAATATTTAAAGAAGAAATCATACCTATTCTCAAAATATTCCAAAAAATAGAAAAGGAAGGAAAGATTCCAAATTCATTCCATGAGGCCAGCATTACCCTGATACCAAACCCAGATAAAGATATCACTAAAAAAGAGAACTAGAGGCCAATATTGCAATGAACACAGATGCAAAAATCCTTAACAAAATATTAGCAAACTGAATCCAATAATACATTAAAAAAAAAAGCATTCACCATGATCAAGTGGGATTTTTTCCTGAGTTGCAAGTGTGGTTCTTGACATTTGCCAAGTAACCAATGTGACACATCACATCAATAAAAGAAAGTATAAGAACCATATGACCATTTCAATAAATGCAGAAAAAGCATCAGACCAAGTACAATATTTATTTATTCATGAAGGGTGCATGGGTGAATTAGGCTCCCCACTCAGCAGAGAGTCTGCTTGTTTTCCTCTCTCTCTCCCCTTCCACACTTAAATAAATAAATAAATATTTTAATAAAACCTATTCATGATTAAAACCCTCAACAAAGTAAGTTTAGAGCGATCATACCTCAACATAATAAAGGCCATATATGAAAAACCCACATGGAACATTACACTCAGTGGGGAGAAACAGACTTTTTCCCCTAAAGTCAGGAAAAAGGCAAGGATATCCATGCTCATCACTTTTATTCAACATGGTACTGGAAGTCTTAGCCATAACAAACAGACAACAAAAAGAAATAAAAGGCATCCGAAGCAGCAAGGAAGAAGTAAAACTTTCACTCTTTGCAAATGACATGATACTATCTATAGAAAATCCTGAAGACTTTACAAAAAAAAAATGCTAGAACTGATAAAATGAATTCAGTAAAGCTGAAGGATACAAAATGAATGTAGAGAATTCTGCTTCAATAATGAAGCAGTAGAAAGAGAAATTAAGAAAACAATCCCATTAACAACTGTACCAAAAAAACTAAAATATGACCTGAAAGACCTCTATTCTGAAAAGTAAAACACACTAATAAAAGAAATTGTAGACAACACACAGAAATGGAAAAACTTCCCATTCTAATGGACTAGAGGAAAAATATCATTAAAACTTTTATAGTACCCAAAGCGATCTACACATTTCATACAGTCCTTATCTAAATACCAGTAGGATTCTTCATAGAACTACAACAAACAATCCTAAAAGTTGTATGGAACCACAAAATACCCCAAAGAGCCATATGACAGTACAGACAAAAGGTTGATATCCAGGATCTATAAAGAACTCCTCAAACTCAACACACACAAAACAGACAATCAGATCAAAAAAAAATGGGCAGAAGATATGAACAGACACTTCTCCAATGAAGACATACAAATGGCTATCAGACACATGAAAAGATGTTCATCATCACTAGCCATCAGGGAGATTCAAATTAAAACCACATTGAGATACCACCTTACACCAGATAGAATGGCCAAAATTAGCAAGACAGGAAACAACATGTGTTGGAGGGGATGTGGAGAAAGGGGAACCCTCTTACTGTTGGTGGGAATGCAAGTTGGTGCAGCCACTTTGGAAAACAGTGTGGAGATTCCTCAAGAAATTAAAAATAGTGCTTTCCTATGACCCTGCCATTGCACTACTGGGCATTTACCCCAAAGATACAGATGTAGTGAGAAGAAGGGCCATCTGTACCCCAATGTTTATAGCAGCAATGGCCATGGTCGCCAAACTGTGGAAAGAACCAAGATGCCCTTCAATGGACGAATGGATAAGGAAGATGTGGTCCATATACACTGTGGAGTATTATGCCTCCATCAGAAAGGATGAATACCCAACTTTTGTAGCAACATGGACGGGACTGGAAGAGATTATGCTGAGTGAAATAAGTCAAGCAGAGAGAGTCAATTATCATATGGTTTCACTTATTTGTGGAGCATAACAAATAGCATGGAGGACAAGGGGATTTAGGAGAAGGGAGTTGGGGGAAATTGGAAGGGGAGGTGAACCATGAGAGACTATGGACTCTGAAAAACAATCTAGGGGTTTGAAGTGGCTGGGGGGTGGGAGGTTGGGGGAACCAGGTGGTGGGTTTGGAGAGGGCATGGATTGCTTGGAGCACTGGGTGTGGTGCAAAAACAAGGAATACTGTTATGCTGAAAATTAAAAAAAAAAAAGAAAGAAATCTTGAAAAATAAAAGCAAAGCTGGAAGCACCACAATTCCAGTTTTCAAGTTATATTACAAAACTATAGAAATCAAAACAGTACAGTATTGCCATAAAATTTGACAAATAGATCAATGGAACAGAATAGAAAACCCAGAAATAAACACAATTATATCACCAATTAATCTTTGTTAAGCAGAAAGAATACCAATGGGGAAAAGCCAGTCTCCCCAATAAAGATGTTGGAAGAACTGGACAGCAGCATGAAAAAGAATGGAGCTGGACCACTTTCTTACACCATATACAAAAATAAATTCAAGGTGGATTAAACATGTAAGTGTGAGACCTGAAATCATGAAAATCCTAGAAAAGAATACCAACAGTAACTTCCTTGACATCAGCTGTAGCAACTTTTTTCTAAATATGTCTCCTGATAAGAGAGGAATAAAAAGAAGAATAAACTATTGAGACTACATAAAAATAAAAATATGCACAGTGAAGGAAACTATCAACAAAACTAAAAGACAGCCTACAGAATGGGAAAACACATATGCAAATAACATATCTGATAAAGGGTTATTATCCAAAATATATTTTAAAAAACTACCAAAATCAACACCCAGAAAACAAATGATCCAATTAAAAAATGGGCAACAACAGATGTAAACAGACATTTCTTCAAAGAAGAATCCAGATATCCAACAGACACATGAGAAGATGTTTGTTGTCACATTCCATCAGGAAAATGCAAATCAAATTTACTATGAGATATCACCTCACACCCATCGGAATGGCTAAAATCAGCAACACAAGATACATCATGTGTTGGCGAGGATGTAGAGAAAGGGGAACCCTCTTACACTGTTGATGGGCATGCAAACTGATGCAGATCCTCTGGAGAACAGTATGGAGATTCCTCAAAAACTGAAAAATAGAACTACCCTACAATTTAAGAATGGCACTACTGGATATTTATACAAATTAAAAACAACAACAACAACAACACTAATTCAGGTGGACACATGAACCCATATGTTTATTACAGCATTATTTACAATAGAAAAATTATGGAAGCAGCCCAAGTGTCCATTGATTGATGAATGGATACAAAAGTTGTATATGTACACACACACACACACACACACACACACACACACAGGAATATTTCTTAGCCAATAAAAAAGAAGATAATCCTGCCATTTGTAAGGGCATAGATAGAGCTATAGAATATACTGCTAAGCAAAATATGTCAGTGAAAAGACAGATACCATATGATTTCACTCATATGTGGAATTCAAGAAACCAAACAAACAAGTGAAGGGGAAAAAAAGAGAGGCGAACCAAGAAACAGATATTTAATTATAGAGAACAAATTGATGGTTATCAGAAGGGAGGTGGGTAGGGGAATGGGTTAAATAGGTGATGGGGCACCTGGGTGGCTCAGTTGGTTAAGCAACTGCCTTTGGCTCAGGTCATAATCCTGGAGTCCTGGGATAGAGTCCCACATAGGACTCCCTGCTCGGTGGGGACTCTGCTTCTCCCTCTGACCTCTCAAGCTCTCTTTCTCTCATTCTCTCTCTCTCAAATAAATAAACTCTTTTTAAAAATAGGTGATGGAGAGGAGTGCACTTGTGAAGAGCACTGGGTGACGTACGGAACTGTTGAATCACTGTATTCTCCCTACACCTGAAACTAATATAACTATATATTAACTAACTGGAATTAAAATGAAAACTTTAAAACAGGAATGAAGGAAGGAAAGAAGGAATGAAAGAAGGAATGAAGGAATGAACAAAAGAACAAAGGAAGGAAAAGAGGGAGGGAAGGGAAGGAAAGAGAAGAGAGGAAGGGAGGGAGGGAAGGGGAAAGGAGGGCAGTGGAGGAGAAGAGGAGGGAGGGAAGGGAGTGAAAGGAGGGAACGGAAGAAGAAGGAAGAGCAGGGGAGGGGAGGGAAGGGAATGAAAGGAAGGAAAGAAGGAAAATAGAAGAAAAAGAAATGTATCTATTTCTTCTAGTTTATCCCATCTCTTTCATTTATAAGTATCCATAGTACTCTCATAATTCCTTTCATTTCTGTAGCTTCAGTTGTAATGTCTCCTCTTCTGTTTCTGATTTTATTTATTTTTTTCCCTTTTTTCTTAGTCTAACAAGAACTTTGATAACATAAAAACAACTTTTGTTCTCTTTTTTTTCTGTTATTTCTCTAGTCTCAATTTCATTTACTTCTTCTCTAGTCTTTATTATTTACTTCTTTCTGCTAACTTTCAGCTTTTTTTCCCTAGTGACTTGAGGTGTAAATGTAAGATGCTTATTAGTATTTTACATGTATGTGTTTATTACAATAATCTTCCCTCTCAGTACTGTTTTTGCTACATCCTCTAAGTTATAGTGTGTTGTATTTTCACTTTCATTTGTCTCAAGATATTTTCAGATTCTAAAAATTTCCTCATTGGATCATTTGTTCAGGAAATTTTTGCTTGATTTCCACATATGTGTGATGTCCATTCTCCTCCTTTTGATTTGTAACAGATTTTTTTTTTAGATTTGTGGATTTTATAGATTCATACCGTTCTGGTCAGAAAATATATCTGACATAAGTTTTGTCTTCTTTAAATTTGGTAAGACTTGTCTTGTGACCTAACATGTGTGCTATCCTAGAGAATGTTTTGTGTGTACTTGTGAAGAATATGTATTCTGCTGCTGTTGTAGAGAATGTTCTATGTATGTTCTGTTAGGTCCATTTGGTCTATAGTGTTAAATCCTATTTCCTTAGTTTCTGTCTGGGTGATCTATCCATTATTGAAAGTAGAATATTGAAATCCTCTTCTCTTATTTTGTTGTTGTTTCTCCCTTTAGTCCTGTCAGTGATTGTTTTATGTATTTTGGTGTCCTGATGTTAGGTGCATATTTATTTCTAATTATTATATCTTTCTGGTGAATTGATCTTTATCATTGTATTATGTTCTTTGTTGTCCCTTGTGATAGTTTATGACTTGAAGTCTATTTTGCCTGATATATGTATAGCCACCCTGCTCTCTTTTGTTTCTCATTTGTGTAAAATGTCTTTTTGATACCTTTACTTACAGGCTATCTGTATCCTTAAGTCTAAAATGAGTCTCTTATAGACAGCATAGAGTTGGATCTTATCCTATAATCCATTCAGAAGATATGTCTCTTGATTAGGGTGTTTGATGCATTTAAAATAATTTTTGAAGAAAACTAATTGACATTTTGTTAATTCTTTTTCTTTTAAAGAAAATATTTTAATATCATGTAATCTACCTATAGAAAATATATGTGTACTTTTCCATGAAGTTTCACAAAGTGAACAGACTTGTAAACCTAGTACTTAAAAAAAGACAAAGAGGGGCGTCTGGGTGCCTCAGTGGGTTAAAGCCTCTGCCTTTGGCTCAGGTTATGATCCCAGGGTCCTGGGATTGAGCCCCACATCACGCTCTCTGCTTGGTGGGGAGCCTGCTCACCCCCGCCCCGCCTGCCTCTCTGCCTGCTTGTGATCTCTGTCTGTCAATTAAATAAATAAAACCTTTAAAAAAAAAAGACAACACAATAAACAAAAACAACCTGAGAGGCTTCCTCCGGCTGCTGTTGTTCACTATGCATTTAAGAAAAATCACTCACCTGGTTTCTAGTAAGATAGACTTGCTTATTTTGTGAGTTGATATACATTAAATGTTGCCTTTTGTGAAAAGCTTTCTTCCTTTGTTTCTTTTTGTCCACAGTCAAACTGCAATTTTTATTTATTTATTTGTTTGTTTCTTTATTATTTATTTATTTTTTTTAAAGATTTTATTTATTTATTTGACAGAGAGAGATCACAAGTAGACAGAGAGGCAGGCAGAGAGAGAGAGAGAGAAGCAGGCTCCCTGCTGAGCAGAGAGCCCGATGCAGGACTCGATCCCAGGACCCTGAGATCATGACCTGAGCCGAAGGCAGCGGCTTAACCCACTGAGCCACCCAGGCGCCCCTCTTTATTATTTATTTTTAAGTTCCAGTTATTTAACATATAGTGGAATATTGGTTTCAGGAGTAGAATTTAGTGATTCATCACTTACTTACAACACCCAGTGCTCAACACAAGTGCCCTCTTTAATACCCATCAATGATTTACCCTACCCCCTGCCCATCTCCCCTCCATCAACCCTCAGGGGGTTTTATGCTATAGTTAAGAGTCTCTTTATGGTTTGTTTCTCTCTCTGTGTTTCCCTTCCCTTATGTTAGTCTGATTTGTTCCTAAAATTCCACATATGAGTGAAATCATATGCTATCTGTCTTTCTCTGATTGACGAATTTCACTTAGCATAATACACCTTAGTTCTATCAACGTCATTGCAGAAGGCAAGATTTCATTCTTTTTGACAATGAACTGTGTGTGTGTGTGTGAGTGTGTGTGTGTGTGTGTGTATGCCACAATTTCTTTATCCATTCATCAGTTAAAGGAATTTGGGTTCTTTCCTTAATTTCGCTATTGTTGATAGTGCTGCTATAAACAGAGGGAAGCATATGCCCCGTTGAATCACTATTTGTGCATCCTTTATGTATATCCCTAATAATGCAATTGTTGGGTCATAGGGTAGTTCTACTTTTAACTTTTTGAGAAGCTTCCATACTGTTTTCCAGAATGGCTGCACCTGTTCACATTCAAAGGTCACGAGGCTGTTGCCTGAGTTCTCCTAGATTTTTATGGTTTCCTGTCTCATAGTTAGGTCTTTCATCCATTCTGAATTTACTTTTATGTGTGATGTAAGAAAGTGGTCCAGATACATTCTTCTGAATGCTGCTGTTCAATTTTTCCAACATCATTTGTGGAAGAGACCATGATTTTCCCATTAGGTATTCTTTTGTGCTTTGTCGAAGATCACTTGACAATAAGTTGTGGCTCCATTTCTGGGTTTCTTCTTTTGTTCCATTGATCTATGTGCCTGTTTTTGTGCCACTACCATACTATCTTGATGCCTACTGCTTTGTAATATAGCTTGAAGTGTGGAATTGTGATGTATCCAGGTTTGCTTTTCTTTCTCAAGATTGCATTAGCTATTTGGAGTCTTTTGTTGTTTCATACAATTTGTGATGGTTTGTTCCAGTTCTGTGAAAAATGCTGGTGGTATTTTGATAGGGATTGCATCACATGTGTAGGTTGCTTTGGGTATTATAGACATTTTAACGATATTTGTTCTTCCAATCCATAAGCATGGAACATTTTTCCATTTATTTGTGTCATTATCAATTTCTTTCATAAATGTCCTATAGTTTTCAGAGTACAGATGTTTTACCTCTTTGGTTAGGTTTATTCCTAGATATCTTATGGGTTTTTGTGCAATCTTAAATGGGATCTGTTCCTTGATTTCTTTTTCTGCATCCTCATTATTGGTGTATAGAAATGCAACACAAATTCAACATTGCTTTTGTATCCTGGAACTTCACTAAATTCATGTATAAGTTCTAGAAATTTTTTAGTGAAGTCTTTCAGTATTCTACATAGATTATCATGTCATCTGCAAATAGTGAAAATTTGACTTCTTCTTTGCTGATTTGGGTGACTTTTTTTGTTCTTTTTTGTTTTGTGATTGTTGAGCCTAGGACTTCCAGTACTGTGTTAAATAATCAAGGTGAGATGGACATCCCTGTCTTGTTCCCGACCGTAGAGGAAAAGCTCTTAGTGTTTTGTTTTGTTTTTTATCACATGGAAGTTCATGTTACCTGTATGTCTTTCATATATGGCCTCTATGATGTTGAGTTACGTTCCTGTATCCTTCCTTTTTGAAGGTTAATTGTTTTCTATATCTTTTGTAGTTCTTTAGTCCTTTTTCCCTCTTGTGTTGTCTTTCTGTATGTTTCACTGAATTTTTTTTTAATGACACTGTTTCTTTTGCTTTTTTTCTCTTGTGTGTCTTAAGTATGCACTATTTTTGTGGATACCATGAGGCTTAAATAAAATACCTCTCTCTGTGTGTGTCTCTAACTTCCTGTTTTTCCTCCCTTTCTTCCTTTTTCCCCCATCCTTCCATTTTTCTCCCTTCTTTCCTCCCTCACTTCCTTCCTCCCTGCCCCTTCCTTCCTTCTTTCCTTCCTTCCTTCCTTCCTTCCTTCCTTCCTTCTCTTGATTCAAGTTCTCATATTTCCCTTGATCTATCGCTTGGTGTTTGTCATTAATTTTGGAAATTCTTGCACATTAATAATTCATATATATATTATAATATATATGTACATATTTGAACATATATGTATGTGTGTTCTCAATTTTTCCTTTCTCATGCTTCTAGTAATATATATATATAATATATATACTATTATATTATTATGATATTTTGTTTTATATATATAACAAAATATCATAATACATATATCATATTCTATTTATACATTTTGTAATTCTCCCATAGGTGTTAGATTCCCATTCTGCTTTTCTCAGCCTTTTTTTCTCTTTGCACTTCAGTTGGGAAGAATGTTCAACCATACCAATTTCTTCTTTTAGCTGTATTGATTCTTCTAATAAGCCCATATAAAGCATTCTTCACTTCTGTTACAGTGTTTTTTTTTAATTCTACTGTTTAATTTTTATTCTTTCTTGAATTTGCCTACCTTTGTTTGCATTACCTATCCATTTTAGCCTGTTATCAACTGTTTTCATTTGAGTCCTTAACATACAAATTATAGTTGTTTTAAATTGCCTAATAATGCCATTATCTGTGTTACATTGAAGTGTTGTTTTAATGATCACTTTTCTCTCTCTTTTTATTTTTTTACCTATTGGTATGCCTTATAATTTTTTGTTGAAAGATGAACACGAGGTAAATAGGTCTTTGAGATATAAATTGTTAATCTGGCTAGGAATTGGACTGTGTTAAATATTTGCAGTAGCTATAATGTGTCAGAGGCTTCAAATTTCTCTGGTGTCCTTGGTTGTTGGTTTTCTGTTTTTTGTTTTCCTTTGAACTTCTCTAAGTACTGCTCCTCAAAGAAAGCCTCTGTTTTGAAGTTCTTTCAGTTTAATCCCTTGTTATTATACTGGAGTCCTATTAGTGTGGTGATAAGCTGTAGGAGAGAGAAAACTTTCTATAAACTTATGATTAAATCTCAGTATTGAGTGCTTGTGTCTTAACTGTGACCTTCACAAGTGTTTCTTCAGCAGTTATTACTTTTTTTCCCCTTGCCTTGTACTTTCTTCCCATGCCATAACTTTTTTAACCTATTACATTAAAGCCCTGAGTCCTATTGACTATCTTTGTTTGTTTTTCACTTCAGTAATAAGAAAAGACAAGAAAGCACTTGAGATGGAGGGATTCCCATTCTCCACCTGTGATAAGACCTTGAAAAAGTCTTTATCTCTGCATGGTAAGAACTTGTTGAAGAGAAGTCAGTAGGTATATTTCACAAAAGTTATCCTTTTCCTTTCCCTGTCAAAACCTGATGGAATATTTACTGTATCTTCAACATGGGAACCTGGTGGTCCTGGAAGTAATACTTATGCAAATGTGGGATACCACTATAATCAGTGATTCTCAAGAGTTTCTTACTCTTGATCTAGTTCCACACTAAGATTTCATCAAGTTGTGAATCTCTGGATTCACTTGTCTCTGCTGATATTAGGGTGATGGTTTGTACTACAAACTCAGTTTTCTGATGGGTAAAGAAGAGTTATTTATTTTAAGTTTGCATAGGTGTTCTTTGTAGGAATAAGACCGATTACCTTTGAGTTCTTCATATGTTGAAGAGGAAACCAAAAATCATGATGTGAAATGTTTTGGTAAGTGACAAGCAGTGACCAGTTTGTTTCTTTCCTCAATGGGTAGTCAGGAATGACTGACATTTATTCTACTTTACTGATTTAAATATTAAATTTATAAGAATAAATACCGATATTTTTATGTGTCTGCTTATTTAGTCTTATTTTGTTATATTTTTGTCTGGATGTTCCTGTGCCAATAATTTTCTATAAAGGAAGCAACTTTCCAGTGTACCTTGACATACGATACCTTGTAAGTTACATAGAAAAAATAAGAAGAAAACAGTATTTTCATCCTGAGAACACTAAGTAAATATTGACTTGTATATATTGATCTTATGCTCCAATATGTTAATAAATAATATTAATTCTAGTAATTTTCCAGGTGATTCACTTGGATTTTCTAGGTAGACAATAAATTTCCTGGGGCACCTGTGTGGCTCAGTTGGTTAAGTGACTGCCTTCAGTTCATGTCATGATCCCAGTGTCCTGGGATCCAGACTGGCTTTGGTGTTGGGCTCCCTTCTCAGCGGGGAGACTGCTTCTCCCTCCCCCACTTCTCCTGCTTGTGAACTCCCTCTCTCTCTGTCAAATAAATAAATAAAATATTTTAAAAATATTTTTAAAAAATAAATAAAAATAAATTTTCTTCAAAGATTAACAGTTTTTCTCTTCTTTTGAAGTATCAATACTTACACTTTTTGGACTGGAATTGTATTCTTACTGCATATATTAGATATTGCAGTGCAATATTAAATGATCATAGGTAGAAAGCAATTTTGTCTCTTTTTATATGGTTTTCCCTCAAAAACATTAGCTTCAGCGTTGAACATGAGGTATTGACTCACTGAATATTTATTTCGATCATGTCTAGTGTGTCTTTCTATACTACAATGGCTACAATGCTACAAACATTGTCTTATATCTCTAATGTTCCTTTGTAGCTAGAGTCTTGTATAGAAGTCAGAGTCTTCCAATCAGAATCACTCATCAAAGATTTAAGTTAAATTGAGGTACTATGAGTGTAGTGTTTTCATAATGGCTTTTTGACTAGCCAGAGACAGTTTCAAGTTCTTCTAGCATTCATTCTTTATATTGTGAGGCATGTGTAGGCTGTTCAAGAGGTAAAAGCAGACCTTATTGTTGTTTTGATTTGTTTTGACTGATTGTTAATGAGGTTGGGGGGAATATTTGGAGGATTTATTTGCAATTATTTTTCTGTCTGTGAATTGATATTAATTTCCCTTGCTCAATTTTCATTGGGTTGATTATAAAATTCTTACTGATTTCTAAAATTATTTTATATATTTGAGTACTTATTTTTCAGTGATATATATTGAACATATTTTCTCCAATCACATATTCCATTTTCTAACTTATTTATGTTGTCCTTTGTTATAAAGAGTTCTTCACAAAGTAAAATCTATAATTTTTTCTTTTAGCTTCTAGATTGTGTATCTTCCTCTGAAATCCTGAATCTCAAGATTATTAAACACTACTTATTTTCTTTTTTTAAAGGTTTTATTTATTTATATGTGAGAGAGAGAGCATAAGCAGAGGATAAGTAAAGAGAGAAGCAGACTCCCTGCTGAGCAAGGAACCTAATGAAGGACTCCATCCCACGACCCTGAGACCATGACCTGAACTGAAGACAGACGTTTAACTAACTGAGCCACCAAGGATTCCCAAACATTACTTATTTTCTTAATGATATCTCAATGCTCTATTATTTGACACATAAATAATTTGACTTGTTTTACCTTCTGGATTGAGTAGAACTTTTGTAAATATAAACTATTCCTCTTCTACAACTATCATAAAGAATGAGATCTTGCTATTTAAAAAATACATGAATGGAACAAGAAGGTATTATTCTAAGCTAAATAAGTCAGTCAGAAAAAGACAAATACCATAGGATTTCACTTATATTTAGAATTGAAGGAAAAAACAGATGGACATAGGGAAAGGGAAGGGAAAATAAAAGGTAGAAACAGAGAGGGAGGCCAACCATAAGACAGTCTTAACTATAGAAAACAAACAGGATTGCTGGAGGGGAAGTGGGGAGAGGATGGGTTATTGGGTGATAGGAATTAAAAAGGGCACTTGTAATGAGTCCTGCGTGTCATATGCAACTGATAAATCACTAGATTCTACCCCTGAAAGTAATACATTATATGTTAACTAAATTGAATTTAAATAAATTTTTAAAGAAATAAATAAAAAATAAAATATTCTTCCTCATTTAATTTAATATTTTTCTTGCTTGGGATTTTACCTAGACTAACAAAAATGTTGCTCCTGTTTTCTTTTTGTATATCTTAAATATACATGTCATCATTTTAGATCTCTTTTCATTTAAGGTGGGACTTTAAAAAAAGACTTTAAAAGAAGCAGCATGGGGATTTAACACATTCAGGCTTTCGAATTCTTTTATGCTATGTGCCGCATGTTTTCTGTCATATTTTGCAAATTTTTCTCTTCTTACCTAATACCTAAAAGAATATGTTTATTTCAAAATATATTTTCTTGTTTAAGTTTTTATTTATATTCCAGTTAGTTAATGCACAGTGTAATACTAGTTTTATGTGTAGAAGTCAGTGATACAACAAATCAATACCCAGTGCTCATTAAAAGTGCCCTCCTTAATTCCCATCAAGTATGTATGTATTTTCCTTTTGTTATTATGTTATGTTAGTCACCATACACATATGTCATTAGTTTTTGATGTAGTGTTCCATGATTCATTGTTTTTATATAACACCCAGTGCTCCATGTAATCCATGCCCTCCTTAATAGCCATCAATGGGCTAATCCATCCCCTCACCCCTGTCCCCTCTAAAACCTGCAGATTGTTTGTTAAAGTCCATAGTCTCTCATGGTTCTTCTCCCTCTGATTCCCACTCTTCATTTTTCCTTTCCTTCTCTCAATGCTATTCCTTTTGATCCACAAATATGTGAAATCATGATAATTGACTTTCTCTGCTTGACTTATTTCACTTAGCACAATGTCCTCCAGTCTCAGCCATGTTGATGTAAAAGTTGGGTATTGATTCTTTCTGATGGCTGAGTAATATTCCATTGTATACATGGACAACATCTTCTTTATCCATTCATCTGTTGAAGGGCATCTCAGGTCCTTGCACAGTTAGGCTATTGTGGACATTGCTGCTATGAATGTTGGGATACACGTGGCATAGTTTACCCAAAGAAAACAAAAAAGTTAATTCAAAAAGGGCACATGTTGTGATGAGCACTGGGTGTTATATGTAATTAATGAATCATTGAACAATATATCAAAAACTAATGATGTACTATACAGTGGCTAACTGAACATAATAAAAAATTAAAAAAAAATAAAAAATTTAATACATTTAATAAATTTAAACAATTTAAAAAAGAAAAAAAGATACATGCACTCAAATGTTTATTGCAATATTATTTACAATAACCAATATATGGAAACAACCTAAGTGTCCATAGATAGACAAATGAATAAAGAAGGTGTGGCATATATGTCCAAGAATATTACACAACCATAAAAATGATGAGATCTTGCCATTTGAGATAGCATGGATATATCTAGAAAACACTATTTCTATGGGAAATAAATCAGACAGAGAAAGACAAATACCATAGGATTTCACTTATATTTGTAATCTAAAACAAAACAAAACAATAACAACAACAACAAAAACAAATGAAGAAACAAACAAGAAGCAGAATTAGATCTATATAATTCAAAATATAAAATACAAAAAACAAGTTGATAGTTGCCAAAGGGTAGGACATTGGGCAATGGCAAAATAGGTAAAGGGCAATGGGAGATACAGACTTCCATTATGGAATGAATAAATTATGGGAATATAAGGTAGAGATCAGAGAATATAACAAGTGATATGGTAATGGTATTGCATGATGACAACTTGTAGCTACCATTGTGGTGGGCATAGCATAATGAGTAGAGATATTAAATCTTCATGTTGTACACCTGAGACTAGTACATTTTTAATTTTAAACAAATTTCTATTTTTATCTCTCCTTTTTCAAAGCATCCTGAAGTTTTATGCATACAACATTCTCTTGAATCTCTTAGATTCTGATATACACACTTTTTTTTTTGCCTTATGTTTCTAAAATAAGTTTATACCTTTTTGTGGATGAGATTTGTCCCCACCAAATTCACTTGTTAAAGCCTTAACTCCCATGGGACTGTATTTGAATTAAATTAGTTTGGTAAGTGTGGTACTTTGGTCCAATAGGATTAGTGTCCTTATAACATGAGACACCAAAGAACTTACCTTTCCTTTCTCTCTCCACCATGTGAGGACATATAAAGAAGGCAATTATTTGAAAGATAGGAAGAGAATTCTCACAAAAATCTGACCAGGCTGGTGCCTTAGTCTTAAACTTCCAGAACTCCAGAACTGCAAGAAAATGCATTTCCATTGTTTAAGCCATTCAGTCTATGGTATTTTGTTATGGCAGCCCAAGATGACTAAAAGACACTTATAACCAATTTGTAAATATTTTTAATTGATTTGATGAAACATCTTAAACATTTTTTTAAGAATTGAAAAAAATGTATTATTTATACTTTCCAAAATATTTTCTGTTCCTTGGATTTTTTTTCTTTATTTTTCCAGGGGCAATTTTTTTGCTTATAATATTTATCCTTCTATTCAGTGTTATTGGTTTTCATGGAAATTCTAGTGACTTTTTATTTCATATATTTATGCAGGGTTTTTTTAAGATTTTATTTATTTATTTTAAAGAGAGAGTAAGAGAGATCATGAACAGGGGGAACAGTAGAGGGAGAAGACTCCCCACTAAGCAGGGAACCCGATGCAGACCTTTATCCCAGGACCTTTGGATCATGACCCAAACTGAAGGCAGACACTTATCTTACTGAGACATGCAGGCACCCATACTGCAGATGTTTAAATTAAGGACTATATTAGTCAGTATAATTTACTATGGTTGGTTGTGGTGGTTAATTTCCTAATAGATACTTATAAAATGGGTTTATGGTAATAAGCCTATGAAGAACAGATATTGCTGAAAGTCCCATTTCTCCTCAGACTGTGTGAACAGAGAAGAACAAGTACAGTTGAGGATACCTAATGGAAAAAAAAATTCATCCTTTTGTGTTATACAGAAACCTATGAATTATTGTAGTCACCTCACTGTTCCCCAACCACTTGGAAAAATGTAGCATAGCATGGCTGCAGCATAGACAGCAAAATCACGCAGAGTTAGAGTACAGTTCCTATTATTGCTGAAATATGTCTTGAATCTATCACTACTTTCTGCTTCCTATGGCACTTTGTGCATTCTACTTCATTTTTCCCTTTGAATATTACATTTTTCATTATTCCATCCACCTCTTTAAATCCTTTCAATGTCTTCTTTTTGCTCTTAAGAAAAAAAGAGAACTTAACCTATAAATTCCTGTGTGATATAACTCCATTTAGGCTTCATTTCTATGTATTTCTTTTGTGTGATTGCTGCAGCCTGCTTTTTATTTATTTTTTAAAATGTTATGATGATGGTAATGATGATGATGAAGATGATGACAATGATGTTAATTACAGTATAGGTAATATTCAGTGTCATATTAGGTTCGGGTTACAATACAGTGATTCAAAAATTCCTTATATCACCTAGTGTCCATCACAAGTGCATTCCTTAATCCCCATCACCTATTTCACACCTCCAATCATCACTTTGTTTTCTATAAATATAGTCTGTTTCTTGGTTTGTCTCTCTCACTCTCTTTTTCACTTTGATCATTTGTTTTATATCTTATATTCTGCATATGAGTAAAATCATATGAAATTTGTCTTCCTCTGACTGACTTAACAGTATACTCTATAGCTTCATCCAAGTCATTGTAAATGGAAAGATTTCCTTCTTTTGATGGCCAAATAATATTCTGTTATATATATATATATATATATATATATATATATATATATATAATAAAATCATGTACTTTTTATCCATACTAGCCTACTTTATTTTGTATTAGTCAAGATTTCTTTCATCACTAGGCTTTTCAAGATACCATTTTCTTTAGCATCCACATTCTTTCATCTTTTTATTTAATCTTTATGAGCTCAGCTTAAACATCACTCCTTCATAAGAATTTTCTGAACTCCTTAAAGTAGTAAAATCTCCTTTCTTTGTTCTTTCTTGACCAATAAATCTTTACATAATAGAAATGATAATTTGATCAATGTATTTCTCCCTCAACAAGCCAATTTCATGAAAACATAAACTGTCCAGTTTCATTCACCTTATTACCCCCAACATCTTGCACAAAATCAGCACATGGTAAGGACTCAATATATATTTTATACAAAAATATATAAGTAAATAAATGAAATAATACTTTAGCATATTTTATACCTGCAGTATTTGCCACTGTTTTTGTTTTGTTTTGCCTTGCCTTGTTTGTTTGTATGTTTCCTTCTTCATTTGTTATCTGTTTATCCATTAGTGATGCTCAAAGTACCTTGGATTTTGTTCTGCTTATTTCTCTATACTGATCTTTGCAGGTTCATTTATTTTCTGATCTGGAGGATTGATTTCTATTTTTTTCAGCACCTCACTTTTAAATCTCTTTGAATTGTAAATCTTTCTACCATTTTGTTTATTTTTTTCCATCACTGTACCCAAGCATGATTTTGTGTTAACAAGTATCCTCTATTTGTAGGATGATTAGGGACAATAATTTATTTAATTGTGAGTCATAGTAATTAGATTATTTATAGACAAGAACATAGCTTAGTTCTTCAAACCTAAAGAATAAAAATTTTGAATGACAGTTATAAAGAATAGACAAGCAATTTTGGAGCATGAATCACACTGGGCATATGTACTCTTAGTAGGACACTATCATTGTGGAATTTGCAAGAGCAAAGGCAATTTGAGAGAGCTGGATAGCATAGAGATAATGGGAAAAGAGCACTCCATATTGCATAAAAAATATGCACGTGTGCCAAAGGCAAATTCATCTATTACACAATTTACCCATGGGCTCAATTAGAGATAGAGATATATTAATTCATTCTTGAAGTGCAATGACTTAAAAATAACACAGTCCAATCATTACAAACTTTAACAATTAATAGTAAATAATTGAAAACCATGATGTTTCTATTAATAATGATACTGTTGACCCAATTGTGTAATCAGGAACTCTACCAGGTTAATCAAAATTACAACATGTGTAGATATGATACTAAGATGCAAGAACTTAGCCACAAGCCAAGTGACTCAAATCCTTATTTATAGTCTGAGTTAGGAAATACTCTTTAACATTACTTGCCATATCTAAAATGTACACTTTAGTTTGCATTTTACATATGATATTAAGTGATAGATACTTTTGACACTCTTAATGCCCACATTATTTTTAACAGCTCAACTGTTGAAGTTATTTTATAGCCTAGGCGTCCTTAATTTCAACATGATCATTCACCTCTTGTCTTTCTTTTTTTTTTACAAGCTTAATGAAACACATTTTAAATTAGCAGCATGCTATGGAATAAATATAAACAGGTCTATTCCCCAATTTCACTACCATATGTATATGTATATGTATATGTATATATATATGTTTATCAAGCACTTATTGTAAACATTATTAAAATTAAAGCAAAATAAAGTTTTTTTTAAGATTTTATTTATTCATTAGAGAGAGAGAGTAGGAGAGAGCATGAGAGAGGACAATGTCAGAGGGAGAAGCAGACTCCCCATGGAGCAGGGAGCCCAATGCAGGACTCAATCCCAGGACTCCAGTATCATGACCTGAGCCAAAGGCAGTCACTCAACAACTGAGCCACCTGGGTGCCCCATAAAATAAAGTTATTTCTTAAAAAGTGATTTCAGAGGCTCATAATTTAAGAGTTTTTTTGTCAACTTTATTACTTTACTTAGGGAAAATGATGTTCTTAAACTTGTGACCAAATTAGAAAAAACAGTACTGTATTAGAAGACATTAGCCAAGAGCTTCTAAATGCATAGAGTACATTTTACAATAAATTAATAACAGGTTTGGTTAACAAAATATGCAGAAGGGGTACCTGGGTAACTCAGTTGGTTAAGCTTCTGCCTTCAGCTTCGGTCATAGTCCTGGGGTACTGGGATTGATCCCCACACCATGTTCCCTGTTCAGCAAGGAGCCTGCTTATCTCTCACCCTCTGCCTGTCACTCCCCCAGCTTGTGCTCTCTCTCTGTCAGGTAAATAAGTAAAAAGCTTTGAAAAATAAAACAATAATACATAAGTAAGTAATAAATAAATAAAACATACAAAATTTCAAGTTAGAATATTTGTGTTAAATTTATGATTCTGTGACTAGCTATGTGACTTGCATGAATGAACTTTTTCTTAACTTTAGTTTTCCTCTTTGTATAATAAAAATGATACTTTTATTAACAAGTTTTGTGCAAGATAATTAAAATCAAGAACAAAGAGTTACTGTTTGAAACTATAAAGCATGATGCAGATAAACTATTTATTGTATTTTTTAAAGATTTTATTTATTTATTTGAGAGAGAGAGATACACAGCAGGAGAGGGAACACAAGCAGGGGGAGTGGGAAAGGGACAAGCAGGCTTCCCGCTGATAATGGAGCCCAATGTGGGGATCGATCTCAGGACCCCGGGATCATGACCTGAGCTGAAGGCAGATGCTTTATGACTGAGCCACCCAGGCTCCCCAACTATTATTTTATTTTATTTTATTTTGTTTTCTTTTCCCCTGAAGATGTTTTCATTCTGATTCTCTAAATATTTAAACTTATAACACAAGTTTCAAGTATGAAAATTGTCCTCAAAATCCAACACACTATATGTTCCTGCAGCTGCTCTTCGAATACTGCACTATAACCATTTTATTATTCTTAACTTCTTATATATAAATAACTTTAGATTTATAGAAAAGCTACAAAGATAACATAAAACGTTTGTGTACCCTTTATCCAACTTCCCTTAATATTAACATCTTACATTGCTATAGTAACATTACCAAAACTAGTAAGTTAGTACAATATTATTACTAAATGGCAGACTTTATTCAGACATCACCATTTTTTTTTCCCTGTTCCAAGATCAAATCTAGGCTCTCTCATTGTACTTTGTGGTCATGTCCCCTTAACTATTTTCACTCTATGATGGTTTCCCAGTTTTCCATTTTCCTTCATGACCTTGACATTTTGAATACTCATCAGTTATTTTTCAGAATGTCCCTTCATTTCAGTTTTTCTGATGCTTTTGGTCGATTAGTTGAGGTTACTTGTTACGGTGAAAAATATCACATAGATGTCCTTTTCAGTATAAAGAGTATATGTCTTATTATTGGTCACATTAATTTTGGTTAAGGTGGTGTCAGCCAATTTTCTCCACAAAAGTTTCTATTTTCCAATTTGTAATTAATAAATATTTTGTGATAGGTACTTTGAGACTATGGCAAAAGATTTTTTATCTAAATTTGTGCCCACTAATTTTAGCATTTATTGGTGGCTGTTACTTCTAGCAATTATTACTGTAGCATTCTCATAGTGATTTTCCATTTTTCCCACTTGTTCTATATTTATTAATCAGATTATTCTATAAGAGTTTTCAGGGGCACCTGAGTGGCTCAGGTTCTTAAGCATCTGCCTCTGGATCAGCTCATGATCTCAGGGACCTGGGATATAGCCCTGAATTGGGGCCCTCTCCTGACCCCCTGCTTGTGCTCTCACTCTCTCTCTCTCTCTGTCAAATAAATAAATAAATAAAATCTTAAAAAAAGAGTTTTCACACTTTCTCCATTTAGTTATTTATTTAGTCATTTATTTATATTAGTGTAAACTCATGAATATTTACTTCATGCTTTGGGTTATAAAATATCACCAACCTTATTTATATATTTGGTCAAAGTGATCCTGTTTCAGTCCTTGAGATTTCATTCAAGTTGGCTTCTATGCCATTCTGATATGCTTCTATCACCACCCCCCATAAATATTTTTCTTTTCTTTTTTTTTTTTTTCCTAATGCTTCCTTACTTTTTGGCACCACAAGCTATCCCATATTTATCTTGTATTTTCCTTTTCCTAGACTGGTGATTAGATAGTTCTCCAGGGAGCACTGGGTACTTTTATGAAGAATGGTATTCAGAAACTATAATTTGGGTGCTATGTGTACTTATTGTTATTGGGGTACCCACAAGTTATAATCCTTTTCAGGAAACAGAACTAGAATGTATCTATACATATATATATTCACTTCTCTATTTTAAAATATGAGTTTTTACTGGTATTGCCATCTTTTAGTATACCATGAGTTTATTTTAGTATTTTTCTTTTTTTTTGAAACAAAATTTTACATACAATATTGTATTAGTTTCAATTGTAAAACCAAGTGATTTGATATTTATATACATTACAAAACTATCACCACAATAGGTCCATTTTAAATCTAACTCTACTGAATTTATTCTAGCCTTTCCTTTGTAACTTACTTCCATGACAATGAGAAACTTGGCTTACATTATCTCCAAAATGCTTACTCATTTGTTCAACCCTGGTGTAACGTGTTTGTTTTTGTTTGTTTGTTTGTTTGTTTGTTTTGTTTCTGATATAGGTAAAGTAGTTTTAGAATTTCTAAACCCTACTTTGATGAGAAACAAATTTAGAGTTACAGTATCAAGACAGAACATAGTTTTCATTTTACTTAGTTCATTTTTTTAATTTCTCAGCCCCATCTCTGAATACCAATAAAGTCAACTTCATGGATAGTGTTGTTCAAGTCATGTATAGTTGTACTGATTTTCTGCCTCTTTCTTCTATCAGTTTGTTTTAGGAAGAATTATTGTACATTTTAACTGTAAATCTGTCTATTTCATCTTTAAGTTATATCAGCTTCTGACTCATATTTTATAGCTCTGCTGAACAATACAGGAAACAACAGATGTTGGTGAGGATACAGAGATACAGATGTTGGTGGGAATGCAAACTGGTGCAGGCAATCTGGAAAATAGTATACAGGTTCTTCAAAAAGTTAAAAATAGAACTACTCTATGATCCAGCAATTTCACTAATTGGTATTTACCCAATGAATACAAAAATATGGACTCAAATGGATATATGCACCCCAATGTTTATAGCAGCAATGTGTATAGTTCATTATGGAAAGAGCCTACATGTCCATTGATCGATTATTGGATAAAGAAGTTGTGAGATTATATACACACACACACACACACACACACACATACATATACATACATATATACACACACAATGGAATATTACTTAGCCATAAAAAGAATGAAATCTTACCATTTGCAATATGAAGATGGAGCTAGAGTATATAATGCAAAGAAAATAAGTCAGAGAAATACAAATACCATATGATTTCACTCACATGTGGAATTTAAGAAAGAAAATGGATGAATATGAAGAAAAAAAAAAGAGAGACAAACCAGAAAATAGACTCTTAACTATAGAGAACAAACTGAGGGTTGCTCTAGGGGAAATAGGTGGGGAGGTGGGTTGAATGGATGATGGGTATTAAGGGGGGGACACTTGTGATGAGCACTGTGTATTGAATGTAAATGATGAATTATTAGATTCTACAACTGAAACTAATATTACAATGTATGTTACCTAAATGAAATTTAAATAAAAACTTGAAAAAATGAAAAAATAAAGCTCTGTGTTATCTACACATTTTTATAAGTGTTATGTCTACTTGGAGAATTGACCCTTTATCATAACATAAAGTGCGTTTTTATCCTTGATAATATTATCATATTTCTTCTTCTAAAGTCTACTTTATCTAATATTAATATAAATATTCCAGGTTTCAATTAGTTTTTGCAAGGGATATTGCTATTCATCATTTTATTTTCAATTTATGTCTTTATCTTTAATGCAAATTTGCTATAGACAGAATATTGTATTCAGTTTGACAATTTATATGTTTTAGCTCATGTGCTTAAAATATTCATACTTATTGTGATTATTGTTGTGGTTGAATTAAATGGCACTATTTTCGGAATTTTCTATGTGTTATTATGTTCATTTTTTTTTTCCCACGTTTTTTGTTTTAGGTTAATTAAGCATTTTGCAATTTCATTTGATTTCCCTATTGATTATTAATTTATAAATCTTTCAAATATTTTACTCATTCTTGTTTTGCAGCTTAACCATTATGGAGAGTCTATCTGCAAATAAAATTATAACACTTCTCATGTAATATAGGAACTTTAAAACAGTATATTACTAATCTTTACCCCTCTTCAACTCAATCCTTAATATCAGGATTATCATGCATTCTTCTTTTCTTAAATTTTATTTTTTATAAACATATAATATATTTTTATCCCCAGGGGTACAGGTCTGTGAATCTCCAGGTTTACACACTTCACAGCACTCACCATAGAACATACCCTCCCCAGTGTCCATAACCCCACCCCCCCTTGCCCAATCCACTTCCCCATCAACCCTCAGTTTGTTTTGTGATATTAAGAGTCACTTATGGTTTGTCTCCCTCCCAATCCCATCTTGTTTCATTTAATCTTCTCCTACCCCCTTAACCCCCCATGCTGCATCTCCTCTCCCTCATATCAGGGAGATCATATGATAGTTGTCTTTCTCTGATTGACATATTTCGCTAAGCATGATACCCTCTAGTTCCATCCACGTCGTCGCAAATGGCAAGATTTCATTTCTTTTGATGGCTGCATAGTATTCCATTGTGTATATATACCACATCTTCTTTATCCATTCATCTGTGGATGGACATCTAGGTTCTTTCCATAGTTTGGCTATTGTAGACATTGCTGCTATAAACATTCGAGTGCAAGTGCCCCTTCAGATCACTACATTTGTATCTTTAGGGTAAATACCCAGTAGTGCAATTACTGGGTCATAGGGTAGTTCTATTTTCAACATTTTGAGGAACCTCCATGCTCTTTTCCAGAGTGGCTGCACCAGCTTGCATTCCCACCAACAGTGTAGGAGGGTTCCCCTTTCTCCACACCTTCACCAGCATCTGTCATTTCCTGACTTGTTAATTTTAGCCATTCTGACTGGTGTGAGGTGATATCTCATTGTGGTTTTGATTTGTATTTCCCTGATGCCGAGTGATATGGAGCACTTTTTCATGTATCTGTTGGCCATCTGGATGTCTTCTTGAAGAAATGTCTGTTCATGTCTTCTGCACATTTCTTGATTGGATTATTTGTTCTTTGGGTGTTGAGTTTGCTAAGTTCTTTAGAGATTTTTAGATACTAGCCCTTTATCTGATATGTTGTTTGCAAATATCTTCTCCCATTCTGTCAGTTGTCTTTTGGTTTTGTTAACTGTTTCCTTTGCTGTGCAAAAGCTTTTGAACTTGATGAAGTCCCAATAGTTCATTTTTGCCCTTGCTTCCCTTGCTTTTGCGATATTCCTAGGAAGATGTTGCTGCGGCTGAGATCAAAGAGGTTGATGCCTGTGTTATCCTCAAGGATTTTGATGGATTCCTTTCTCACATTGAGGTCCTTCATCCATTTTGAGTCTATTTTTGTGTGTGGTGTAAGGAAATGATCCAATTCCATTTTTCTGCATGTGGCTGTCCAATTTTCCCAAAACCATTTATTGAAGAGGCTGTCTTTTTTCCATTGGACATTCTTTCCTGCTTTGTGGGAGATTAGTTGACCATAGAGTTGAGGGTCTATTTCTGGGCTCTCTATTCTGTTCCATTGATCTATGTGTCTGTTTTTGTGCCAGTACCATGCTGTCTTGATGATGACAGCTTTGTAATAGAGCTTGAAGTCTGGAATTGTGATGCTCCCAACTTTGGCTTTCTTTTTCAATATTCCTTTGGCTATTCGAGGTCTTTTCTGGTTCCATATAAATTTTAGGATTATTTGTTCCATTTCTTTGAAAAAAATGGATGGTACTTTGATAGGAATTGCATTAAATGTGTAGATTGCTTTAGGTAGCATAGACATTTTCACAATATTTATTCTTCCAATCCAGGAGTATGGAACATTTTTCCATTTCTTTGTGTCTTCCTCAATTTCTTTCATGAGTACTTCATGGTTTTCTGAATATAGATTCTTAGCCTCTTTGGTTAGGTTTATTCCTAAGTATCTTATAGTTTTGGGTGCAATTGTAAATGGGATTGACTCCTTAATTTCTCTTTCTTCTGTCTTGTTGTTGGTGTAGACCAATGCAACTGATTTCTGTGCATTGATTTTATATTCTGATACTTTTTTGAATTCCTGTACAAGTTCTAGCAGTTTTGGAGTGGAGTCTTTTGGGTTTTCCACATATAGTACCATATCATCTACGAAAAGTGATAGTTTGACTTCTTCTTTGCCGATTTGGATGCCTTTAATTTCCTTTTGTTGTCTGATTGTTGAGGCTAGGACTTCTAGTACTATGTTGAATAGCAGTGGTGATAATGGACATCCCTGCCGTGTTCCTGACCTTAGTGGAAAAGCTTTCAGTTTTTCTCCATTGAGAATGATATTTGCGGTGGGTTTTTCATAGATGGCTTTGATAATATTGAGGTATGTGCCCTCTATCCCTACACTTTGAAGAGTTTTGATCAGGAAGGGATGCTGTACTTTGTCAAATGCTTTTTCAGCATCTATTGAGAGTATCTTATGGTTCTTGTTCTTTCTTTTATTAATGTGTTGTATCACATTGATTGATGTGCGGATGTTGAACCAACCTTGAAGCTCTGGAATAAATCCCACTTGGTCATGGTGGATAATCCTTTTAATGTACTGTTCAATCCTATTGGCTATTATTTTGGTGAGAATTTTTGCATCTGTGTTCATCAAGGATATTGGTCTGTAGTTCTCTTTTTTGATGGGATCCTTGTCTGCTTTCGGGATCAAAGTGATGCTGGCCTCATAAAATGAGTTTGGAAGTTTTCCTTCCATTTCTATTTTTTGGAACAGTTTCAGGAGAATAGGAATTTGTTCTCGTTTAAATGTTTGGTAGAATCCCCCTGGAATCCCTCTGGCCCTGGGCATTTGTTTTTTTGGAGATTTTTGATGACTGTTTCAATCTCCTTACTGATTATGTGTCTGTTCAGGCTTTCTATTTCTTCCTGGTTCAGTTGTGGTAGTTTA
This sequence comes from Lontra canadensis, assembly GCF_010015895.1. Lineage (NCBI taxonomy): Eukaryota > Metazoa > Chordata > Mammalia > Carnivora > Mustelidae > Lontra > Lontra canadensis. Next base: position 2,547,886 of record NW_022631071.1, on the reverse strand, counting down.
TATGTCTCTAGGAATGCCTCCATTTCTTCCAGATTGTCAAATTTGTTGGCATAGAGTTGCTCATAGTATATTCTTATAATTGTCTGTATTTCTTTGGTGTTAGTTGTAATCTCTCCTCTTTCAATCATGATTTTATTTATTTGGGTCCTCTCTCTTTTCTTTTTGATAAGTCTGGCCAGGGGTTTATCAATCTTATTAATTCTTTCAAAGAACCAGCTCCTAGTTTCATTGATTTGTTCTTTTTTTATTTTTTATTTTTTTCTATTTCATTGATTTCTGCTCTGATCTTTATGATTTCTCTTCTCCTGCTGGGTTTAGGGTTTCTTTCTTGTTCTTTCTCCAGCTCCTTTAGGTGTAGGGTTAAGTTGTGTACCTGAGACCTTTCTTGTTACTTGAGAAAGGCTTGTACCACTATATATTTTCCTCTCAGGACTGCCTTTGTTGTGTCCCACAGATTTTGAACCATTGTGTTTTCATTATCATTTGTTTCCATGAATTTTTTCAATTCTTCTTTAATTTCCTGGTTTACCCATTCATTCTTTAGAAGGATGCTGTTTAGTCTCCATGTATTTGGGTTCTTTCCAAATTTCCTCTTGTGATTGAGTTCTAGCTTCAGAGCATTGTGGTCTGAAAATATGCAGGGAATGATCCCAATCTTTTGATACCGGTTGAGACCTGATTTAGAACCAAGGATGTGATCTATTCTGGAGAATGTTCCATGGGCATTAAGGAAGAATGTGTATTCTCTTGCTTTGGGATGAAATGTTCTGAATATATCTGTGATGTCCATCTGGTCCAGTGTGTCATTTAAGGCCTTTATTTCCTTGTGGATCTTTTGCTTGGATGATCTGTCCATTTCAGTGAGGGGAGTGTTAAAGTCCCCTACTATTATTGTATTATTGTTGATGTGTTTCTTTGATTTTGTTATTAATTGGTTTATATAGTTGGCTGCTCCCACCTTAGGGGCATAGATATTTAAAATTGTTAGATCTTCTTGTTGGACAGATCCTTTGAGTATGATATAGTGTCCATCTTCATCTCTTATTATAGTCTTTGGTTTAAAATCGAATTGCTCTGATATAAGGATTGCCACTCCTGCTTTCTTTTGATGTCCATTAGCATGGTAAATTCTTTTCCACACACTCACTTTAAATCTGGAGGTGTCTTCGGGTTTAAAATGAGTTTATTGTAGCAACATATAGATGGGTTTTGTTTTTTTATCCATTCTGATACCCTGTATCTTTTGATTGGGGCATTTAGCCCATTAACATTCAGGGTAACTATTGAGAGATATGAATTTAGTGCCATTGTATTGCCTGTAAGGTGACTGTTCCTGTATATTGTCTCTGTTCCTTTCTGATCTACTACTTTTAGGGTCTCTCTTTGCTTAGAGGACTCCTTTCAATATTTCCTGTAGAGCTGGTTTGGTGTTTGCAAATTCTTTCAGTTTTTGTTTGTCCTGGAAGCTTTTAATCTCTCCTTCTATTTTCAATGATAGTCTAGCTGGATATAGTATTCTTGGCTGCATGTTTTTCTCGTTTAGTGCTCTGAATATATCATGCCAGCTCTTTCTGGCCTGCCAGGTCTCTGTGGATAAGTCTGCTGCCAATCTAATATTTTTACCATTGTATGTTACAGACTTCTTTTCCTTGGCTGCTTTCAGGATTTTCTCTTTGTCACTAAGACTTGTAAATTTTACTATTTGGTGATGGGGTGTGGACCTATTCTTATTGATTTTGAGGGGGGTTCTCTGAACCTCCCCGATTTTGATGCTTGTTCCCTTTGCCATATTAGGGAAATTCTTTCCAATAATTCTCTCCAATATACCTTCTGCTCCCCTCTTTCTTTCTTCTTCTTCTGGAATCCCAAGTATTCTAATGTTGTTTCGTCTTATGGTGTCACTTATCTCTCGAATTCTCCTCTCATGGTCCAGTAGCTGTTTGTCCCTCTTTTGCTCAGCTTTATTCTCTGTCATTTGGTCTTCTATGTCGCTAATTCTTTCTTCTGCCTCATTTATCCTAGCAGTGAGAGCCTCCATTCTCGATTGCACCTCATTAATAGCTGTTTTCATTTCAATTTGGTTAGATTTTAGTTCTTTTATTTCTCCATAAAGGGCTTTTATATCTCCTGAGAGGGTTTTTCTAATATCTTCCATGTCTTTTTCGAGCCTGGCTAGAACCTTGAGAATCGTCATTCTGAACTCTAGATCTGGCATATTACTAATGTCTGTATTGATTAGGTCCCTAGCTTTTGGTACTGCCTCTTGTTATTTTTTTTTGTGGTGAATTTTTCCGCCATGTCATTTTGTCCAGATAAGAGTATATGAAGGAGCAAGTAAAATACTAAAAGGGTGGCAACAACCCCAGGAAAATATGCTTTAACAAAATCAGAAGAGAAACCAAATCGTGAGGGGGAAGAAAGGGGATAAAAAGAGGTTCAGAAAAAAAAAAAAGAAACAATTAAAAAAAGAAAATGAATAAAGAAAAAATATAAAGAGGAAAAAAAAAAAAATATATATATATATATATATATATATTAGATAAACTAGTTAAAATACGTTAAAAAAGAAAAGGGTAAAAGTTAAAAAGAATTTAGCAGAAGAAGAGAAAAGAAATTGAAAAAGAAAAAATATTAAATTAACTGCAAGTCTAAAGAATCATGGGGAGAAAGCCATGAGTTCCGTGCATTGCTTTCTCCTCCTCTGGAATTCTGCTGCTCTCCTTGGTATTGAAACTGCACTCCTTGGTAGGTGAACTTGGTCCTGGCTGGATTTCTTGTTGCTCTTCTGGGGGAGGGGCCTGTTGTAGTGATTCTCAAGTGTCTTTGCCCCAGGCGGAATTGCACCGCCCTTACTAGGGGCTGGGCTGAGTAATCTGCTCGGGTTTGCTTTCGGGAGCTTTTGTTCCCTGAGCTCTTTCTGTAGAGTTCCGGAGGACGGGAATGAAGATGGCGGCCTCCCAGTCTCTGGCCCAGAGGAGCCGAGAGCCCAGGGCCCCACTCCTCAGTGCGCCCTCAGAGAACAGCGCCCAATTACTCCCGTCACCCTGGCCTCCAGCTGCGCTCCGAGCTGACCGAGCCTGCGACCAGTTCAAGGTAACCCCGAGTTGAGAGCTCACTCCTCAGCTCTGTCTCTGTAGCCGGCTTCCCCGTTCTAATACCTGTAAGCTCTGCGACACTCAGACACCCCCGATCCTTCTGTGACCCTGCGGGACCTGAGGCCATGCTGACCCCTCGTGGGCTTCACCCCGGTTAAGCCTCTGGAGTGATGTCCCTCAGTGGAACAGACTTTTAAAAGTCCTGATTTTGTGCTCCATTGTTCCGCCGCTTGCCGGCAGCCAGCCCCTCCCACCGTGGTCTATCTTCCCGTCACTTTGGATTCACTTCTCTGCCAGTCCTACCTTTCAGAAAGTGGTTGAGTTTCTGTTTCTAGAATTGCTGTTCTTCTTCTCTTCGATCTCCCGTTGGATTTGTAGGTGTTTGCAATCTTTAGATAAGCTCTCTAGCTGATCTCCTGCTACCTGAAGTAGTCTTAGCCTGCTACTTCTCCACCATCTTGACTCTGATTATCATGCATTCTATCTTTACATATGATAAACACAAAATTCCTTACTACTATTTTTGCTTTAAGCGGTTACATCTCATGACAATTAAATTAGCGAAAAGGGATTTTTACTTTACCTCTTTTTTTAAAATTTCCAGTTTCTTTTGTTAAGTTTTAGACAGTAAAGTTTCTGTATCACATTCCTTCTACCTGAAGATCTTCCTTTAAAAATTCTTATAGATTAGGGGGAAGAGTCAAGATGACAGAGGGGTAGCAGGCTAAGATGACATCAGGTCGCAGGAGTTCAGTTAGTTATCAAAACATTTCAAACACCTACAAATCCAACAGGAGATTGACGAGAAGAAGAGCATCAATTCTAGAAACAGAAAATTGACCACTTTATGATAGGTAGGATGTGAGAGAAGTGAATCCGAAGCGACAGGAAGATAGACTGTGGGGGAAGGGACTGGCTCCTGGCAAGTGGTAGAGCAATGGAGCACAAAATCAGAACTTTTAAAAGTCTGCTCCACTGAGGGACATTGCTCCAGAGGCTAAGTGGGGGCAGAGCCCTCGTGGGGACGGCGTGGTCTCAGGTCCTGCTGGGTCACAGAAGGGTTGGGGGTGTCTGAGTGTAGCAGAGCTCGCAGGTATTAGAGCAGGGAAGCTGGCTACAGAGACGGAGCTGGGGAGTGAGCTCTCAGCTTGGGATTACCTTAAACTGTGATCCCTGGCACAATCAGAGCATTGCTCTTTGAGTAGGGACCCCACAATTGGAATAGCTGGGGAGACTCAACTTCCATCTCTGGAGGCAGGAATCTGTTAGGTTTAGAGACTACAAATGGGGCTGTGTGTCAGAGACAGAAATGCTTGGTCACAGGCTGGGTGAGCTTGGAGTGTGACTGGAGACCATGGAGAAGGGAGTGATTGAGTGCTTTTCTCCAAGGTCACACTGAGGAGTGGCATCCCGAGCTCTTGGCTCCTCTGGGCTGGAGATTGGGAGGCCACCATTTTAATTCCCTTCCTCCAGAGCTCTACAGAAAGCGCTCAGGGAACAAAAGTTCCTGAGAGCGAACCTGAGCAGATTACTTAGCACAGCCCCTGGCAAGGGCTGAGCAATTCCACCTCAGGCAAAGGGACTTGAGAATCACTACAACAGGCCCCTCCCCCAGAAGATCAGCAAGAACATCCAGCTAAGACCAAGCTTACTGACCAGGAGAACAGCAGAATTCCAGAGGAGAGGAAAGCAAGGCATGGAATTCATGGCTTTCTCCCCATGATTCTTTAGTCTTGCAAAGTTAATGAATTTTTTTTGTTGTTTTTTTTTTTGCTTATTTTATTTTTTAACTTTTCCTCTTTCCTCTTCTAACATTTTTAACTAGTTTATCTTAACAATAACTTTCTTAAAAAAATCTTTTTGAACATTCATTATTAGAGTCCTATTTTATTCTTCATTCTATCTAACATTATTTTTTGTATACATATAGGGTTTTTTCTTCTACAAAAATTTTGGGATACAACTTCTAATAGATCAAAATATACCCTAAATCTAGCACAGGGCTTTGTTCTAGTCTCCAGCCTGAGCAAATTCTCTCCACTTTCTTTTTCTTTCTTTTCCCAAGCAACTTATCTTATCAACTCCTTTTTTTAGATGTTTTTTAAAATGTTCATCTTTACAGTCATATTCCATCCCTTCATGTTAATCCTTATTTTTTGTGTGTATATATATGTATATATATATATATATATATATATATATATATATATGTGTGTGTGTGTGTGTGTGTGTGTGTGTGTGTATGTGTGTGTGTGTGTATGTGTGTATAATGTTTTTCTTTCTTTACAATTTTGGGAGGTAGTTTCTTCTAGGAGACCAAAATACACTGAAAATCAACTGAATGGATCTATTCTATTCATCAGTCAATATATATATATATACATATATATGTGTGTGTGTGTGTGTGTGTGTGTGTGTGTATAAATTTTTTAAATGTATTTGAACTTCTTTTTACCCCCTTCCTTCTCCCCATGATGTGGGGTCTCTTCTGATTTGGTTAATTCACATTTTTCTGAGGTCTTTCCCACACTTTTAGTATTTTATTCTCTCCTTCATACATTTTTATCTGGATAAAAGTAAAAGGCAGAAAAACTCACCACAAAAGAAAAGAACAAGAGGCAGTACCAAAGGCTAGGGACCTAATCAATACGGACATTGGTAAGATGTCAGATCTAGAGTTCAGAATGACGATTCTCAAGGTGCTAGCTGGGCCTGAAAGAGGCATGGAAGATATTAGAGAAACCCTGTCTCAAGAAAAAAAAGGCTTTCCTAGAGAAATAAAAGAATGAAAATCTAACCAAGCTGAAATCATAAAAGCTATTAAGCAGTTGCAATAAAAAATGGAGGCTCTTACTGCATCAGAAGAGAGAATAAGTAACATAGAAGACCAAATGATGGAGAATAAAAAAGCAGAGCAAAAGAGAAACAAACAACTATTGGACCATGAGGGGAGAATTTGAGAGATAAATTATACCATAAGATGAAAATAAGATGAGAAATATTAGAATAATTGGGATTCTAGAAAAAAAAAGAAAGAGGGGGGCAGAAGGCATATTGGAGTGAATTATTATAGAGAATTTCCCTAATATGGCAAAGGGAACAAGCATCAAAAATGGGCACAGAGATCTCCCCTCAAAATCAATAAGAATAGGTCCACACCCCGTCATCTAGTAGTAAAATTTTCAAGTCTTAGTGACAAAGAAAAAATCCTTAAAGCAGCCCGGGACAAGAATTCTGTAACATACAATGGTAAAAATATTAGATTGGCAACAGACTTATCCACAGAAACCTAGAAGACCAGAAAGAACTAGCATGATATATTCAGAGCACTAAATGAGAAAAACATGCAGACAAGAATACTATATCCAGTTAAGTTATCACTGAAAATAGAAAGAGATATAAAACGTTTCCAGGACAACCAAAAACCAAAAGAATTTGTAAACACCAAACCAGTGCTACAGGAAATATTGAAAGGGGTCCTCTGAGTCCTCTGAGCAGAGAGAGTCTAAAAGTAGTAGAGCAGAAAGGAACAGAGACAATATACATTGTTGGTGGGAATGCAAGCTAGTGCAACCACTCTGGAAAACAGCATGGAAGTTCCTCAAAAAGTTGAAAATAGAGCTACCCTACGACCCAGCAATTGCACTACTGTGTATTTACCCTAAAGATACAAATGTAGTGATCCAAAGGGGCAAGTGCACTGAATGTTTATAGCAGCAATGTCCACAATAGCCAAACTATGGAAAGAACCTGATGTCCATCAACAGATGAATGGATAAAGAAGATGTGGTATATATACACAATGGAATACTATGCAAGCCATCAAAAGAAATGAAATCTTGCCATTTTCAACGTTGTGGATGGAACTAGAGGGTATTATGCTGAACTAAATAAGTCAATCAGAGAAAGACAATTATCATATGATCTCCCTGATATGAAGAATTTGAGAGGCAACCTGGGGGATTTGCTGGGGGGTAGGGAAGGAAAAAAGGAAACAAGATGGGAACAGGAGGGCGACAATACTTAAGAGACTCTTAATCTCCCTAAACAAACTGAGGGTTGCTGGGGGAAGGGGGGTAGGAAGAGGGTGGTTGGGTTATGGACATTGGGGAGGTTATGTGCTATGGTGAGTGCTGTGAAGTGTGTAAACCTGGCAATTCACAGACCTGTGCCCCTGGGGCTAATAATACATTATATGTTAATAAAAAATTTTTAAAAGTTGCCCTTCAACAGATGAATGGATAAGGAAGATGTGGTCCATATACACTATAGAGTATTATGCCTCCATCAGAAAGGATGAATACCCAACTTTTGTATCAACATGGATGGGACTGGAAGGGATTATGCTGAGTGAAATAAGTCAAGCAGAGAGTGTCAATTATCATATGGTTTCACTTATTTGTGGAGCATAAGTAATAACATGGAGGATATGGGGAGATGGAGAGGAGGAGGTAGTTGGGGGAAATTGGACAGGTGGACGAACCATGAGAGACTATGTATTCTGAAAAACAATCTGAGGGTTTTGAAGGGGCAGGGGTGGGAGGTTGGGTAAGCCTGGTGGTAGGTATTATGGAGGGCACGTATTGCATGGAATACTGGGTGTGGTACATAAACGATGAATTCTGGTACACTGAAAAGCAATGCAAAAAAATAAAATAAAATAAATTCTTATAGAATAGATCTGCTGACAATATATTCCCACATTTTTGTTTGTTTTATACTTTATTTGTATAAAATACTTCTTTGCTTGTTTGTGTGATACAGTTGGTCCTTGATCAACATGAGGGCTAGCAGTTCCAAACCTCCATGAATTTGTAAATCTGTGTATAATTTTAACTTTGCCAAAACCATTATTAGCCCGCTGTTGACCAAAAGCTTTACAATAACATAAATAGTTAACACAGGTTTTGTAAATGTATGATCTATTTTTTTCTTTCAATAGTAACTTTTTCTTTCTTTCTTTCTTTCCTTCTTCTTCTTCTTCTTCTTCTTCTTCTTCTTCTTCTTCTTCTTCTTCTTCTTTCTAGGCTACATGGTGTGTGTATGTATATTTGTTTTCCCCAAATTGTCACAGATATCCACAAATGTTTCCAATATATTTATCTAAAAACTGTGCATATAGATGGATCTGTGCATTTCAAACCCATATTATTCAAGGGTCAACTGTATTTCTTTTTAATCTGATTGCCTTTAAGATTATATTTTTAAGTAGTTTGAACTATATGCCTATGGATGTGTTTGTGTGTATATATGTGCTGTTATCTTATCCTACCTGGAGTTTTCTGAAGTCTTTGGATATATGGTTTGGTGTTTCTCATTAATTTAGAAAAAAAAAAAACTATCCTATGTCCTTCAAATATTTCTTCTCCATCTTCTGTCTATTCTCCTGGGATTCCAATTGTTCATCTGTTAGACAACTGTTTATTGTTCCTAAGCTCTTAGATTTGCTCTCTCTCTTACTTTATCTGTCTAATTTTATTTTTCCTTCTTGTTTTCCAGTTTTGGTTATTTCTATAAGCCTATCTTCAAGTTCACTTATTCTTTCCCTGGCTGTATTAATTCTACTAAGATGTCTGCTAAAATCATTCTTTATCAAGGGTACTGTTTTGTTGTTTTTTTCATTTTTAACATTTCCATTTGATCCTCTAATGATTTAGAATGGCAGTTTGTCAGTAGATTTTTATTTTCTAATGTCAGCTTTACCCTAATTCTTAAGAGTTCCCTTTGTATTGCACTTCAGAGAGAGTATTTGGCTTGCATATTACTTATTCTGCAATACTTTTTTAGACTTGTAGAGGTTTGGAATGGGTTGTACACATTGTTTTTATTAAGACTCAGTATTAAGCAGGCACTTTTTCCCTGGTATATATGGATATTGCTCTTAGTGGTGTCCTTGTACTGGCATAGGTCTGAACCCAGAACCCATTCTTGCCCTTTGCCCTTTCTAGAAGCAATCAGATTTTACTAGTTCCCTGAGGATGACAGTTCCCCTTCTACCACAAACTATGGTTATCATTTGGTGAAGAAGATAAGAAAGTGGAGTCCAGGTGGAGTTTCTTGTACTTTCTGAAATGTCTACTGTCCCTATACCCCATGTATATGGTACAAGGGAGAAATTTTCAGGACTCTCCCAATCTAGTCTGTGATCACCACGTGAGGTCTGTGAAGAAAAAGCATGATAGATGATGTGAACTCTCTGTATTTGTAACCAACATGGGTCTCACACTATCAAATAGATAGTTTACTGAACTTTTCCAATTTGCCAATCATCCCAGGTGAACTATTTTTAGTACTGTGACATTGCATCTTACTCAAATAATCTAGTGCTTGGCTCTCATCTCCCCCAGAAAGTGCTATCTCTATCTAGATTCTGGGATACTTGATTATCTTAAGATGTCAGTACTATGATGGATTGAAGAAAAGTTGTGAACTTGCTGTTGATCTAGCTTTTTTTCACTATAAAGTCAAGAGTAATTTTCTACCTCTCTTTCATATCTAAATGAAATACAGAAGTGCCACTCTTAATAATTTTTATTCTTAGTTTTTCAAACATAAAGATTCATTGTTTCCAAATGTTAATCAAATGTTCCTAGGCTTTTTGATATGCTGGCATATCTCCTCCTCTTTTTAAGGTACCAACTATCAATAATCCTCATTTATTTGTTCTTTATGGATGTCACCATCTATATGAGCCAGAAGTAATATCAAAAGGAAAGTAGTAATCTCTTTCTTCCTATATAGGTGTCCATTTTCCTAATATGTTTATTTTTATTTTTTGAAGATTTTATTTATTTATTTGACAGAGAGAGACACAGCAAGAGAGGGAACACATACTGGGGAAATGGTAGAGGGAAAGGCAGGCTTTCAGCCGAGCAGGGAGCCCTATGCAGGGGTCAATCCCAAGACCTGAGCTGAAAGCAACCACTTATCGACTGAGCCACCCAAGAGCCCCTATTTTCTTAAATTAAAAGAAAGAAAATGAAAAAAATATATATAGTATCTTAAAACATATTTAAAGTTTTATCTAAATATGATTTATTTTTGGAAAATGAATCCAAATTTATTGTTGATGTCTACAATGGTAGCTTACTAAAGGATGTTCATGGTTCTATGAGTTTAACATTGTCTACAAAACCAAAACTTTTTTATCTTTTTAAAATTTTTTTAATCTTTTCATATTGCTTACAAGAATATATTTCCTAGATTTTGGATTTTGATAATGAATATACAGAAAAAAATAGAGGTTATAAAATTAGGTAATTAGCAGTTGAGCAATTTCAGGTTACTAATTCAACTATTCTCAGACTCAGTTCTTATTATACTTGCAGTATTTTTGATTTAGCATGGGTTGCAGTATCAAATAAAATGTTACAGTTAAAATGAAATTGAATCAAATTTTCTTTGCTTAGAAATGAACTAAGCATATTACTGAGTAACACAATAAGTTCTCAGCTCAAATACCAGTATTCTGGAGCTGGCTCACACAGGTTCACAACATCTGATTGTTAAATTTTCAAGAAGTTTGTAAACTGGTATTGCAATTATTAGAAGCTAAAAATTGTCTCATGGCAGAAGTGCTTATACTAGAAAATGCTACAAACCAGAGGTCCTTTCCCCTCCATTAGAGGACTAGTTTATCAGCAAACTATTCCAAATGTCTGGGCAACTCAGGCATAGGAAGCCCATAAAACCTCAGACAGATTAAACTGAGCTCTACATCTAACAGCTTGTTTATGATCAGGAAAAATGGATCAGTTGGTTGACAACTAAAAATAATGATGGGTCTTTAGGCCATCTTTAGGCCACTGTATAATAGCAACATTCATAGATGTATGACAAAGTAATGCAGTCTGGCTTTTTCTTCTCTGATATTACCAAGCAATTGCTGGTAAGCCTGCATTTACAAGTAATAAAAGCAGAACAAAAATTTACAAACCTATCTTGCTTATGTAAATTAACTATAATACTGAAGATATAAACAATAAGGGTAAAATTATAGGATGTTGTAAAATGTTAGGCACCATAATTTTTCTATAAGAGAAATTTTAATTTCAATTTTGACAGCTTAATGTTTTAAATTTTACTCTAAAGTAAATATTGTTATTTATTTATTTATTTTATTGACATATACTTGACATACAATACCCCTGTTAGCTACATTATAATGATTCAATATTTTTATAAATTATGAAATGGCTCCCCATATCTGTCATTACACAAAGTTAGTAAACATTATTGAATATGTCCCATATTTTGTACATGACATCTCTATGAATGTTATTTTATAACTAAAATTTTGTACTTCTCAAGCCCTTTCATCTGTTTCACTTACTCATTACTTTTAACAGATTTTTATTGAATTTCATGAAAACAATCCTTAAATTATCTTTTTCTCTTAAAAGAAAGGTTTGTTTGTTCTTACAATATAAACTTAGCACCACAGTCATTATAGAACATTTGGAATATACAGTAAAGTAGCAGAAAAATACATCACCAAGATTTCACCCATAAAGATAACCACTGCTTGTATTTCTGTCTGTTACATTCCAAATTTTGATGTATTTTTCTTTGCCCTTTTATTTTGAACTTATATTTTTCCACTATTTGTATTACATACTTATAACCATATAACATATATATATATATATATATATGCACTTATGTACATAATTCATTATGTACATTATAAAAGTAGTACATTATTAGTAGTACATTATAATTCATTTTATAAAAGTAGTACATTATAATACATATTGTAAAATAGTACATTAAAAAGAAGTACATTAAAATAAGGAAAATATAACCTATATTGTGTTAATTATATTTACAAGATTTTAGGAAAATGTACCAAAGTGTTAACAGTGTTTATTTCTGGGTGGTGGTGATTTTTAGTCATTTTAAGATGCATAACATAAAAATGCATTAACACAACTGAGAAAAAATTGTACACGCAGATACTTAGGCATAATAATCACAAACATTCACAGGTATTTGGTGAAAAATGGTGAGAGAAGTCTCATTACTGATAATAGCTACCAATTGCAAATTGTTCCTTTTGCCCAACTAAAATCAAGCGATTTAATGTTTCTATAATTCAGAAAAATCACTTCTTAAGTATTTTGATAATGAAAATGGTTACTATACACCTTTGCAATTTTACTTTTGTGGAGTATTTAAAAACAAATTTCTTGTTTGCAATTTTCCTGGCAGAATGCAAATGTAACACAGACTGTTAACAAATATTAGAGCACAATACTACTTCTTGGTTTTAGTGGTCAAAAATATACACAGAGATTTTAGGCACTTGTTGGGTGAATATTTTAGTTAAAGTAACTCACTTTCAAAGAATATAGAAAAATCAATTCCAAATACAAATAAATCTGGGAAATCCTGTATGCCATGCACAGTTTAAAGCAGAGGCTACTCAATTCTCTTGGCAATTTTCTGACCAGCTAAGCACATCATGTTGCACATTTTATTTTCCTTGGTCAATTTCTGTGGCAGGCAGAATTCTAAGATGGCCCCAAAACATTCTTGCCATTAGGTATATATGTACCTTCCCCCATTTAACTCAATGAGACACTAATTTAAGCACTGCTAAAAAGGGATTTTGCAGGTGTAATTAAGGTCCCAAATCAATTGACCTTAAGATAGGGAGATGATCCAGGTGGATTTAACCTAATTAAATTAGCTCATTAAAACCAGAGAGTGTTCTCCAGTTGGTGAAACCAGAGGGTGCAACTGGATCTTCTGCAACAAAGTAAAATATCCATGTTGTTACTTGTTTATAGGGGCCACATAACAAGGTACTGTGATAGTCCTCTAAGTGTGCAGAGCAATCCCTTCTGACAGCTAAAAGGAAAACAGAATCCCCCATCCTACAATCACAAGTAACTGAATTCTGTCAACCATTGAGCTTGGGATAGGACTCTGAGTCAAAATTAGAACTGCAGGCCCTGCTGATACCTTGATTTCAGGCTGTTGAGACCCTGAGCAAACGATCAATCCATGTCATGCCCAGACTTCTGACCTACAAAAACTGAGATTTAAAAAAGAGAAAGTTGGGTCAGGCTTCCTTGAAAAGCTCTCTAGAAATAGAGAAGAGATTCAACTGGTATGATTCTTTTTTCCTTTGGTTTGATTTTTTGTTTCCTATGTTCTCTTCCTTCTTCTAGGCTAAAACTAGTTGCACTCTTTTTGGCAGGTGATTTGGAAAAAAGGAGCTATCTTACAAGTAGACTAGATTAACCTTCAATGACAAGTGGGCCCTTCAAACAAATGAAGACTGAAAACACTGATGGCACCATGAAGTCACCATCTTAGCTCTGAATTGTCTACCTATAGGTTTCTACTTATGTCAGAAAAACAAATAAACAAAATCACTTTTTATTGTTTCTTTAAATTGGGTTTTCTGGGGATGCCTGAGTGACTTGGTCAATTAAGCATCTGCCTTTGGCTCAGGTCATGGCTCAGGTCATGATCCCGGGGTCCTGGGATCAAATCCTGCATTGGGCTTCCCTGCTCAGCAGGGAGCATGCTCCTCCCTCTGTCAGATGCTCCCTCTAATTGTGCTCTCTCTCTTTTTCACTCTCTCCTCTCTCTCTCTCTGACAAATAAATAAAAAAAATATTTTTTTAAATAAATATATTGGGCTTTCCATTACATGTAACTAGACCTGTTCTTATATAACATACTTTACATTAATTAGTTAAACAAACACAACAGCACTGTTAGGTGAATAAAAATATCTTCATTTTAGAAATGAAGAAACATCCATGGAGAGTATATGTAAATTTTCTAAGGTTACACAGCTACAGAAGGAGCCATCATTTAAACCTAGACAATTTAATTTCAGATTCCAGACTTTTAACTCCAATGCCATACTGTCCTAATTCTATGGTAAAACTTTCAAATCAATAGTTTTCCATCATAATGTAAATTCCTGAATTTTTGAAGTTTTTGCAGTATGTTTATTTTGGCCTGAAATTGTCACATTCCTGTCATGTACTCAGCTTCTAAAAACTTACCTATATTTATCAAAACTTTGACATATTTTATTTATTTTTTTAAAGATTTTATTTATTTATTTGAGAGACAGAGATCACAAGTAGGCAGAGAGGCAGGCAAAGAGAGAGTGAGGGAAGCAGGCTCCCTGCTGAGCAGAGAGCCCAATGTGGGACTCGATCACAGGACCCTGAGATCATGACCTGAGCCGAAGGCAGTGGCTTAACCCACTGAGCCACCCAGGCGCCCGAAACTTTGACATATTTTAAAATCTTTATTTCCATCCTACACTTTGTTATTTGTTTGCATGCCTTCCTTGACCCTTTTATCTTGAAAGAATTTCACTGCACCATTTAACAACACATCTGCCACATCCAATGGGTATACTGCACACCCTGTAAACTTCTACAGTGCCATTGCTTCTGAAATTCTGAACTCAAATGGTCCATCATATGACTGCAATGTTCTGCTCATATATTCTCTCATTCACTCATTCATAATATACCTGTTCCTCTTACACAAGTCACTGAAGCCTACTACATTTCTCCTCTGTCAACTATTCATCCTCTTTTAATTGATTTTCATATTCCACCTAAATTCTTCAACTTATCTTTCAATCACTTCTGTGTTGTTATATTAAAATCCATTGCTTATATTCCAATGTACTGGTAGAACTCCTGCACTCTTCATACAGATTGCTAATCAGGAATAGGGAAAAGTACATAATTATGAAGAAGAACCAACAGAAAACCATAGTCTACACATTTATCTTGGACTTTTCCTTATCCATAATAACTTTTTGAGACTCCTTCCATTTTTCTCAAAATTCCAACATTTTTATTATCACTTCTACCAGACACCTTTCCTTCTACTTCAGAGAGAAAATGAACAAACTAAATGAAAACTCCCTTAAATGTATTCTACTAAAGCTATATATGTATACCATCCTCACACAATCCAAGTACAATTCCAGCTCATGTCAAGCTAAAAATTTTAATTGGATACTTAAAAATCTTAATTTATTTTCTCCCTAATTTTCTTGTTCTTTAAAGAAGTGGAATTTTAGGTCAGTTCTCAGTGTCTTTTTTTTTAATTTTATGAAAATTAGGGTATACTAAGCAAATACATTTCTTTGTTCTACTCTGAGTTTAATTAATTTTATTGTTGTTTTTGTTTATTTTTTGTAGAATTCAGAATTAAGAGAGTAAGAGCATATTCCTACATTATTATATTTACTAACTGTTGCAGGTATTTTAAATTTTTAATTAGGAAAGATTGCTTTTATCGTTATAGTTATGATCAAGTTTTTCAGTTTTCCTCTTGGAGTAAATCCCATTCTTTTTCTTTCATATTTACATATACTGACATCACATTTATCTCTTTGTTATTGAAGGACTATTCTCAGTATCATTGATTTAATTAAAATACACACTTAATTATAACTTTTACAGCCTCCGATGTAGATCTCATTATTTAGTTTTGTTAGTTTCCCTGTAGTCCTTATTCTCATCTTAATCAGTTATCTATTCATACCAAATTGTTCTCTTTTTAGTTTTTTATCATTTCAGAGAACTTGAATGTGTTTTGTTTCGATAGAGACTGCAACAAAGTTCCGCTCTTTCTGGTTATTTTAAGATGTTATTTACAAAAACAAAGAGGGTATTTACCAAATTCATTTTCATTTTTGAAATCTCTGGAGAAGTAAAGAATTTCTTCACAGGATCTATGTTTTGTTATTGTTGCACTGCTTTCTTTTCTATCATCCTCAAATGAAGCTACTATTATATGGTTTCTATATTGGAAATTACCTGGATGCATTCTCATTCCACTTAATTATGGGAAAATCCCTCCCTTAAATCTACATTGGGAAATGAATTAGATATGCTCAGCTCCTGGTTCATTTTTTTGTCTTTCACGTAAGATTCACACAATGAACTGGAAAATAATCTTACTTCCATTGACTGGATTTCAGATATTCTAAAATAAATAGACTATAATGAAAAGTGCAATCACTCACCCACACCTTTCACCAGTGAAAGACACCTTTCACTGTGTCTTCCCCATCCCCTACCTCAAACACCATTTGGTTGGAATAAATTATTGGAGATTCTAAGATTCAAGGTACCAGAATTTATTCTCTCCCTCCTAACAGGCTGGTTGTTTTCTTTAAGTTTCAGTCTGTGAATTTGATACACTTGCACAGAAAGCAAAACAGGAAATTAAACTGCCTTCTTCAAAGACAGTGTGCATTGTACGGGTTATACGCTATAGATTCAGACCTTATGTAACTACCAGAATGCTCTCTTAAACATTGCTTTCATCACATTTCATCACCTAAATAAGAACAATCCAATTCTATCTCAGCACTTTTGCTTATACTGTCCCTCTTTTTCCTTTCTCTCTGCCTAACCCTTAATTTTAAGTCAAATTACAAAGTTTATCATTGTTGGCAAGCTTCTGCCTTTTGAAAAGCATAGTACTTATTTTTCACACTCTATGCCCTGTAGGAAGTAAGCTCTATGAAACAGGAATTGTGCTTAACATATTCTCCTCTCCTTTTTATTCTGTTTTACTTACCAGAGCCTACAAAAAGCCATGTCTTATGCTCATTTTTATCTCAAAGACATAATGTGATTCTTATTTAGAATCATCAACAAATATTTGTTAAATTCACAGATTTTGATTAACTGAATGAATGCCTTTGTCATAGACTTTGAGAACTTTTCATATTACATATTTATGAGAACTAACCTGTGTCTTCCCATAAAGATACATCATTGGGGTGCCTGGGTGGCTCAGTTGGTTAGCATCTGCCTTCAGCTCAAGTCATGATCCCAGGGTTCCAGGGATTGAGCTCCATGTCAGGGCTTTCTTCTCAGTGGGGAGACTGCTTCTCCCTCTCCTCCCCACTCATAATCTCTGTCACTATTTCTGTCTCTGTCTTTCTCAAATAAACAAATAAAATCTTAAAGAAAAAAGATATATCACCATCACAATTTCAAGTGACAATTATTTTCCTATATTTTAAAAAGTATTGTAGGAAATATACATTTATAATACTAGTCCTTATTAGAATTGATAAGTAGTACTACTGTATTGAAAAAAGTGGAAAGAAAAAGAAAGAAAAAAATATTTCAATTTCTTTGAGGAAAAGATGTAAATTGTATTATGTACTTCAGAAATATTTCTGAAAATTGTTCAGGCAAAAGGTTTGCTTTTGTAATGTTTATGCTTTTTATTTTAAATAGTGAGGGAACACCATACCTTATTCTAAGGAACACTGGAGAGCTCTCCAAACTTGGATTTCAATCTGATCTTTGCTACTAACAGATCATTGACCTCAAGCAAGTCATAAAACTTCTACAAGCTCAGTTTCATCATTTATAAAGTGAATATTCCTACCAGTCACAGGTTTTTGTGGGAAGGAAATGAAATAATAAACATCAAGTAACTGTAAACATGTTAAACATTATTTAAATATAAGAAATTATTATCATTACTAATAAGTTGTAAAAAAAAAGGAAATCTCAGTTGAACAAAATGAGAATGATGTGATGTCAAGTGTCATGTAATACCTTTCTAAAATCCTGAATTCCAAGATATACCAAGTTTATTAATATAGAGTTGCCAGTGTCTCTGTCACAACTTCGTATTCCATCAGGAGAAAACCTGTTTGACTTTCATCTAACCAACACAGACTAGTTTTTTCAGCATCGTTCCAGGTTAAACTTTCTACAAAGTTATCAATAACTCAGAATATTTAACTTAAATATCTCAACCTTACTGACTTCTTAAAACCATGCCCAGTGCACACAACTCCCTTAGATTGCTTTTGTTCTTATTGCTGGAATGTTTCTATTAAAGAAATTTAGTTAAGACACTATTTTAATGTTTGAAACACCAAATTAAAGTCAGCATATTAACCTTTCATTGAAATGCTCCTATTTTCACATATACAATATATGAATATGGGATATATATATATATATATATATACATACATATATATATATATCATGTACGATTTCAATAAATTTTTTCACTTAGAGAACTAAAAATGTGATAGTATATGAAAAATATTTTTTAAAACATTTTTTTAAATTTATTTTCAGCGTAACAGTATTCATTGTTTTTGCACCACACCCAGTGCTCCATGTAATCCATGCCCTCTCTAATACCCACCACCTGGTTCCCCCAACCTCCCACCCCCTGCCACTTCAAACCACTCAGATTGTTTTTCAGAGTCCATAGTCTCTCATGGTTCACCTCTCCTTCCAATTTCCCCCAACTCCCTTCTCCTCTCTAACTCCCCTTGTCCTCCACGCTATTTGTTATGCTCCACAAGTAAGTGAAACCATATGATAATTGACTCTCTCTGCTTGACTTCTTTCACTAAGCATAATCTCTTCCAGTTCCGTCCATGTTGATACAAAAGTTGAGTATTCATCCTTTCTGATGGAGGCATAATACTCCATAGTGTATATGGACCACATCTTCCTTATCCATTCATCCATTGAAGGGCATCTTGGTTCTTTCCATAGTTTGGCGACTGTGGCCATTGCTGCTATAAACATTGGGGTACAGATGGCCCTTCTTTTCACTACATCTGTATCTTTGGGGTAAATACCCAGTAGTGCAATGGCAGGGTCATAGGGAAGCTCTATTTTTAATTTCTTGAGGAATCTCCACACTGTTCTCCAAAGTGGATGCACCAACTTGCATTCCCACCAACAGTGTAAGAGGGTTCCCCTTTCTCCACATCCCCTCCAACACATGTTGTTTCCTGTCTTGCTAATTTTGGCCATTCTAACTGGTGTACGATGGTATCTCAATGTGGTTTTAATTTGAATCTCCCTGATGGCTAGTGATGATGAACATTTTTTCATGTGTCTGATAGCCATTTGTATATCTTCATTGGAGAAGTGTCTGTTCATATCTTCTGCCCATTTTTAAATATGATTGTCTGTTTTGTGTGTGTTGAGTTTGAGGATTTCTTTATAGATCCTGGATATCAACCTTTTTTATAATAATTAAATTTATTTTTTTAAATAAACATGTAATGTATTTTTATCCCCAGGGGTACAGGTCTGTGAATTGCCAGGTTTACACATTTCACAGCACTCATCATAGCACATACTCTTCCCAATGTCCATATCCCCACCACCCTCTCTCATCCCCCCTCCCCCCAGCAACCCTCAGTCTGTTTTTGAGATTGAGTCTTTTATGGTTTGTCTCCCTCCCAATCCCACCTTCTTTCATTTTTTCTTTTCCTACCCCCCAACCCCCCCACATTGCATCTCCACTTCTTCATATCAGGGAGATCATATGATAGTTGTCTTTCTCCGACTGACTTATTTCCCTAAGCATAATACCCTCTAGTTCAATCCACATCATCCCAAATGGCAAGATTTCATTTCTTTTGATGGCTGCATAGTATTCGATTGTGTATATATACCACATCTTCTTTACTGGATATCAACCTTTTGTCTGTACTGTCATTTGCAAATATCTTCTCCCATTCCGTGGGTTGCCTCTTTGTTTTCTTGACTGTTTCCTTTGCTGTGCAGAAGCTTTTGATCTTGATGAAGTCCCAAAAGTTCATCTTCGCTATTGTTTCCTTTGCCTTTGGAGACATATCTTGAAAGAAGTTGCTGTGGCTGATATCGAAGAGGTTACTGCCTATGTTCTCCTCTAGGATTCTGATGGATTTCTGTCTCACATTGAGGTCTATCTATTGAAAAATATCTTGATGGTATATTGAGAAAGAGCTTCCTACAGAAATATTGATTGCATTAAGAATTCAATACTAAATCTATATGAACTATTATGGATGCATTCTGTCATGTATAAATGAGAGATGAATTTTCTTCATACAGAACCACTTGAGGTTTTTTTGAATGTTAGGAGTTGAAAAAACAAAGTCAAGCCAAGCCTCTCTTTCCAAGGACCAAATGTTACACATTTTGAATTACCAGTTATATTTTTGTCAAATCAGTAATTTGAAATGAAGATAAACCTTTTAACTAAGTTTATTATCTGGTTAACCACATTCAAGGCTGTTAAAATTAAATATACAAATGCACACTCAAGGGCATATGCTTTCTTTGTGCAGGTGAAAGATGACCTTCATTATCATTAAAAATTACTAACATGTCAAGTAAATTATTCATTTTGCAGCATAATTTTTATACATTTTAGCTTACTGCCTTACTCCTTTTTATAAGTACTGACCTAGAAGGACTACTTTCTCCCCTTATCTATTCTGCAGTAGTGAGACTTTCTTTATAAGCCAATACACATGCTTCTATATACTCATAAATCTAGGTGTCAACCATCCCAGACTATATCCTCTTCACTACACTCAGGCAAGATTGGCCACCTGAGATTTTTGTTTGTTTGTTTTGTATTGCTTTTAACTAAAGCTTAATTTAAAATTTATAAACATATAGACAATATCTCATATACTTTTCTTCTATTCTGTACTCCTATCAATCATCCTAGTCACAAACATGGGGAAAATCACCAATGACAATTAGAAGTACATTAATTTTATATGATTTTAATAATTCTCACAGGTTTATCAAATATTCATTCTGTGTAAGACACTATACTAAGTGTTTTCGGAACTTTGAAGATGATGTAAATACTATCTACCTCCTTAAAGACCTAAAGTGCAATAAAAATAGGTATATATGAAAAATTCTGTATATAAGTGACAGGAACCAGAATGCCTAAAAGGAAGAGTTTACCTCTAGCAGAGAATATTTTTGAATTAATTATCTTTTTTTAATTTAATTAAGCAACATATAGTACATCATTAATTTCAGATCTAGAGTTCAGTAATTCAGTTGCATATAACACCAAGTTTTCATCACATCACGTGAATGTATCAGAAACACATAAAGTGAATAATATATCAATTACCCAAGGATCCACTACCCAGATTTAATAAATGATAATAGTCTATTTGAAAATAAATAAATCATTACATATGGAGGAAGGCCCTTTTGGGCTACTCACTGATTTGAAATTGCCTCCTTTAAAAGTAACTACTAAAAGTGGTGTATTATTCTTTTCCATGTTTTTATATTTTTTTCTTAAGCATGAACTCATAAACGATATACCTATATATATAAGTAATTGATATGTGCAGTTTTAATATTTATATATTTATTTATATCTTTTTCATAGCTTGCTGATTTAGTCAACTTTTTATATTAGGGGTATCTATGTTCACAAATGTAAAACATTTATTCACATTGTTATATATTATTCCCTTGTGTGAATAAATATGCCACAAGTTATCCATTCTGCTATTTATGGATAGTTGTGTTCCCAATTTCACTTCAGTGAATATCTTATTATGTGTTTTATTGTATGTATGTCAGTGATCTTAAGCTATGCACTGAACTCTTGGCCATTCCTCACGCTATTCTTTCTCTTGGGTCAGTCCTCTATAGTTTCTCCTTGCCTGCAGTGGTGAGTGTTTGGACCTTGGTCAGAATATGGTGAATTTTAACGAGGTGTCCTCTGGTCTCTGTGTTAAGGGAAACCTGTTGCTATTTCTATTAATGTTGAAGCTTTGAAGAACTCTATATTCAGTAGTCATGGCGTGTACAGCAGGTTTATGCTGGTATTCTGGGGGAAGGCCTGCTGTGCTGGTTCTCAGGTGCATTAGCTCAAGAAAAACAACACTAGCAGAAATCAGTGGGGTGGGACTTGATGTAAGAGGTTTAGGCTGCTAGTGTTAGCACTGTGCTGCTTAGTGAACTTAGTTTATGCTATAGGGAAAGGAAATGGAACTCAATGGTTCTTTTTTCCCTGGAGAGGTAATTCCACCTCTCTGATATGTGCTCCAAGAAGGAGGAATAGCCTCTTCCATTTCATCTCAGAGAACCTTCAGATTGCATGTCTGCCCCTGGGCTATCTGGCCCCCTTCTCCACAGCAGCATTGCAGTACCCTGAGGGTTCCATATAAGTCATTCTGTAGATCTCTATAACTCATTTCTGAGCCCTGCTGGTTGTAAAAATTCAAAAAAAATCAGCCCCTTTCATTTTCCCAGTCAATGGCTTTGAGGAGTGTTTTTCTCGTGTGATCCCCTGTGTGCTCCTCTGTCTTTCTCATGATCCATTTCCCCCCCAGACCACATCTCCACACCTCCTACCTTCCATGATATGTCCACTCCTCTCCCTCTTGCTGTTAAATTTGTTCTTTCAGTCCTCAGAAAAATTTCTTGGGTATTCAGAATGATTCGATATTTATCTAGCTGTGTTCAAGGGACAAAACCAGCCTAGGGTCCGCCTACTACTCTGCCATCTTAGATACTTCTCCTTAGAAATTATTTCTCAAAAATAACTTGTTACAACTTTTAGTAATAAGTAGTACTTTAGAAAATGTCAGTCATTCACCAGTTATTCTAAGTGATTAGTTATGGTGTGACAGTCCTTAGAATAAGCAGTGGTATTAACTTGAAATTAATATTATTGAGAGAATGAACCTTTAAATCAACAAAGATATCACTTGATATTTTTCTTTGTTCCTTAAATATACAAATCTAAAAATATTTAGATTTTAAATTAAATATGATAAAATGACTGCATGTTGTAAGGTGTTGAGAGAATAAATAGGGTAATGTACTAGGCTATATGACACAGACAAAAAATATTTTTAATAAATAGCATACCAAAGTAGATAGCTACACATTTACTTTAGACCAAGATAAAATAACAAAGACCAGCTTTTCCCACCAGCCTGAAACAACAAGAAAATGGACTAAAAGTATAAAACAATGTTTTTCAAGACATTGGATATCAAGTATGAAAGGATTGTGATCTTTTAGAAATGGAAAATGAGGTGAGCCCTAGATTTCCCCAGCTTAGAACTGGATTCCAGGCCATGACTCAGGGAGTGGGAACCCAGAGAGAGCCCAGTGAAGTTCCTAGCCTGAGGATACAGAATTGATGTTCAAGGGGGGAAAAAGCATCTGAATTTCTTGAGGCAGAGTGCCAGGGATAAAAGCCCATGGAGTCCCTAGGCTGAGGATACAGAATTGATGTTCCAGGGGGGAAAAGGCATCTGAATTTCTTCAGGCAGAGTGCCAGAGAAGAGACAGGCACTGAGAGAGAAACTTAAAGAAGTGCAGGGGGTTCCTCCTCAACTTTCTATCGAAAATTCACCTATGCATGTAAGGAAATTAAGGTAGGAGGAGGTCAGGAAATGAGAGGTCTGATGTTCATACAAGGACAAGCATAGTGTCTATTCCCACCACAATTTAGAAAGACTCATGATTCACATAACATTGGATAGAGTATCAGAAGCTCCTGAATTAGCAATAGAAAATAGCCCAAGACTGTATACTTCTTATCTAGCCTTAAAAATGTAAAAGGCAAAAACAGAAAAAAAAAGTGTTTTCAAGTGGCTTAACTGCATCTTAGAACAACATTGAAAGATAACTTTAGATATATAAATATATACAGCAACTGACAAAGTAAAACTCAATGTCTGAAATCCAATATAAATTACCAAGCATACACAAGAAAGTAGATGCACAAAGTGTTCCATAAACACATGAAAAGATACTTAACATGCTCTTTCATTAGAGACACAAATCAAAATAACAGTAGGATACTACTTTTCACATAACAAAATGGTTAAAATTAAAAATACTTGACCATACTTAGTGTTAATGAGTTTATAGAAAATCTTGAAATCTCATTCATTGTTTGTGGAATGAAAATGGCACACAAATTTTGGAAAATAATTTGGCAGTGTCTTAAAAAGTTAAACATGAATCTACCACATGATCTAGCCATTACATTCTTAGCTATTTATCCAAGAGAAATAAAATTATATGTTCATGCAAAGATTTGGACACAAATGTTCTTGAAACTTTATTATACTAGCCCAAAACTGGAACCAATCTAAGTGTCCCTCAGTAGGTGAATAGTTCAGGAAATTATGGTATATCCATACAACAGAGCATGACTCTGCCATGAAAAATAATGGACTATTGACACACACCATGACATGAATGAAACTCAAAACACTTATGCTGAGTGAAAGAATTGAGACAAAATAGAGCACGCATGGTATGACTCCATTTCATAAAACTCTGAAAAATGAGAACTAAATAGCTACAAAACTGACCAATGTTTGCCTGAAGACAGAAGTGGTGGGAAGTATAGGTGCTGGAGAAGGGATTTCAAAAGGGCACAAGAAAAATCTGGGGGATGACAGACATGTTCATTATCTTGAGTCTGGTGTTTTTTCACATGTGTCAAAACTTATTTAATTGTATACTTTAAATATGTGGTGTTTATTGGATGTCAGTTATACTTCAATAAGGCTATTAGAAATTTAAAAAGGAAGATAAGAGGTAATTGTATTTTTAAAATATGTCAGTGAACTTATTAAGCTTCAAGGAAAAAAATGTAAAAAACTTCAGTGAGGTACAGGACTAAGCTAGATGCATGAGGTGAAAAAAACAAAAACTAACAACAAAGGTAATAGAGAAATATAAATACACTCAGATGAATATAAGAATGTGATACAGAGATATAAATATGCAACTTTGAAAAACATATTTTAACTAAGTAGCAATCCTCATGTTATGTTTACAAGGAAGATAAAATATTTTTTTATCTTGATAAAATTCATAAATTTTAAGATAAATTTATATTTTCCTATAAACTAAGAAATCCTTAACAAAAAGAATGGTTAAGGTGTGTCTGGGTGGTTCAGGCAATTAAGTGTCTGTCTTCAACTCAGGTCATAATTCCAGAGTCACAGGATTGAGCCCCACATTGGGCTCCCTTCTCAGTGGGGAGTCTTGCTCCTTCTCTCTCTTACTATCTCTTAAGTAAATAAATAAAAAGTCTAAAGAAAATGGTCAGGTCTAATTGAATCCTGTAAATGATAATAAATTATATCTAAGGGAACAGCATATATATATATATAGATAGATAGATATAGATATAGATATATATAAATTCTTACTAACATTATCCATTGTTCTCCTTTATATATTCATAAGAGAGTATCTGACCACTACTTTAATTTTTTTTCAGCTTTGTTGAGGTATAATTGACAAATAATGTTACCAGATATTTCAAATATACAATGGAGCACCTGGGTGATTCAGTCAGTTAAGCATCCGATTCTTGGTTTAAGCTCAGGTCATGATCTCAAGGTTGTGAGATGGAACCCTGTGTCAGGCTTCATGCTCAGTGCAGAGTCTGTTTGTCCCTTCCCATACCCATCTGCTCCTCCCCTGCTCAGTTTCTCTCTCAAATAAATAAATAAAATCTTAAAAAGAATAAAATAAAATATGCAACATGATGATTTGTTACACACATAAATTGTGAAAGACATACCCCACTGAGTTAATTAACACATGTACAGAACACTGTTTTAAACAGAGAATTCAAACTAGGGTTTGAGAATAGTGTTCTCATGAATTTCAAGCGTATAGCTTTATTAGGGAAGGAGTGGTGTAACTACATAAAATGACTGTAGTATAAGTAAACATATATGTATTAATTGGTGTTTTATTAAAAATAAGTATCTTTACTTCTTGATTCATACATTTGTTTATTTATTTATTTTTACTATAAACTCATGGATTTTTATTTTCTTTGGTAGGTTATAGTATCACACTGTAATAGTTTGAATTGTTTTTTATTTGGCAACTAATGACATGGCTCATCTTTTCTTGTATTCATTGGCAATTTGGATATCTTCTGTTATGACAAGGCTGTTCATGTTTTGTGTATTTTCTTTTTATTTTTGTGGTTTGCCTTTTTACTCTTTTTTTTTTACTCTATTTCCTATGCTGTACTTTTATTTCCATGACTTACTTATTTTATAACTGGAACTTTGTGCCTGTTAATTCCCTTTATTTATTTCTCCCATCCCCAGCAACATCCCCTCTGGCAATTACCAGTTTATTTTCTGTATTTTAAAGTCAATTCTTTTGTTTTTTGTTTTGTTTTGCTTTGTTTTGTTTTTGATTTTTGAATTCTACATATAAGTAAAATCATATGGCATTTGTCTTTCTCTGACTTATTTCTCTTAGCATAACACCCGCTAGGTCCATTCGTGTTGTCACAAATGGCAAGATCTCATTTTTTTAATGACCAAGTAACATTTAATTATATATATACCATATCTTTGTTTTTATCCATTCATCTGTCAATGGACACTTGGGTTGCTTGCCTACCTTGCTATTATAAATAATTTGCAATAAATATAAGGGCCATATATATTTCCAAAAACTGGAAAGTTTAAAAGCAAGTGCAAGTTAAGCACTGTGTTTTTAATAGCTAAAACTTTAAATTTTAAAAATCACAATAAAAAACAGAAATTAGAGATGAATAAAAATGAAAATACAACATAAAACTTATAGAGTACAATAAAACCAATAAGCAGAGGGAAGTTTATAGCCATAAATACCTACATTAAAAAAATAAAATATCAAATTAATAATCTCACTTTATAATCTAAGGGTTTAGAAAATAAAAATAATAAACTACTAGAAGCAGGAAAAAATTATTAAAAATTAGAATAGAAATAAATAAGAGAATAGGAAAACAATAGAGAAATCAATGAAAAATAAGTTTATTTTTAAAAATATATACCAACAAATTTGGCAAACCCTGAGCTAAATTCACTAAGAAAATAGAGATTCAATTAACTTAAAAAATGAGGTTTTAATACCAACTTTACAGAAATAAAAATGATTTTAAGGGAATATTATGACTAATTGTGTACCAACAAATTAGAACACCTAGATCAAATTAATAAACTCCTAGAAGCACACAAATTACTAAAACTAACTCAAGAAGGTAATGTTTGGACAGACCTATAATATGTGAAGATATAGAATCAATATATATTTTTTTAAATCACAACAAAGAAAAGTCCAGGTTTAGTTGGCTTTATTGGTGGTTTCTACTAAGCACAAGAAAGAATTAACACCAACCAGCCTTAAACTTTCCAAATAATAGAGGAGGAAGTACTTCATAATTTATCCTATGAAGCCAGTATTCCTCTACCATCAAAAACAGACAAAAGTCACACACACAAACACAAAATCTACTGACCAGTATCCCTTAAGAACATAGATGTGAAAAAACTCAAAACCATACTAGCAAATCAAATTCAATTACATAGTGAATAGATTGCGCATGATGATCAATTAAAATTTATCCCAGAAATATATAAATGGTTCAACTTAAGAAGTACTATCAACAAAATATATCTTTTAATAAAATTAAACAAAAAAAGCCTTGATGTTTCAACTGACACCCAAAGAATACTTTGCAAAATACAACACTCTTTCATCATAAAAGCATTCATTAAAGTAGGAAAAGAATGGAACTTCCACAACATGATAAAGGACATTTTTTTTAGAAACCTACAGGTAACATTATGATCAATGGCTGAAGAATAAAAGTCATTCCACTAAGTTCAGGAACAAGAAAAGAATGCTGACTTTCAACATTTCCATTTAACATAGCACTGGGAAATCTAGCTAGAGCAATTAGGCAAGAAAGAAAAATAAAAGGCATCCACATTTTAAAGGATAAAATGAAAATATCTCCAATGTCAAGAAGGCATGTTTCTATATATAGGAAATCCTAAACAATCAAAAAAAAATTACAAATTAAAAACAAACAAACAAACAAACAAACCCAGGGGTGCCTGAGGTATGCAGTCAGTTGAGCACCCAACTTTTGGATTTGGCTCAGGTCCTGTTGGGGTTATGAGATCCAGCCCTGTGTTGGGCTTTGCACTCAGTGCAGAATCTGCTTGAGATTCTCCCTTCCTTTCCCTCTGCCCCTGCTGCTTGTGCTCTCTCTCACTCTCTGAAATAAGTAAATAAATCTTAAAAAATATATAACATGGAGGACATTAGGAGAAGGAAAGGAAAAGTGAATTGGGGTAAATTGGAGAGGGAGATGAAGCATGAGAGTCTGTGGACTCTGAGAAACAAACTGAGGGTTTGGGAGGGGAGGGAAGTGGGAGGATGGGTGAGCCTGGTGGTGAGTATTAAGGAGGGCACATATTGCATGGAGCACTGAGTGTGGTGCATAAACAATGAATCTTGGAACACTGAAAAAATAAAATTAAATAAATAATAAAACAGAAAAACTACTAGACTTAAATGAATTCTGTAGTTACAAGGTACAAGATCAATTAAGGAGTGCACTTTTCATGATGAGCACTGGGTGATGTATGTAAATGTTGAATCACTATATTTTACATGTGAAACTAATATAGCACTGTCTGTTAACTAACCAGAATTAAAATAACTTTAAAAAGGAAAAAAAAGACATAAAAATCTGTTGTATTTTTAAACGCCACAATGCACTTACTGAAAAGGAAATAAAAAAAAACAATTTTATTTACAATATCATCCAAAATAATAAAAATACCTAGAGTTAAATTTAACTAAGGAGGCCAAAATCATATATTCATTGAAAATTATAATACAGTGCTGAAAGAAATTAAAGAAGTCCTAAATAAATGGAAAAAACAATTCTGTATCATGAGTTGGAAAACTTGATACTGTTAAGATGTCAATAACTACCCTCAAAAAACTACAGATGTGATGCAATCTCTTTAAAAAATGCATAAACAATGAATTCTGGAGCACTGAAAAGAAATAAAATAAAATAAAATAAAATAAAATAAAATAAAATGGAAAAAAATCAGTGGCCATTTTAGCAGAAATGGAAATACTTATCCACAAATTGAAATGAAATTACAAGTGATATCAAACCACATCCTTGGGCTTTCTAAGCAATAGGAATTGATAAAAGGTGGACAGGGAGTTCCAGGCAAGGCTTTTTTGGAGTTTATGCTCAAGCGCAAGGGGATAGCACAAAGGAAAGACTCTTGATGTTGAAGACTCCTAGGAGAAATTGGGGAATGTTTTAAAGAGGCTTAGGTCGGGGGTGCCTGGGTGGCCCAGTTGGTTAAGTGACTGCCTTTGGATCAGGTCATGATCCCAGAGTCCTGGGATTGAGAACCACATCGGGCTCCCAGCTCCATGGAGAGTCTGCTTCTCCCTCTGACCTTCTCCCCTCTCATGCTCACTCTTACTCTCTCTCTCTCTCTCTCAAATAAGTGAACAAAATCTTTAAAAAAAAAAAGAAGCTTAGGTGGGATAAGGGTTAGGGTTAGCATCTTCCTTCAGTTCAGGTCATGATCCCATGGTCCTAGGGTCAAGTCCTGCATCAGGCTCCTTGCTCAGCAGGAAGTCTGCTTCTCCCTCTACCTGCTGCTCCCACTGCTTGACCTCTCTTTGACAAATACATAAATAGAATCTTTAAAAAAAAAAGGTGATGTTTAAGCACGTAGAGGCTGGGATTTATTGGCACCCATGCACTTAAAGGCCATGCTTCTTCATATATCACGTATTTAATTAGCATGTTAAATCTCCATCTTTGGGTGTGATTTTTAGTATTTTAATGAGGAAGAAAGTCAGTGAAAGGTCAGCATTGGGGTTTATCTTGGTGCACATTGGTTTGGTTCAGTCTTGGCCTGTCTTCCTAATCAGATCCTTCCTTTTGGTAAGAATCCTGCCTCCACATTCCTGCAAATAAGCTACTCAAGGGGAAAACACTTTCAGCTATCTTAAAAGATATAAAACTCAAGAGGCAGTGTTTCAGCTATCAAAGAACAGTGCATTTTGTGGTTAGCTTTGTAGGTACCTGAGTCCAGCCCCTGCTTTGTCTCACGAGGGACCCAAATACTCAAAATAATGTTGCAAAAGAAAAACAAAGGTCTCACATTTCCTCATTTCAAAACTTACTATAAAGTCACAATAATCAAGAGTGTGATACAGATATAAGGATAGATGCATAGATCAGTGAAATAAAATTGAGAGTCCAGAAATAAATCCAAACACCTCTGGTCAACTGATTTTCAGCAAGTGTGTCAAAATCACCCAATGAATAAATATAATGTTCTCTTTAACAAATAGTGCTGAGACAACAGGATATCCACATACAAAAGTACAAAATGAGACATGTCTTTCACATCATATTAAAAAAAAAACTCAAAATGGATCAATTAAATAAATATCAGAGCTAAAAGCGTAACACTCCTAGAAGAAAATATAGCGGTAAAAATCTTTATGACTTTGGATTTTGTAATGTCTTCTTAGATATGACACCAAAAGTATAAGAACCAAAAAAAAATAGATAAATTTTATTTCATCAAAATTAAATATATTTGAGCATCAAAGGACACTACCAAGAAAGTGAAAAGACAACCTATAAAATGGAGGAAAATATTTCCAAATCATATATTTGGTAAAGTTCTAGTATACAGAATATATAAAGGAATGTTATAACTCATCAGTGGAAAAGTAAATAGCTCAGTTTAAAAATGGGAAAAAACATTTGAATAGACATTTCTCCATAAATAATGTTTAAACAGTAATATACAGATGGAAAGATATGCATTACTCATCATCAGAGAAATGTAATGTAGCCATAAAAGGTACCACTTCATGCCTATAAGAATGGCTAAGTAATATTTAGTTTGAAAAAAAGAAAATCACGGTTATTGGTGAGAAACGGGAACCCTTATATTTACATTTCACTGGTGGGAATGTAAAATTCTTTAGTTACTATGAAAAACATTTGGGGCACCTGGGTGGCTCAGTGGGTTAAAGCCTCTGCCTTCGGCTCAGGTCATGATCCCAGGGCCCTGGGATCGAGCCCCACATCAGGCTCTCTGCTCAGTAGGGAGCCTGCTTCCTCCTCTCTCTCTCTCTCTCTCTCTGCCTACTTGTGATCTCTGTCTGTCAAATAAATAAATAAATAAATCTTAAAAAAAAACCATTTGGTGGTTCCTCAAAAAATTATACATAACATTATTATATAATCTAACAATTACACTACCAACCATATACTCTGAAGAGTTGAAAACAGGTACATGAGAAATACTTGCATGTGAATGTTCCTAGTAGCATTATGCAAAAGAAAAAAAATAGTGAAAATAATCTATCTATCAACAGATGAATAGATAAACAAATTGTGGTGTATACATGTAATGGGAAAATATCTTGTCATAAAGAACAATGGATTACGAATACATGTTACAATGTGGATGAACACCCAAAGTGTTATGCTAATTGAAGAAGTCAGACATAAAAGAGTACACATTGTATGATTCCACTTATATGAAATATCCAGAATAAGTAAATTCATGGAGATGAGACAGGTAGTTGTGAAGGGCTTAAGGGAGAGAATGGATAATAAGTAACTACTTAATGGATATAAAGTTTTCCTTTGGAGTGATGAAAATGATTTGGAATTAGATAAAGTGCTTGAATAACATTATGAATGTACAAAATACCCCTGAATTGTCCATTTTAAGATGGTTAATTTTATGTTATATTAATTTTTCCTCAATACAAAATAGCTACTGATATCCATATATAGTCATATATCATGATGCAATATCTTGGGCATAATATATAAGGGAGTGGATTCAGCATTTGTCTCTCAAGATCAAACAACTAAGGGTCAGAGGAAAATGGGAGACATATGGATTCAATATGCCCTTTGTGGTTCTTGAATTCTTTACTTTGTGCATACTTTATCATTATAATAAACCATTAAAACAATTTAAAAAAATAAGGGAACACATGAATTACTCCAAAAGTCATACTAACAACATTTGTTGATTAAATTCTTGAGATAAAAGAAAGGCTAGTAAGATAAAGTAAAAGACCATTTCTAGCAGTATTAAGAAGGTAGATGAAGGACTATGGTTGAATAAACTAAAGAAAGTTAAGGAAATGGGAATGGAATGGGAAAATGCATATTGACCACCGTGGAGTATAGGAGCTTGAAGAAAGTTAAGAAGATCACTTTACCCTATACCTTTTGCAGCAGAAAAATTGGGCTATAACCCAATTATGCAAAACAAAAACAAACAAAACAATAACAGTGCATCCTCACAGAACAAATACTATATAAAATATTAATTTTAGTAAACATTTTTGAGCAACTACTAGAAACAAGGTACTATGGACCACTAAGTAAAATAATCAGTGGCATTATACTAAAATAATTCATATCAGGGGTGTCTACTAGAACCAAGATATGGCAGTTGTAGTCCCAAATTCAATTCTTTTTAGAGTCATCTAATCTTACAGTTTTCTAGGAGCACAAAGCCATCTATTATTACTAGGTAATCCAGTGGGGGGAAAGAGTACAGATGCTAAAATTTGCCAACAAAACAGTATTCACGGTACACCATAGACATCCACAGAAATGTGTCTCTAAAGGGAACTCCAGTGAGACTGGTTCTTTTTGTAAGACAAAGATTATTTTATAATGGGACTCTACTTCATGAGCATAATTAGAGTATAAAGGTTCTCTTCAAATTGAGTTCACCAATTCTCTATGATTAAAACTTTTTTTTTTTTTACTATGTGCTTACTTCTGTGCAATATAAGCAGAAGCTTTCTCTGTTTCCAAAAGTGAACATGTTACACCTACAAACAAAAACCATTAAGCATACACCCAGAGTAATGATAAATTGTTCAACTTCACTGTTTGGTGAGAAAAGTTTATGTTAGAACCTGAACAAATTAACCAACTTTAATTTATAAAGAGGAGACCCTACCAACAACAGAGACTGTGAATGAGCAAGAGACTTTAGAACTAGATGAAGAAAAAAATTCACACAATTGGATTATTTCAAAAGGACTCATTTTCAGCTTGGATAATATCCATCTAAAGATTTTTACCTTACAAATTAATAGTATAAAAGTCCCAGGCTGTGGTAACTCTAATTCAGAGCTATTTTGTATTTACTAAATAGAATGTGACAGGGATCTGAAATAGTTCTATAACACAGAAAGTAATTAGAAAACTTGATAATTTTACCATTGAGAAGAATGAACTGAAATCAACCTTCACTTTAATTATGTATAAAGAAGAAGTATAATTACTGCATAGACAGTAATCAGGAAAAATAAAAGTACTTTTCTCTGTTATCTGGTAGATAGCAAGCTAGCTTGTTTAATCTGTTCACCTTTTGTATAATAAAGATAACAAATTAGTTACTGCAATGCCATCAAAATCTCACCCCATAGTAAAAGTTTAGAAAAAAATAATAATTTTCCCCAATGTAATAATATACTTTTTTCTCTGTTGATATGAAGCCTAACTAGGTAAATTTAAGGAATTTCCTTATAATTCTTCTCCATTTATTAAAATAAGAGCATCTCAGCAAAGTCACAAATTACTAGATACATCAATCCAGGCACAAAAACATTAAAGCCATTAGAGTAATATTATGTTTGTTTCAACCTGATTTAAATTTATTGACTACTTCCTTTATAATGTTAAAGAAATGGGATTTCTCTAGATTTTAGATATTAATATGTACTGTGGACATTTGGGCTGTGTCTACATATTCAATAGCAATATTTCATTCACAGAAACTTGGGTTGACCCAATCAGCTGCAGCATGCATACACAGAAGCAGAGTTGACAGACACCCAGTGCTCTAACCTGCTCCTATCACAGGCTAGTCTGTTGAGCTGGAAGTTAAAGCCAAGTTGCTGAGTCACCATACTTGAGGCTGAAAAATCCTACACTGGTTTGTGAAACAACTAGAAATCTGGATATCGACATCAAGGGGGGTGTTGTGTGCAAGAAAAACTGCAGGAGGCCTTTCTGAGAGTTGAGTATTCCAACAGTCAAGCCACTGCCATCTAAAATGCTAGGACAGATGGCCATATCCAGTAATTTCGCATTTCATCTGCAAGCCTGCTCTTTAACTCAAAGCAGCCAAGAAATGATGGTCTAGTTGGGCAGAAAAGATGCAAAGGAACAGACTTCTTCATCTCCTACCACTGTAAATGTTTGGATGTGCTAAAATCATGTTGTTTTCTTTTTTTTTAATTTTTATTTTTTATAAACATATATTTTTATCCCCAGGGGTACAGGTCTGTGAATCACCAGGTTTACACACTTCACAGCACTCAACATAGCACATACCCTCCCCAATGTCCATACTCCCACGCCCCTAACCCCCCTCCCCCCATCAACCCTCAGTTTGTTTTGTGAGGTTAAGAGTCACTTATGGTTTGTCTCCCTCCCAATCCCATCTTGTTTCATTTACTCTTCTCCTACCCCCTTAACCCCCAATGTTGTATCTCCTCTCCCTCATATCAGGGAGATCATATGATAGTTGTCTTTCTCCGACTGACTTATTTCGCTAAGCATGATACCCTCTAGTTCCATCCACGTCGTCGCAAATGGCAAGATTTCATTTCTTTTGATGGCTGCATAGTATTCCATTGTGTATATATACCACATCTTCTTTATCCATTCATCTGTGGATGGACATCTAGGTTCTTTCCATAGTTTGGCTATTGTAGACATTGCTGCTATAAACATTCAGGTGCACATGCCCCTTTGGATCACTAAGTTTTTATCTTTAGGGTAAATACCCAGCAGTGCAATTGCTGGGTCATAGGGTAGCTCTATTTTCAACATTTTGAGGAACCTCCATGCTGTTTTCCAGAGTGGTTGCACCAGCTTGCATTCCCACCAACAGTGTAGGAGGGTTCCCCTTTCTCCACATCTTCACCAGCATCTGTCATTTCCTGACTTGTTAATTTTAGCCATTCTGACTGGTGTGAGGTGATATGTCATTGTGGTTTTGATTTGTATTTCCCTGATGCCAAGTGATATGGAGCACCTTTTCATGTGTCTGTTGGCCATCTGGGTGTCTTCTTTGCCGAAATGTCTGTTCATGTCTTCTGCCCATTTCTTCATTGGATTATTTGTTCTTTGGGTGTTGAGTTTGTTAAGTTCTTTATAAATTTTGGACACTAGCCCTTTATCTGATATGTCATTTTCATCTAATTCCTTTCATCCATGTCCCTAATCCCTCTAGATTATGAGAAATGACAAGTCCACAGTTTAAGAAGGACTACTTTGAGACAATGAGCTGCCTAATACTATTTCATTCTTCACAGTTCCTTGTGACTTGTCTTATATTTTAAGCACTATACAAAATAAATCTGCATCACATGATGAAAATACCTGAGACTTAGAGTCACTGACAGAAATAAGGACTTCATTAAGTTTCATAGTAATTAGATGAACTGACAGCTAGATTAATCTTTATCCCAATTAGGACCAAAAAGATTGTCAAGGGGGAAAAATGAAAAAGTCTCCAAACATTTTGAGATTAAGGGAAGAGTTTCCCATTCTTGATACAGTCTCCTATCTATGACATTTAAAAAAAAAATTATAAAAGAGAAAAAAAAAGAAAAGGAGGTTATTAGAACATTGAACTGTATGAGAGAACAAAAGGAAGCATGAGGGTAATGCAGGTGGCTGGAATCAGTAAAAACCACAGTGGATACTATCCTGTGACTGAATGTGTTATAACAACCCTAACCTGTAATCTTAAAAGAGACACTAAGAAAGATTAGTGCTTTAATCATATAAACGTGGGGTTTCTTAATAACTTATTGGAGAAAAGGGATGTATTTATTGCCACATGAGGCAAGTTTAAACAACAACAACAAAAAAAGGAAGCTGAAAAGAAAAACTCTGAAATCTAAAATTATACACTATCCGACCCCCCCCCCCGGGTGGTAGGAAAAAACCAGAAATATTAATAGAGAGTAAAACCACAAAATCTTCAGGAAACTAAGAACTTGTCAAAGTAGCCAATGAATATTCAGAAAGGCCACTCAGATAGATAGAATTTTACAGATTCAGTCTGGAAACAGAGATATTTTGGAACAAAGCTGGCAGAGGTGAAACCAACTCTAGATATGGGCAAGGGATCATATATTTCCTAAAATTCCAGGCAGAATGAGTGGTCTGAGAAAGAAAAGTTTGACTTGAGAGAATTACAAGTATGGGGATCAAATAAAGAGGCTCAACTCTTCTTATTTTGTGATTTTTTTTTTCTGATCCAAAGAAATGTATTTAGAATACCAGCTTGTGGGCTCAGGAAAATTAAGAGGGAGGTGCAAACATAAATGTTAACACATAAGTTTTTCTTTGGCAGGTTATATTAAAATATTGCAGGTAGAAAGATCACAAAACAAATCAGTGTGTCTAAGGTTTAAGGTCATATGGCTTCTTATTTACTCATTCATTTGTAACTTATTCTCTGATGCTTACACCTATCACTTCTTAATTCTGAGTCTTATTCCCCAAGGTATAGAATTGATCATGATCTCATATTGAATTGATCCTCTACTAGTGGAGATAGATGAATTGTTCATTGAACTACTTGGAGAAATGCCAAAGATATGTAATGAAAAAGCAGGTTTAGAATTTCATATATAAACTAGCTGGAGAATAAAACCAAGTGTATGTCTTCTGGATTCTAGACTGAAGTTCATGTTTTCAAGTGAAATGGGACAATTTATATGTAGAATGGTACCACGAATGACTCCAAATCTAATACACACACACACAAACACACACACACAAACATTAAGAGTACTGTGTTCATTTCACTCCTGCAAAAAAGGGCATCAAAAATATAATTATGAGAAAATGTGAAATTAATAAGAACATTAATTTTACATTTTAAGATCCAACAGAACTTCTTTTTGCACCTGGATTTGTGTCAACTCCAAGGTGAAGAAAATTATATATCTCTGATAATAGGAGTGTTCTATGGAAAAATAAAAAATGATTATGTGATATACATACATAAACCTAAGCATTATACATGAAAATATTACTGATAATTGAAAGTTCATTAATAATGGTCATAGCTTTCTTACAACACAGGTTGCTTTTAACAAATATAGTTAGAGAGGTGGAGGGAAGAAGTGCCTAAAACAGTTCCTTATTGTTCAGAGTTCATTGTGTTTCCCATGTGAGAATTTTTTTTCCAGCTTTATTGAGATAAAACTTGCATAAAACATTGTGTAAGTTTAAGATGTACAACCTATTGACTTGATATAGTTTTATATTGCAGAATGATTACCATCATAGCATTAGGTACTACCTTCATCATGTTCAGTAAGTATCATTTTATTTTGTGATGAGAACATTTAAGATCTGCTGTCTTATACACTTCTTTAAAAAATTTGAAATAATTTTGAAATAATTCCAAGATTACAGGAAAGTATCAAGAGAATACTACAAAGAACAACTACATATATTTTATCTAGATTTTCCAAATTTAGAATTTTTGCTTTATTTACACTCTTTCTCTATTATCTATCTATCTTCCATCATCTATCATCTACCTAATTTATCATTTATCTGCATCCACAGTCAGAATACTACATAATGCTCTATCCTCACTTTATCAATATGTTACAACTAGAAGCACACAATGATACTCTGTGCTTTATTATTAATTTGGGGTACCAGGTCAAGACATTGTCAGTTTTCTCCACTGTATAGTTACTAGCTTTTCCCTTGCAAGTAATAATCTGTCTTTGTAGAGACACTTCAAGGTCATGCCATTACACTGCTCCTTGTCAATCTTTCACCCTTCTTCCCTGGATTTGACACCCACTGATAATTCTGGCCTGAACCAATCATTAAGATAATGGTTATACAATAGTGATTTTTTTTCCCCAACACTACTATTTCCTTCACACCTACTGTAAGAAAGCACTTCCCCTCCTCTCTTAATTTAAGTATTTATTATCTATTTATGATCAGCATGAACACATAGATTCCTATTAAAAAAATAAATGAGTAGGTTATATTATATTCCTCCAATTATCCTAGATCTGACCAGTGAGAACCCCTTCAAACTCTATTTTTTTATATGCCCTCATCTTTTTTTGAATACTTTCTCTGATTACTAGTACAAGATGTTCTAGGCTCATCTTGTGCCTTATTTGCTGTCAATCCAGGCATAGACATTTCTTCAAAGAGCTGTGTTCCTCTTAGTGGGGATTGATAGTTAGAAATGGAAATCTGGGTGCTATGTAGAATATTATTGTTTTTATGCCCTTTCAGCTGGAGGAGCTAGAAAATCACAGGTTTATACTGATATCAACAATTCCAGTCTATCCCCACATAGTACTTGACCTTTGTAATTCAGTTGTATCTCCTTTCTTCCATAATAAAAACTCAAGCTCCTACTCCAAAATAAAGTACACATTTACATATTTGATAGATTCAACAAAACAAACTCTTTTCAGAATATCAATCTATTATCTATTATTTATCTATCTACCTATATTTCATCTATCTACCTACTGAAAGGAGTTCAAGAGTTATTTGCAATTCTGTTTGAAGTCCTTTTATCCCCTTACATTGAAAGTATATAGTTGGCAGGGGCAAGATGGCAGAGAAGTAAGAGACCCTATTTCAACTGGTCCCCTAAAATGAGTTAATTATCTACCAGAAGACTTTGAACACCCATGATCAGACTGAGATGTAGGGTTATACACTTCTGGATCTCTACAGGGGCAGAAGATGCCTGTTGAGAAGTAAAAAAAGTGGAAATCCGGCTGATATTGGAAGATAAACAGAAGGTGGAGGGAGCCACCAGAAGCCACCCATTGGAAAGTACTACCCCAATATGAGAATGCCTTGTGATTGGGGCCCAGCATTAATTTGGAGTCTGGTTAAAAGCACTCAAAAAGAGAAAACGATCTTAAGGGGCAACTGGTAGAATCAGGTGGTCATGGACACAGGCCTAAGCTCACGGACCCAGGACAGCCACCACCAGAAACCACCAGCGCCAGAGAAAGTGCAGCAAAGTCTCCAGGGCATGGTCCCTGAGCCCCCAGCTTTCAGTGGCTTGCACCAGTGCTGGGCCAGGCACCCTCAGAGCTTGAGAGAGTCTGATGTGTACGCCAGCTGGAAATCTCTAGAACCACATCCTTTTGCACTCTGCA
Source organism: Lontra canadensis (assembly GCF_010015895.1). NCBI lineage: Eukaryota > Metazoa > Chordata > Mammalia > Carnivora > Mustelidae > Lontra > Lontra canadensis. The sequence continues at coordinate 2,508,906 of NW_022631071.1, read as the reverse complement.
CGCAGACTGCATGACAGAGGACTGAACCACACTCCCCTCCCCCACCCGAGAGTGTTCTGAGTGGGCGCTAGCCCGTGGGTACTAGAATCCGCCAAGAGTCTGAACACTCCCAGCTGGGGCTTGAAAATCTCAGCATACTCTCTCTGGTCTACCACAGTCCCAGCAAAGGCAGGCACTGGAAGCGGGCTCCCTGGACAAATATCACTCATGGTTTTAGTAGCATGGGGGTGCAGAGATAAGCGGGGGTGCTTTGCACGACTCCTGAGATGGTGGCTGGAGGTGCACACTTCCTGTGGGAGGCTCAGTGGATTTTTCAGAGCGTGAGTCTGTGTGTTCTCGACCACCCAGAGGGGAATAGACTGAGACTTCTCTCTGAGAGGAGGTCTGGGTGCAGTTTGTTTTCCACTAAACTTACCAAAAGCCTCAAAAAGCCACCAAAGAACAAAAACCTCCAGAGAACAAAAGCCTGAAAAACCTGTTTCAGCAGAGCCTTGCCCCTTGAAAGGGAGCAAGAGGACTCAACCCAAGCAAGACAGATTGAAAAACAATGCAGCAGGGCCTTCCCCCAGAAAGCCAGCCATAAAAATGAGAGGACAATCACCACAGGGTCCCCATAAAACTATAAAACCCCAATATCAGGGGAAAAGAAGATATTAAGCTCCTGGTATTGCCGTAAAACCTATACATTTCATAGATACAACTTTCATTTTTAAATCGTTCTTACTATTCTTTCTTTTTAATTTTTTTTAACCTATTTACAATTACAGCTAGAGGTTCAATACAACAAACTCCATATTTTTAACATGAACTTTTTTCATACATATACCTGTGTTTTTCTTTGGCTATTTTATTTTTTTTTAATATACATATAGTTATAAGCTTCAAGGTAATTCTCTTTCCCTAATCAATACTACCCCTATATATAAACCAGTTTTAATCTCCCTTTCTCTCTGGAAAGTTGAGCCCTTTATCAAAGATAACAAGATATACCCAGGAAGAATCAAAATAAACTTCCTCACCCACATTTCTGTGTATTTGTTTTTGTTCTGGTATTATATAAATCTTATCCTTGGGGTTCATGTTGGCTGGGTTCCCCTTATTTTTTCTTGTCATTTACTTTTGTCGGTCTTTTAGTTTCTCCATTTTTGTTTGTATACCTTATAAATCTTACCTTTGGGGCCCATTCTGGCTGGGTCTTCTCTCTCTCGCTTTTTTTTTTTTTTTCCTGTCTCTCTCTCTCTCTCTTTTCTCTTTTTTCTTTCTTTTTGGTGGTGACTTATGATTGCTTAGTAGAATTTGAAGGTGCACCTTGACTGGATTGTGGTTGACATACTCAGCTACACAACCCCTCAACCAACTCTCACCAAAAATATTAGGAGGAAGAAAGCCCAACAGAGGAAAAATTCAGAGACTGTGCTGTCTCTATTAGAGCTATTGGATATGGACATAAGTAGTATGTTAAAAAGGGAATTCTGGGTAACAATTATCCAGGCAATGACTAGGTTGGAGAAAACCTGGAATCGATTAGGGCAGAAGTGAAAGCCACCCAGGAAGATGTTAAAAATGCTACCAATGAGATCCAATCTAATCTAAATTCTCTAACAGTAAGGATAACCAAGGCAGAAGATAGAATTAGTGATTTGGAGGACAAACTGATAGAGAAAAAGGATCAGGAGAAGGCCTGAAACAAACAGCTTGGAAGCCATGAAAACAGAATTAAGGAAATAAATGATGTCATGAAACGTTGCAACATCAGAATTATAGGGATCTCTGAGGGAGAGGAGAAAGAAAGAAGACTAGAAGATATAGTTGAACAAATTCTCCATGAAAATATCCCCAGTCTGGAGAATGGAACCAACGTTCATGTCCTAGAGGCAGAAAGGTCACCCCCCAAAATCATAGAATCTAGAAAGACCTTGAGACTCCTGATTATGAAAATGATGAACAATAATTTTACACAGAAGGTCTTGAAAGCAGTTAGGGAGAGGAGGTTCCTTACCTACAGAGGAAGGTGCATCAGAATAATGTCAGACCTGTCCACAGAAACCTGGTAAGCCAGAAAGGGCTGGAAAGACATATTCAGGGCACCGAAGGAGAAAAACAGGCAGCCAAGAATACTTTATTCACCAAGGCTGACATTCAGAATGGATGGAGAGATAAAGAGCTTCCAAGACCACCAAGGTTGAAAAGAGAATGTGACCACCAAACCAGCACTGCAAGAAATATTAAAGGGGGATCTACGAAAGAGGAAAAAACCCAAGAATATCATTGAACAGAAATCTATGGAGACAATCTATAGAAACAAAGACTTCACAGGTATCACGATGTCAATTAAAACATATCTCTCTATAATCACTCTCAATGTGAATGGCCTAAATGCACCCATAAAACACCACAGGGTTGCATATTGGATAAAACGACAGGATCCATACATATTTTGTTTACAAGACTTCCATTTTGAACCTAAGGATACATTCAGACTGAAAGTGAAGGGATGGAGAAGCATCTTTCATGCCAATGGGCCTCAAAAGAAGGCTGGGGTAGAGATTCTCTTGTCAGATAACTTATATTTTAAACTAAAGACTGTAGTCAAGATACAGAAGGACACTATATCATTCTTAAAGGATCTATCCACCAAGAAGATCTAACAATTGCAAATATTTATGCCTGCAATATAAGTGCAGCCAACTATATAAGACAACTGTTAATCAAGATAAAGAGTCATATTGATATGAATACATTAATAGTAGGGGGTCTTAACATGCCACTGTCAGTAATAGACAGATCATCCAAGCAGAAAATCAATAAAGAAACAAGATCATTGAATGACACATTGGACCAGATGGACCTCATAGATTTATACAGAACATTCTACCCTCAAACAACAGAATACTCATTCTTCTCAAGTGCACGTGGAGCTTTCTCCAGAATAGACCACATACTGGGTCACAAATCAGGGCTCAACTGATACCAAAAGACTGAGATTATTCCCTGCATATTCTCAGACCCCAATGTTTTGAAACTGAAACTAAATCACAAGGAAAAGTTTGGAAGGAATTCAAACACCTGGAAGCTAAAGACCACCTTGCTTAAGAATGTTTGGATCAACCAGGAAATCAAAGAAGAACTTAAACAATTCATGGAAACCAATAAGAATGAAGACACATGGGTCCAAAACCTATGGGATATAGCAAAGGCAGTCCTAAGGGGGAAATACATAGCCATCCAAGCTTCCCTCAAAATAACTGAAAAATTGATAGTACACCAGCTCTCTTTACACCTTAAAGAACTAGAGAATCAACAACAAATTAAGCCAACCCCACACATAAGAAGGGAAATAATCAAAATTAGAACAGAGATCAATCAGGTAGAAACTAGAGATACAGTAGCATCAACAAAACTAGAAGCTGGTTTTTTGAAAGAATCAATAAGATCGATAAACCACTGGCCAAACTAATCCAAAAGAAAAGAGAGACGACCCAAATTAATAAAATTATGAATGAAAAGGGAGAGATCACGACTAACACCAAGGAAATAGAAACAATCATCGGAAGTTATTATCAACAGTTATATGCCAATAACTTAAGCTACCTAGAGGAAATGGATGCGACCGTGGAAACCAGAAATTTCCAAAACTGAATCAGGAAGAAACTGACAACCTGGGTTGTCCAATATCTAGTAACAAGATTGAAGCAATGATCAAAAGCTTCCCAAAAAACAAGAGCCCAGGACCTGACGGGTAGAGAGAATATTCCTCAACTTCATAAAATCTATCTATGAAAAACCCACAGCGAATATCATCCTCAATGGGGAAAACCTGAGAGCCTTCCCTTTGAGATCGGGAACACGACAAGGATGCCCACTCTCACCACTCTTGCTCAACATAGTACTAGTCCTAGCAACAACAATAAGACAACAAAAAGAAATAGTCTATTCAAATTGGCAAAGAAGTCAAACTCTCTCTCTTCACAGATGACATGATACTTTATGTGGAAAACCCAAAAGAGTCCACACCCAAACTACTCAAACTCATACAACAATTCAGTAATGTGGAAGGATACAATATCAATGTACAGAAATCAGTTGCTTTCTTATACACTAACAATGAAAATATAGAAAGGGAAATTAGAGAATCAATTCCATTTGCTATAACACCAAGAGCCATAAGGTACCTGGGAGTAAACCTAATGAAAGAGGTAAAGGATCTGTACTTGAGGAAATATAGTATACTCACGAAAGAAACTGAAGAAGACACAAAAAGATGGAAGGCCATTCCATGCTCATGGATCAGAAGAATAAACATTGTTAAAATGTCTATACTGCCTAGAGCCATCTATACTTTCAATGCTATCCTGATCAAAATTCCACCAGCATTTTTCAAAGAGCTGGAAGAAACAATTCTAAAATTTGTATGGAACCAGAAGAGACCCTGCATTGCCATGTGAGAGAAAAAAGAAAAAAAAAGAGAGAGAGAGAAGCAGAAGAAGAAAGAAAGAATGAAAGAACACAAAAAAAGGAAGAAAGAAAAAAGAAGGAAGGAAGGAAGGAAGGAAGGAAGGAAGGAAGGAAGGAAGGAAGGAAAAGAAAACACAGAAGGAATAAATTCCTTCTCTTTATCATGGTTTTCTGTGTACAATCTTAGTTTGGCAATCACAATATCATCCATCAATTTATTGATGAATAAAATGTGTCAGTCATCAACACTTCCAGAAATGTTCTAATAATCATCAGGAAAATATTTGCCAGCTATTCAAATAAAGACAGATTACTTGGATGGAAAAGCAATCTGGCTTTCAATACCAGCATCTGGCCCACTTAGTAATATCTTCATCTCCCTGAAATCTCAAGATTAAAGTTCTCCTGAAGTGAAGTCTCAGGTATTCATTTTATAGCCTAGCCCAGATTCCATCTCTTCATTTCCCAGCCCAGGATGCTACAGAGAAGAGTATTCTCTGTAGTTTTCAGAGATCACTGGGCACTCTCACAAATAGATGTCTTTTCAACTAAGCATAAACTTCCAATTCTGTTAAATTTAACCCATCTCCCATTTAGTAAAATAATAACAGATATCATATTTTATAACACTACAGTACATAGCCTCCAAACAGGCTGCGAAAGAATTTATCTAATGCTTTAATGAACTGGTTTATTTTTCATTCAAGATGTGTGTAAGGGAACACCCATGTTTCTCCTTCTTCCAGCTGCAAAGAATACTTTTCTTGGACTTGATTTGAGTGTAACTGAAATGAAAACTTTACATTTAAAAGTGTTGGGAGCTCTTAGAAGGTTCTTAAATGTTTTCAATTTTATTTTCTCTTTTCGAAGTATGCCAGAGCATGATTTCCTAGACAATATATTTAGGAATAGTGGAAAAAGATAGGATCAATTAAGCTATGGTCTTTGGCTATTTTGAAATTTGATTTTTAACTTTTTCCCTTCTCATCTCTTTATGACACTGGAACTCTACTTCTACCAATGTGTCTCTTTCACAGATGATTGCCCCAATACCTATACACCTCTTTAGTTGCTGACCCAATTTTTTGTAATAATTTATGTATTTTCAAATGTTACACAGATTATAGGAATCAACAGTACATTCGCAAAAAGAATGAAAATATAGACTCAGATTTATTTTTGTGATAGCATGTCTACTTGGGGTAATATCATATTATTTAGACTTCAGTAAACTTCACTAGGACCCTGAGCTTACAATCAGTGTTGTTTTGTATAATTTAATACATACAGCTATGTATTTCTTGAACTGATGTAAAGGGTGTAAGTAGTACTTGAGATTATGTTGGTTGATCAATTAGACATGCTTTTTGAAATTATATAGGATTTGCACTAGATCTAATTTGCATTAGATTTGGAAAGATTGGAGGAATCCAATTACCTACGCTCTTGCCTTAACTTGTAAGGACTAAATCTTAAGAGTTAATTTGTAACCTCCATGTGGTACAAATGCCTGAGGCAGTAGTGAGAAACAGAAGAAATCCTTTGTTCAGGAGTCCTCTAAGAGGTTTGGAAACAAGGGTGAAGCCATGAATTCAGGCTATGGGAGGCTGGGTACTGCCAGTTCTTCTCTGTTTTGCCCCAAAAAATGGTCAGGTATCAATGTCCCATGAAGAGAGCCAAGTGTTCATATGGCAGGAAAGAAAACAAACAAACAAACAAACAAACAAAAAAACAGTGGCTTTTCTTTAGTTTACATTTGCCCTGCAGTTAAGCAATTCTATGGTAAATCATCTGTGCTGGCTATAGCTTGCGTTAGAATTCCTAGAATAGTTCATAAATTAAACTGTAGCACATTCCTCTTTTATAGGTCCCCCACAAAGAATACCCTTCTGGAATATCCTTGCCTCTTAATATTTAAAAATGTCAAATATACCTACAGACAATGCAAAATACTGTTTCTGTAATTACCTGTGTAATTGGAGCCAAAATAATTAAAAAGTAATGTCCCTCATGGTTACTGCTTTCTTGGATGAGGAAAAGGGACAAATAAGAAATTAATTTCTTGTACAAACTTATTCATTTTCCTATGGAAGGAATACTTTTAAAAACTCAATTAAAATTAATAAGAGTTGTGCAAATAGACAACAATGTATGAGTATCATACCATTGTAAAAACAAAAACATTTAACTTACAAAGGATGAAGAAAATGTTAATAGCAAGAATCCCCACAGTAGGGGCACTTCATGAAATGTCTGACTCATATGCCACCTTACAGAAGTTAGAACCACTTTCTTAGCAGTACAAAACATGCTGTTACCACTTTCAGAACTTTTAAAAAGTTTTCCTGGGGCAGGCACTACTAAGTTCCTCTCATTTATAAAACCACTCCTTATTTGTTTTTTTTTTCCTTTCTTCCTCCCCACCTTCCTTCCTATTTTTTGTGCCCCCCACTCACTCCAGGTGTATGAATTCCTGCTTATGAAATCATAAAGTCAATAATGAAGGTAACTAAATATAATAGCAGATACATAATGCATATTTACCTAAATTTGTGTAAGTCCCAAAGAGGTGGAGCAGAAAGAAATGTTGCAGTTTAGATTAAGGAAGAAGGTAATTGTCTCATCTTTTCAAGGACTGAAAACTTTAAAGATAATACTAAATCAACTACCACTTGCACTGTTACTCTAGGATTTCACTAATAATATAGTTCTCTGCCTTTTCTTTCTATAGTAACTGATTTGAGTTTCTTGTTTTGTTTTGTAGCTCAATATTTCTCTCTCCTCAGGGGAATGTTGGTGTGGTGGTGTTAATTAAGGTAACAGTGTTATTTCACCATTTTTTTCATCCTTTCCATTTCATAGAAATTACTGAAAGGTAAGTCTGTCAGAGTCCAATGGAGGTGGAGGCCCATATAAATATCCAAAGCCAATTGTTTACAAACAATATAGCCTATATGGGAAAAAGAAAGAGAGAGAGAGAGAGAGAGAGAGAGAGAGAGACTTTATTCCAAAAAGTTTTCTTTCAAATGTCATTAATCTCTGTTATCTCTGTTTATCATTCTGGATGAATCCTTTAGGTGTGTGTGGTGTGTGTGGTGTGTGTGTGTGTGTGAGAGAGAGAGAGAGAGAAAATAAATGTACACAGATTCAAAATGTAGCACACCTCATTTTATTGTTGTGTTTTGCTTTATTGCACTTAGTATGTTTTTTGGTTTTGGTTTTTGGTGTTGTTTTGTTTTGTTTTGTTTTACAATTGAAGGTTGTAGCAAACTTGCATAAAACAAGTCTATCAGCATCATTTTTCCAACAGCATTATTCACTTTGTATCTATGTGTCACATTTTGGTAATTCTCACAAAATTTAAACTTCTTTATTACTATTATATTTATTATGGTGATCAATGATCAGTGATTATGAATCAGATGATAGCAATTTTTAGCAATAAAATATTTTTCATTAAGTTATGTACACTGTTTTTTTTATTTTTTTAAGATTATTATTTATTTATTTATTTAAGAGAGAGAGAGAACTAGAGGTGGGGAGGGACAGAGAGAGCTAGAGAGAAAGACTCAGAAACCCTGCTGAGTATGAAATCAGATGTGGGGCTTGATCCCTGGACCCAGAGACCATGACCTGATCTGAATGCAGATAGTTAACCAACTGAGTCACCCAGGTGCCCCAAGGTTATGTACAGTTTTTTAGACATGTTATTTTACACTTAATCGACTACAGTATAGTGTAAACATATCCTTTATATGTACTGGGAAACCAAAAAATTCATTTGATTCACTTTAATTTGATATTTGCTTTATTGTGGTTGTCTGGAACCCAACTCACAATACCTTCAAAGAATGCTTATACATATGCAACTAATATATGAGGGATAAATCTAACCATTGATATGTTAAAATAAGGCAACAACATAGTTGTTCATGGCTCTTAAGTGTATCCATTTTTCACAGAGGCTATGGATGGTTGGGAACAATGTTGACTATGGATACTATAATGCTATCATTAAAGACCACACAAGTCAAGAAGTGCACTGAGACCAGAATTCGACCGTAGTGGATTTCATACTTTCTATCTATTCATTCAACCCCCTTTCCTAGAACTAAATGTTCTCATATTTAACCAAATTTCTGACTTGAACTATTATTTCAATATAAATAAGTCTTCAGGAGAGTAATAAATGAAAATGGCTTACAAAGCCTTCTGTCATAAGGTCTAAAAACCTGAGACAATGTAAAAAGATCACTACTTTTTAAAATCATATAGGGTGTCTGGGTGGCTCAGTTGGTTAATTGACTACCTTCGGCTCAGGTCATGATCCCGGGATCCTGGGATCGAGTCCCACATGTGGCTCCCAGCTCCATGGGGAGTCTGCTTCTCCCTCTGACCTTCTCCCCTCTCATGTTTTCTCTCTCACTGTCTCTTTCTCAAATAAATAAATAAAATCTTTAAAAAAATAGATAAAATAAAATCATATAAATGTCCAATTAAATGACATAAAAAAGGATTCAGATCTTTCAATTTTATGAATAGAATTATGTACTGTATCTTTACAACTAATGACTTTCCAAAAATCTTGAAGAGTTTCAGGACAGGAACCCACTCACAATATGCCACTTTGGCATGTGGACTATTTTGAGCTGAAGGCACTTGAGACCTTGTGGGCTCAAAAGAACTTTTGCTCCTCCCTTAACTACAAAGAAAAATCTAAATTGGAGGTCTTTCCTAGAGTAGGGTGATGAGCTGAGATAAATTTTATCAGAGAGACCCATCTATATGGTAGGACAGACATCTAATTACCAAACCTCTACTCTTCTTATCACTCTGTGAAATGTATTCTTTTCCTCTGAAATTCCAAGTGTCTACCCCCTTCTTCTTAGTTCACAATGATATCTATACCTCATTTTGCCTGACTGTGTTTGGAATTTCCACGTCTCTGTGGATTCCCTATATGTACACCTATTAAACTGGATTTTTTTCTGTTAATCTGTCTCATGTCAATTTGATTTTAGTCCAACTAGAAGGACCTTTGAAGGGATAAGAATTCTTATTCTCCAACAGTATGTATAGTTGGAAGGATGACTTTAACTTACTGGACACTTCTCACCCTGGACACTGCTGCATGTTAGAGATCCTTGGAATATCTGACATACAGCCAACAAAAGCTAAGATTTTTTACCCTACCAGCCTCCTGGAATTTCTACCTGCAGAGTCTAATAGAACAAGAGTGGTGAGAGTGCTTTTTCTTTCTTTCTAAATCTAGATTAGCAGGAGAAAATATTTGTAGAACTAGTTCCTTGGGCCTAGCAACTCTGATTAAATTTGGTAGAGTACCCTTTGCTTACTGATTTATTTCCAGAACATCCAAAGATGTTCTTTGTTTTCCTTTACCTGTGTCTTTTATGTTGTTTGTCATCTGTCACTGAGAGATATCTTGGAAGCCAAAGCTTCAAAATTGGTGGGCATGGATCAAGAACTTAAAAGCTGTTAGAACACTCACACCTCAAGAAGACTCCCATGATAGAATAAGAAGATTCCCATAACAGAATGGATTATACTGACACTAGGTCACCTGCTAAGCTCAAGAAAACTGTTCATCAAGGTACAGTATAAAAACAAAAACAAAAACAAAAGCAAACAAACAAAAACACATAATCCCCAAACCCATGACATATTCTTCCTAGGTATCAGGGCAGATCCAAAAGAATTAAAACCTTGATAAAACGTTCATAATTTTCCTTTTGTCTCTTATTTGTCTTAAAAGCTTGTTCTCCACCTTCTAGAGAGTGCAATTACCAGGGTGCACCTTGGTAGCCAGTCAAAGACTGGAAATCCAAGTTTCTCTCCTGTCTACTGTGCCAGCTGCCAGAGGTGTTTGTCATGAGAAGTTCCAGCCCATAAGAACCTTTGTCATCTTAACCTTTGTTACTCTTTAGTGCTGGAAAGTCTTATTCCAGAAGTACCTGTTCCGTTATCTTCAGATAGTGGGATTGTGACTGGAGGCATTTCATTTGAGACCAAAGACACCATTTTTACTACACCATCCTTACTGCCTGTGCAACAAAGGCTTTTGCTTTCTTAGACTAATTTTGGGAGTAACTTTTGGATCATAGGGGATTCATCATCTATGCCCTCTCTGGATGCCACCTGAGGCTTTGGTTTAAGCCCCTGAAAGGGTTATTGGTACGAGTCACTATTAAGAGATCCTACTTGTCAATAGCCAGATGACAGATCCTTTAAATTGGCTCTGTTAACACACACACACACACACACACACACACACACACAAACACACACAAAATAAAGAGCTCTCAAAGGTCTTATTAGTATAATGGCTAGCCTTAGGGACTTCCTTGACAAGGTAAAAGAAGTCAGACTTAGAACAAAAAGAAATATTCCCATTCAATGAAAATTCCCCTTCTTAAAATCGAGCTAATGTGCTTGATTTAGCTTCCTTTTTCCTATAATATTTACAGAAATCATGCTAACATAACCTCTAGGTTCAAAGTATCCAGGTTGTTCATGTAAATGCTGAAAGCCAGAAAATGAATTTAACAAAAGCACTCAAGACTGATAACCAAGCTCACTTGCTTTTACCTTCTAGGGCTCTGCCTTAGGCACACCCATACAATGTCCTTTGAAAGAGTGTCCTAGAACTCTCAACACAAATAATTTCTGTCTCCTGAACATCAGAGGAATTTTTTTAAGATTTTTTAAAATAAATTTATTTATTTATTTATTTGTTTGTTTGTTTATCTCACAGAGAGAGCCAGAGAACACAAGGTGGGGGAAATGTCAGAGGGAGAAGGAGAAGCAGGGTTCCTTCCAAACGAGAAGCCCAATGTGGAGCTCAATCCAAGGACCCTGGGATCATGATCTGAGCCTAAGTCAGGCACTTAACCAAGTGAGTCACCCATATACCCCTAACATCAGAGCTTGAAGTCTTATTACCTCTACATTCAAAAATTATTTGACTATATTTATAACCTTCCCTTCTGAGGAAATAGATGACCAAAATTTATCTGAGCCCTCCTGGAAATAATCTACAAAAGGTCAATATTCAGGGTTAATAAAAACTGAGGTTAGATTATACACCCAGAAAGAAAGTTTTTGTTAAAATCCTTCATACAGACTTCATAAAGACATAAGTCTTTTGGTTCCCATTTTAGTTAATTTTTTTTTCCTGAGAACACGATAAGGATGCCCACTCTCACCACTCTTATTCAACATAGTATTAGAAGTCCTAGCAACAGCAATCAGACAACAAAGAGAAATAAAAGGTATCCAAATTGGCAATGAAGAAGTCAAACTCTCTCTCTTCACAGATGACATGATATTTTATATGGAAAACCCAAAAGACTCCACCCCCAAACTACTCGAACTCATACAGCAATTCAGTAACATGGCAGGATACAAAGTCAATGTACAGAAATCAGTGGCTTTCTTATACACTATCAATGAAAATACAGAAAGGGAAATTAGAGAATCGATTCCATTTACTATAGCACCAAGAATCATAAGATACCTGGGAATAAACCTAACCAAAGAGGTAAAGGATCTGTACTCAAGAAACTACAGAACACTCATGAAAGAAATTGAAGAAGACACAAAAAGATG
>NW_022631071.1:2463971-2491825 GCF_010015895.1 Lontra canadensis | reverse complement strand
CATCTTTTTGTGTCTTCTTCAATTTCTTTCATGAGTGTTCTGTAGTTCCTCAAGTACAGATCCTTTACCTCTTTGGTTAGGTTTATTCCCAGGTATCTTATGGTTCTTGGTGCTATAGTAAATGGAATCGATTCTCTAATTTCCCTTTCTGTGTTTTCATTATTAGCGTATAAGCAAGCAACTGATTTCTGTACATTGACTTTGTATCCTGCCATGTTACTGAATTGCTGTATGAGTTCGAGTAGTTTGGGGGTGGAGTCTTTTGGGTTTTCCATATAAAATATCATGTCATCTGTGAAGAGAGACAGTTTGACTTCTTCATTGCCAATTTGGATACCTTTTATTTCTCTTTGTTGTCTGATTGCTGTTGCTAGGACTTCTAATTCTATGTTGAACAAGAGTGGTGAGAGTGGGCATTCTTTTCGTGTTCTTAATCTCAATGGGAAGGCTGTGAGCTTTTTTCCATTGAGGATGATATTTGCTGTGGGTTTTTCATAGATGGAATTTATGAAGTTCAGGAATGTTCCCTCTATCTCTATACTTTGAAGCGTTTTAATTAGGAACGGATGCTGGATTTTGTCAAATGCATTTTCTGCATCAATTGAGAGGACCATGTGGTTCTTTTCTCTTCTCTTATTTATTTGTTCTATCACATTGATTGATTTGTGAATGTTGAACCATCCTTGCAACCCAGGGATGAATCGCACCTGGTCATGGTGGATAATCTTTTTAATGTGCTGTTGGATCCTATTTGCTAATATCTTGTTGAGAATCTTAGCATCCATATTCATCAGTGATTTCAGGTCTGAAGTTCTCCTTTTTGGTGGGGTCTTTTCCTGGTTTGGGGATCAGAGTAATGCTGGCTTCATAAAAAGAGTCTGGAAGTTTTCCTTCTGCTTCAATTTCTTGAAACAGCTTCAGGAGAATAGGTGTTATTTCTTCTTTGAAAGTTTGGTAGAATTCCCCAGGGAATCCGTCAGGTCCTAGGCTCTTGTTTTTTGGGAGGTTTTTGATCACTGCTTCAATCTTGTTATTAGATATTGGTCTATTGAGGTTATCAGTTTCTTCCTGTTTCAATTTTGGAAGTTTATAGTTTTCCAGGAATGCATCCATTTCATCTAGGTTGCTTAACTTATTGACATATAGCTGTTAAAAACAATTTCTGATTATTGTTTCTATTTCCTTGGTGTTAGTTGTGATCTCTCCCTTTTCGTTCATAATTTTATTAATTTGGGCCTTCTCTTTTCTTTTGGATTAGTTAGGCCAATTTTTTTTTTTATCTTATTGATTCTTTCAAAAAACCAGCTTCTAGTTTCATTGATGAATTCTACTGTATCTCTAGTTTCTATCTCATTGATCTCTGCTCTAATCTTGACTTTATCCCTTCTTGTGTGTGGGGTTGGCTTAATTTTTTGTTGATTCTCCAGTTCTTTAAGGTGTAGAGACAGCTGGTGTATTCTGGATTTTTTCAAATTTTTTGAGAGAGGCTTGGATGGCTATGGCTATGTATTTCCCCCTTAGGACCGCCTTTGCTGTATCCTATAGGTTTTGAACCAAAGTGTCTTCATTCTCATTGGTTTCCATGAATTGTTTAAATTCTTCTTTGATCTCCTGGTTGATCCAAGCATTCTTAAGCAAGGTGGTCTTTAGCTTCCAGGTGTTTGATGAACATTTTTTCATTTATTACATTATTTACATTTATTAGAATATGTAATATTCTATATGCTTAGAAATTTTAATGTCTAGTGAAAACTAAGCAGGAAACATTTCTAAACTGTTATACCACAATTATTTAGATTGGCAAATTTATGAATATATTTCATAATTTTTAGAAACTTGTATATATTCTCTCATAATACAGTCTTTTAATAAAGCATAAGATATATTTACTTACAGACTCAAATTAATCTGTAGCTTCTCTATAATAAGAAAGATGTAGGGGCACCTGGGTGGCTCAGAGGGTTAAGCCTCTGCCTTCGGCTCGGGTCATGATCTCAGGGTCCTGGGAGGGAGCCCTGCATCAGGCTCTCTTCTCAGCAGGGAGCCTGCTTCTCCCTCTCTCTCTCTGCCTGCCTCTCTGCCTACTTGTGATCTATCTCTGTCAAATAAATAAATAAAATATTAAAAAAAAGAAAAAAGAAAGAAGTAGATAAACCATGTTTAGTACTTGATGTTTCATTATTTTATCTTATTTGCAAATTATCTAGATTATCAATGAATTTATTTTTACTCATCATTCTGATGTGGGAAACAAAGGCATAAGAAAAATTATTAAATTTCATTACCACCTACAGTCTACTGACAAGTCTTTGAAATAGGAAGAGTGACATTCTTCTAGGGACTGAAATACCTTGATGTTGACACTCTCCTAAGGGCAGACAGCAATCTTAGTCCTCTGCCCCCCAGGATCCTGGAAGTCTACTTAACATATAAAAATTCCTTTAGAAATTTCGTTTATCTCTAAACTCCCAAGATATATGTTGGCAATCATCCCACAAGCATATGTCCCACCAATATACATCTGAAGAGTCCCATGACTAAGGTTTTACTAGATGTCAATGAATGATCTTTTCTCAAAAATAGCTAGCCCCCCCAAGGTCCTGGAAACTTTGTTTCAAAAGTTCCTCAGAAACTTACGCTATCCCATACCCTCCCAACTTGAAAGTATATAATGAGCCACTCTTCATGACCCTAGTGCAGCTCTTTCTGCCCACAGGTCCTGTCCCTGTGCTTTAATAAAATCACTTTTGCACCAAAGACGTCTCAATAATTCTTTCTTAGGCTTTCACTTCAAACTCTAATGTATTTCCTACATCATATGGCAACCCAACATAAGGCTTTGAGTCCAGAGGCTCATCTGGACTTTGAGCTGCAGTGCAAAATTGGTGAGTACTTTCTTTACTCTTATTCCAGGGGCTTTTCAAGGAATATGGTCTTATTGGAACACTTTCATGCTGTTTGCTCAGGCTGCAATCCTCTAGTCCATGGCTATTCTGTGGGGAAGAGAAAGCTTGCCTTTTGGCTGGACTTTAGTTCTCTGGCCAGAATGGTAATAAGACCCAGAAACTTGATGCTCTCTCTTTATTCCTTTCCTTATACAAAGTTCTCTGTCTTGGGCATGTGACAGCCATCTAAGTCATTAGGACTGGTGCCAATCTTAGGACTCCCTTGTGAGGTGTCCTCCTGCTTGATCTAATGTTATTCCCTTGACATTCCTGGTCTAGCTGCTTCTGTCCTTGGGTCCTCTACAGGGAGCTGGCCAAAACCAGTACCTGATTGAATTAAAACCCAACGGGGGACTGTTTCCTAGGAAGTTGGCTATAAGGACCACATGTGTTGGAATGTCGCTTAGATAATGATGGATTTCTATCTTTACTGTTTTCCATCAATGTCCTCTACTAACTACTTAAATTGGAAAATTTGGTAATTTATCCCTTGTAAAACTTTTCTATTATTTTCCATAGGTTAAAAATGGC
Organism: Lontra canadensis; assembly: GCF_010015895.1. NCBI lineage: Eukaryota > Metazoa > Chordata > Mammalia > Carnivora > Mustelidae > Lontra > Lontra canadensis. The sequence continues at coordinate 2,488,349 of NW_022631071.1, read as the reverse complement.
AGGACAATAACACAACCTTCAGGGCATAGGAAGGCCTGGCACAGTATTTCAGTCCATGCACCAGGCACCCATTGGTAGCCTAGGATGCAATGGGGAAGGGGAGGAATGTTGCCATCCTTCCTACAGGGAATTTTACATCAGGAATGCCTTCACAAGAAGACAGGATGGTGATCACTAGTGACTCTTTGACGGATGCCTCTGGTTGATTTTGACACACTGGAACCTCTGACATATCCTGCATGGGAGACCACCTGGGAGTTGTGGGGGTTGGTAATAGACCTTCTTTACTTTTCTGGGAGCATGGCTTCAGTAGGCTTCTTCTTCAATTCTCAAGGACTCTCCCATGGGGTTCCTTTTAACCCACTGAAAACAAATCAGATTGAAAAACTTAGGAAAGGACTGAGCTCCTCTAACACTGTATGACCCCCGTAGTCTCTGTCAGTTAGATATCTTCTTTAGGAAACAGGGCAGAATGTGTTTTCCCAAATATTTCTGGCTAGTAAACCCCCTCCTGACATATTGGATGATAATTGCCTAAATAGGCCTCCTCCAAATAAACCCAGGTTGGTGAAGAAAACACAACAAAGGGAGCATTGACTCTCTCACTGTTTTTCCTCCTCATAAATGCGGTGGCCTGTCCCTCACTCATTTCCCAGAGCCAACAGTGGTTAGTCTACCTCGAGACAGGGACTTCAAGGAATATTCCCAAGCAGCTGCCAAAACTGCCTTTGTTTCAGGGAAATTCCTTGTCTTCTCTGCCCTGACATGCCTGCCTATTCCCTCTTGGGAGGAAACATGGTGTTTGTTCCTCTGTTGAAATTGATGAACTCTAAAACCAGGAATACTTTCTCTGCCTTCTGGCAGCACTTCTCCTCTTCTGCCTTCCCCTTCTCCTGTTTCTGTACCACCTTGGATGCAGCCTGCATAACTGGCTTCTGTACCATCCTCAGTGCCTCAGGAACAATAGCTCCTTCTCCCCTCACTATCAAGGAGCAAAGAAGAGCACCCCTGGACCTAACACCACTCACTTCAGATTTCCCCGCAAATGTCTCAGGTAATAATTGACAATGAGGAGGATCCAGGTGAAACATAATTCAGTATTTGGGGCACCTGGGTGGCTCAGTCATTGGGCGTCTGCCTTCGGCTCAGGTCATGATCTCAAGGTCCTGGGATCGAGCCCCCATTGGGCTCCCTGCTCTGTGGGAAGCCTGCTTCTCCCTCTCCCACTTCCCCTGCTTGTGTTCCCTCTCTCACTGTCTCTCTCTCTCTCTCTCTCTCTGTCAAATTAAAAAAAAAACATAATTCAGTATTTAAACTAAGTTAAGTTTGTTGGTTTAATTAATATACACATGTCTTTAAAGTTAGCAGCACTAAATGTGCAACTTTTATTCTTTGAGGTTTACTAAAAGTCAAATAAGCTCATACTGTGTCTGTTGCAATGTTAGCAAGAAGATGATGTGAAATGTTTGTTAATTGTCTATCTTATCAAAGTTTTTATGGGTAACTTTTTTGTTTTAGATTTTATTTATCTGACAGAGAGAGTCACAGCAGAAGGATCACAAGCAAGGGGCGTGGGAGAAGGAGAAGCAGGTTTCCTGATGAGCAGGGAGCCAGATGTGGGGCCTGATTAAAGTTTTGCTTGGATGAAAAATGGGATTAAATTCATTGGACATCTAGGTCTTTTCCAAATAAGATAAGGTGCTAAGGCTTTCAATACTGGACATAGATTTGTGCATTTTGACCTCTTACTGCAAAGAAACTAAGGATATTTATATCTGTTGGTAAACACGTTTTGTGCTTAATTGAATCATAAATTTGCCATCTAAAGAATTCTGGTGTAACAATTTACAGTTGGTTGCTACTTAGTCTTTAGTGGAGACTAAGGTTTCTAAGAGTGCAATTAAGACTGATGGGAATAAGGGAAACAACTCTGTATGTAGAAAAGTAAAGAGATGTGTATGAAAAATATAAAGACTTGGAATGAATTTTTTGTGGAAGGTAGAAGAGGGTAATTTTGTCCTAAATGAGACTGGTTGTTTGGAAAGAAATGGCTTGGGACAGTATATGAATGTAACAGAAAATTGTAGAAGGTTTATGAAGGTAAAACTTTGAAAAATGTGGTCAGGATGGGCTAAGATTGAAATGAATGGATTTTGAAGTACATTGGTATAAGAAAGTCGGCTTTCTCTCTGTTCCAAAAGACAAGTTTCTTAAATTGTTGGCCTGCTCTTGATAACAAAATGTAGATAGTTAGTTTCTCTTTGCCTGTCAAGAAAAACAAAACAAAACAAAATAAAAAACAGTTTCTATGTTTTGCCTTTATTAGGTTTTTAACATACCTAGTTCTACTTAGTCATGTGCCTTAAAATTTTCTAAGATTTTAACAATGTTCCCCAAGATCTAAATCATGAACAAAGTCTTGTTGACTAATTAGGCTTGCTGGTATAAGGTCATCATCATTCAATATTCTTGATATTTAAGTATTAGGTGTCACAGAATAACTGAGTTTCCTTGTTGATCATATCATAATGAACTCTCATATCAGATATTAACAATGTCCATTTCTGAGTTTTTTTTTTCATTTATAATTATTACTGTTACAAAATGAGTTTCATCTTCAAGGAGATTCATATAAAAGACTTTTAAGACAAAACAGGTATTCAATATCTTTAAGATCACGAAAATGAAATGGGTAAAATTTTCCAGAACTAAAAAGCTGCATTCAAACTGAACAAGAATTTCATGGGACTAAATGAACTTAAAAAACGATTATAGTTTTGTATCTTTGGTTGAAACACTGCTGGTTCTCTAATGTTTACTCTCCCAGATTAAGGAAGCTTTCTCTTAATATATCTATGACTTACAAAAATGTAACAAAGTTTTCATTTATGAACAAATTCACACATTTAACTTTTCTCTGTACATGAACCCTCTAGGATTCAAAAGGTCTCAGTAAGTATTCTTTCTTCCATGGCAATCATAGTCATTTGCATAATTTCAGTAAGAATCTGTCCTTTTAACAGGATAACATTGGAAACATTGGCCATTTTACCAAGGTTTTGACTGGAATGTCATATTTGAGAAAGACATGCATAGACTCAGATATGACCAAACAGCTTTAGAGAACTAAGGTTCAGTTTAGGAAACCTGGAGCCATAAATCCCCTTGGAAATATTGGCCTGATACCTTGCTTACAGAGTTCCCAGCAGCCTCACTAAGTGAGTAAAGAATGTCACTTCTTGGCAGGTACAGGAACCTCAGAATATATTAGGGACATCCTGAAGAGGACTTTGCCCAAATCTACAGGTATTGCAGGCATGTCTGATGGCAAGTACTTGACTTGGCTTCTGGTCTGTAGAGGCTACTAAAAATTCAACCTAGAGATTTCTTACAAAAAGTTCCAGCAAAGCAAATTCTAAAAAAGCTATATGATCAATCATTATTCTTGCTGAACTTATGTAAATAATTAGGCCAAGTTTGTTAAAACCAGATTTGTTTTTCAAATAAATTAGTTCTGATTTGGCTATGTCTGATTAAATAATGAGGGTTATTTTAGAGAGAAAATTAATTTCAATAATACACCTTTGTGGTTGTTAAATTCTAGATCTGATTGTCTTTAAATGTTTGTTGTTTACCTAAGCTAGACAACATCAGGTAAACTTCAGAGAAATTACCACAGTAGCTTATGCATAGACAATCTTCTTGTTTGTTATTCTGTGGGAATAATAATAGGACCTCATGGGCACATGATCATTTAAACTGGAAAATGGGATTGATTCACCAATATTTATATACCCCAGCTACACCTTGGCCAATTCTATGTGGCTGGGATGATAAAATCATTCCTTAAAAGCCAGAGCATACCCCAGTCCATAGGGCTAACTATGGGCTTGTGGAGATAATGGATGACCCCACTTTCTTCATGATTGGATTGGATGATGTACTTGGGTCTGCCCTTATTTCTTGACAAGTCTTTCCTCACTTGCCAGTGATTCCTTATATTTAGGACATTGTTAATGCTAGACCTCAGACAAAAAGGACTTCTTGATTGTTTCATCCCTCATAGTCATATTTATCCTATTGAGGTACAATTGTAAACAAAGGTTTTAGCCAAGCACATAAGAGCCCTTCTGGTAAAAAGAGCCTCAAAGCTAACTGTGGGACAGTCCCTGACTCTAATGACTTCTCGTCACATCCAGAGTGTCTTAAGAGCCAAAGGCCACCAATGGGAGGACAACTTATTAAATACCAGGTTACACTTACAGATATGCCTGAAATAATACTTGAAACCTGTCAGACTTTAAACCCAGCTACACTATGATGGGACCTGGCCATCATAATTCTATAAAGCATAACTGTTCAGAGGTTATTGTTCTTGCTTATGCTAGTCATCCAGATTTAAAAGATGTCCCTATTGAAAATACAAATGACAGTTGGCTTATGGATGGCAATAGTTTCATGAGAAAATGAATAAGAAAAACTGGGTATGCTATAGTGCTCACCCCTGCTTTGCAATTGCCAAAACCTTAAAGATTAATATTTCTACTTACTCGAAATATGCTTCCCTAGTAGTACATGTTCATGGAGCAATTTGGAATAAAAGGTGATTATTATCAAGCCATAATTCTCAATCAAATATGAGCCTGAAATTATTACTCTTCTTAAGGCTGTACACCTACCTAAGGAGGTAGCTATAATTCACCTCAAAGGACATCAAAGAATATGAATTTAGAATCTAAAGGAAATAATTTGGTAATGTGTGTAGGCAAGCAGGCAGCATAAAATAAACCAATATTAACTCTTTCACCAGTCTTAACTCCAAAAATGTCCATAAGTCCAGTCTATTTAGACCAAGAAATGCACAGGACTGGCTTGTTAATAGTGAAGAAAAAAAATTTTATGCCCAAAAATAATCAACTGCAGGTAACATAGGGCTTACACCAGGCTATCAATTTAGGTAAAAAGGCTACCGAGGTGAAAAAAACTTTGGTAAGAGAAATTTTCCCAATACTTGAACTCCCTTGGTCCTACAGAGTAACAGTGGACTGTCTTGTATTACACATTCAAAAAGTGGCCCTCCAAAATGGAATAGCCCTTGACATCTTGACTGTAGTTAAAGGGACCCAGAATTATATGACTCTCTCCTAATGGGACCCAATGGCTATGTGGCTCTAACCTGTGGCCATGGTTTCCCCAGGCTGGATAGGACCCTATACTCTGGGTTATGCCTGAAAGCATGGATGCATTATTAAAATCATTACCAACCCAGCTAACCTTCCAAATTTAAAACAATGGTGAACCCGTTCCATGTCTCATTGGCATTACCACCTAACATCATTTTTTGTTCCCTCTTTGGGACTGGAGGGTGTTGTTAAACAATTCCTCTCTTTCCTTTAATGATTGTTTAAACTCCTGGACTGGAAGAGGATTTTTTTGTCAACTCTCAAATAACTCTTATTTGAGCTTCTTTTTCTTTCTGTTACATTAATCATGTTTTTTGGTTTTCTCCCATGTCTCTCCACCTGGTATTGAGACTCCTTCACTGCCATAGCTTCAAGTCAACAGATAATCCTTTCCATTTGGGAAGATACACACATGCAGTATCCCTTGGATTCAACTGCCTCTGCTTTTTGTAACTCCTATATCTATATAAACCCCAAATGACCAATGTTGACACATAGGTAGGGGCAACTCTACACCCCTATTCAGCAGGAAGAAGTTACAGAGGATAAGAGCTTCTACCTTCAGCAACCCTAAATATTTAAGGGTCAAAGGGGGGAATGATGTGGTAAACGAAAGCATAAGAAAAATTATTGAATTTCCTTATTACCAAAAGCCCATTGACAAGTCATTGAAGCAGGCAGGGACATTCTTCTAGGACTCAACTGCCTCAATGTTAATACTTTGCTAAGGACAAAAGATAACCCCCCACCAGGATCCTGTAAGTCTACTTTAAGTTATAAAAATACCTTTGTGAACTTCCTTTATCTCTAAACCCCAAGATACATGTTGTCAATCATACCCCAAGCATATGGCCCATGTATACATCTGAAGGATCTCATGACTCAGGTTTTATTAGACAGTAATAAATGAAACTTTCCCAACAATAGCCAGCCCACTTAAGGTTCTGGAAGACTTGCTTCCAAAATTCCACAGAGACTTACACTATCTATAATCCCCTCCCAACTTCAAAGTATATAATGGACCACTCCTCATGGCCCTAGTGCAGCTCTTTCTGCCCACGGGTCCTGTCGCTGTGTTTTAATGAAATCACTTTTGCACCAAAGATGTTTCAAGAATTCTTTCTTGGACTTTGACTTCAAACCCTAATATCTTTCTTACATCACTGAGACTTCTTTGCTGTCATAAATTCACGCCAACATATGATCCTTTCCACTTGCGAAGACCCACACATGCTGTCTTCCTTGGATTCAGCTGCTTCTGCCTTTTGTAACTCCTATATCTACATAAGCCCCAAATGACCAATGTTGATCCATAGTAAGGCATCTCTACACCCCTATTCAACAGGAAGATGAGACAACCTTAAAGATTTAAGGGTCATGTGCCAGGGTGGCTCAGTCCTTAAGTGTCTGCCTTTGGCTCAGGTCATTATCCAAGGATCCTGTGATGGAGTCTGACATCAGGCTCCCTGCTCAGCAGGGATTCTGCTTCTCCCTCTCCCTCTGCCTGCTGCTCCTCTGCTCCTGCTCCCTCTTTGTCAAATAAAAAAAAATAAAATCTTAAAAAAAAAAAGATTTAAGGGTCAAAATCATTCAGGGGGAAGTGATATGGGAAACAAAGGCAGAAGAAAAATTATTAAATTTCCTTATGATGGGGTTTTGGGACATAAGTGAGGTTTGGTGGGGTAAGGTCTGTAGATGATGACCAAGAAAGAATTCTTGAGAATCTTTGGTGCAAAATGGTGGTTTATTAAAGCACAGGGACAGGACCCATGGGTAGAAAGAGTTGCTACCCTGGGGTTGAGGGGTGGCTGACTATATACTTGGGAGTTGGGGGAGGTAAGGAAAAAGGACATTTCAAAAGGATTTTCATATGTTAAAGAAGACTCACAGGATACTGGAGGCCTTGTCACTGTCAACTTAAAGTCATTTTTCCCTCTAGCAAGACATTACCATTAAGATAGTTTGGAGCTTCCTGGAGGAACTTTGCACTCTGCCAGCTTCAAGTATCTGTCAATGGGCTGCAGGTTATAAGGACATTTAATTGTATCTACATTTCCTTCTGCAAGCTAGGTTATTGATAGAAATTCTTTGTTCTTGTAGATCACTAAGACATTTTTAACTGAGGGCTTTGGAGGGGAGGGGGGTGGGAGGTTGGGTGAGCCTGGTGGTGGGTATTATGGAGGGCACGTATTGCATGGAGCACTTCATATGGTGCATAAACAATGAGTTCTGTTACACTGAAAATAAATTAAAAAGAAAAAGAAAGAAATTAAAAATAGAGTTTCCCTATGACCCTGCAATTGCATTACTGGGTATTTACCCCAAAGATACAGATGTAGGGAGAAGAAGGGCCATCTGTACACCAATGTTCATAGGAACAATGGCCACAGTCGCCAAACTGTGGAAGGAACCAAGATGCACTTCAACGGAGGAGTGGATAAGGAAGATGTGGTCCATATACACTATGGAGTATTATACCTCCATCAGAAAGGATGAATACCCAACTTTTGTATCAACATGGACAGTACTGGAAGAGATTATGCTGAGTGAAAAAAGTGAAGCAGAGAGAGTCATCATATGGTTTCACTTATTTGTGGAGCATAAGAAATAACATGGAGGACATGGGAGATGGAGAGGAGAAGGGAGTTGGGGGAAATTGGAGGAGGAGATGAACCATGGGAGACTATGGACTCTAAAAAACAATCTGAGGGTTTTGAAGGGGCATGGGGAAGGGAGGTTGGGTGAGCCTGGTGGTGGGTATTATGGAGGGCACATTCATGGAGCACTGGGTGTGGTGCATAAACAATGAGTTCTGGTACACCAAGAAGAAATTTAAATTTTTTTTTTAAATTAAAAAAAAATGTTCATCATCACTAGCCCTCAGGGAGATTCAAATCAAAACCACATTGAGATACCACCTTACACCAGCAAGAATGGCCAAAATTAACAAGACAGTAAACAACATTTGTTGGAGAGGAAAACATATATATATATTTCTAAAAAAATTATGTGTAGTCAATACTAGCTTAAATCAAAATAAATATAAATAAGTTAATGAATTTTAATATCAAAGTATGCTAATGCAAAGTTTTTGTTAAAGACAAAGTTTTCTTCAATTAGTGCTCTGTTCTTCATAAATAATTATAAACAAAGGTTTTCCTTTATCCTTTCATTTATCTGCCTAAAGCAAACAAACAAAAACAAGGATTCTGCTTGCCAAAATAATTTCCTGTTTATCAGATCTTTGATTATAAGAAAACTTACTCAATACTAAAAGAACTAAGTTTCACTCACAACTATGTAACCTTCTGTATATCCCTCTGATTTTTTTTATCACTTTGGTTAAATCGATTGTTAAAATTTATTTCATGAATGCAATCCTATTTAATCAAATGTCCAAACTTTTTGATGTTTCTTTTTGACATATTTCCCAAAATCAAACATTAAAAATATGGTCTTTTGACCACAATCTAAATGAAATTTTCCAATAAAATCCTGGAACATTTCAAGAGAAAAGAATTTGTGAGAAATTAAACTGATTAAGCTTATATGGCATGTTAAATTACATGAAAAACACTGTCAAATAAGTGATATTATACTCTCTTAGATTATATTTTTATAGATATATTGTTAAAACAAGTATTCTAAAATTATATGAAACTCCTACAAATCTAATGTCTTGCTATGTTATTATCTTAAAGTGTTGTGTGTCACAAAAATAACCAAACTTCCTGTCAAATGCATTTAAAATAAACTCTAATCTGACCTTTAACAATGGCAATTTTTAAGTTTTATCATTTACAGACAGTTATACTTTTATTCAAATGCCTCTATAAATGTTTCTTGCAAATATGCTTCATCTTTAGTGAGACTCATGGAAAACAAAAATCCTGAATTTAGGGTTTTGATAACCTTAGGATAAGGGAAAAATTTCCAGAAGTAGTGGAAAAACTGGATCTGAGAAGAACAAGAATTAATAACACAGCATTTAATAAATTGAAGAAGATAATTATAATTTTATGACATTTGTTGAATAATATAAGAAGTAATTATAATTTTATGACATTTGTTTGAAACATTCCTGATGTTTTTAAAAAATGTTTTGTTTTTTCTAGATTTAAGAAAATTTTCTCTTAAGCTAACTTACATCAATTTGATAAAATATACCTTTATGAAAAATTGAAACATTTATCTTTTCTCACTACTTGAACCATTTAGAATTCAGAAACTCTCCATGATCATTCTTATATCTTTCTTGCAATATATTTATTTGCATAAGTTCAGTAAGAAACTGTTCTTATGACAAGACAAAATTGAAAATACTTGTTATAAGGCTTTGACTTGAATGTCATCTGAGAAGGATCTGCATAGACTAAGATATGACCAGACAGCTTTAAGGAACAACGGTTGATGTTATGGAGCCAATAAAGCCCCTTTGGAAATTTAACCCTGATACCTTGCTTAAATAGCAATAAATATATAATATGCAATAATATGCATAATATGCAATAAATACATATCTATCACTATGTCTTGCTCACCAATGAAATATTCTCAGGAGATAACAAAGGGAAAGTGTCCTGCAGTTTGGTACTATACATCCCTGATAAATGCCCAGTCTGACTGAACTCAAGACCAAGGCAGCCACAGATGGGCCCCCTAACATGAAAGGGACAAAACATTGCTGACAAAAGGCAAAGAGTGTCATTGCAGACAACTGAACTAAAAGAAAGAGTGGCTCAATTACAATAGCAGTGAGCACACATCACACATAGGAAATGCCCCTGAAGGGCCAGGTTCTGGTGAACACAGGACACAACATTGCAAGGCGATATATGACCCCTTCTTCATAAAGCCATTACTTTCAAGAGCAGGAGAAAGCTGACATTCCTAACATAAAGAATCTGACACAGAAAATTAAACAAATAAAAAGACAGAAGAATATGTACCAAATGAAAGAACAGGACAAAATAACCGCAAGAGACCCAAATAAAACCAAGGTAAGTTACATACCTAAGAGATAACTTAAACTTATGATCATAAAGATATTCACTTGACTTAAGAAAAGAGTAAAGGACATCAAAGAGACCCTTAACCCTGATATTAAAAAAAAAAATACCATAGAAGAATAACACAATAAGTGAAATAAAAAATACACTATGAAATGAAGGAAATAGATCAAATCAGCCACCTGCAGGACAGAGTAATGGAAAACTAACAAGCTGAGAAGGTGTGAGAAAAAAAAATTATGCAAAATGAAAGTAAACATGAAGAAGTCAGTGACAACATCACGCATAATAACATTAGCATTATAGGGATACCAGAAGGATACAAAAGAGAAAAAAGGGTGCAGAAAACTTATTTAAAGAAATAATAGCTGGAAACTTTCCAAATCTGGAAAAGGAAACAGAAATACAGATCCAGGAGGCACAGAAAGCTCCCAACAAACCCAACCCAAGGAAGTCCACACAAAGACACATAGTAATTAAAATGGAAAAATCAGGGGCACCTGGATGGCTCATTTGGTTGAACAGCCAACACTTGATTTCAACTCAGGTCATCATCTCAGGGTCTTGAGATTGACTCTTGACCCGGGCTTCAAGCTCAGATTCTCTCTCCCTCTGCCTTCCCCTTCTCTAAAATAAATTTTAAAATCTTGTAAAAAATAAAATGGAAAAAGTAGTGATAAAGACAAACAAAACAAAACAAAAACAAGGCAAAAGAAGATAGTTATATACAAAGGCAACACCATAAGGATATCAGCAGACTTTTTCTTCAATTTTTTAAAGATTTTTTTTATTTGACAGACAGAGATCACAAGTAGGCAGAGAGAGAGAGAGAGAGGGGAGGAAGCAGGCTCACTGCCCAGCAGAGAGCCAGATGCGGGACTCGATCCCGGGACCCTGAGATCATGACCTGAGCTGAAGGCAGAGGCCTAACCCACTGAGCCACCCAGGCACCCCCTTTTTCTTCAATTTTAAACTACTTTATTGAGGTATGATTGACACACAAAAGGTCATATATATTTAATGTATACAATTTAATGAGTTTGGAGATAAGTACACATCCATGAAACCATCATCACAATCTATGCCATGAATATTTCCATCACCACCAAAAGATTCCTCCTGCCCCCTTCATAATTATCATTATTAGTGATAAGAATATAAAGTAAGAAACACTGTCAGAAAATATTTTAAGTATATAGTTTGGTATTGTTAACTATAGGCTCTATGTTATATAGCAGCTCTTAGGACTTAGTCATCTTGCATAACTTAAACTTTATACCTTTTGAATAATACCTCCCTGCTTCACCCTCCCCCAGCCTTTGGTGACCACCATTCCACTCTCTGTTTCTATGAGTCTGACTATTTTTGATTTCTCATAAAAGTGGGATCATGCAGTATTTGTCCTTCTGTTACTGCCTTATTTCACTTAGCAGGATGGCTTCCAGGTTCATCCATGTTGCCAGAAATTTCAGGATTTCCTTTTTTTCCTAGGGCTGAATAATATTTTTCTGTATGCATATGCCATTTTTTTAAATCTATTCCTTTGTTGATGGACACTTAGTTGGATTCTATATCTTGACTATTAGGAATAACGCTGCGGTGATCATGTGTGTGCAGTATCTCTTCGAGAACCTGATTTCATTTCCTTTGTATATATACCTAGAAGTGGGATTGGTTGATCATATGGTAACTCTATTTTCAATTTTTGAGGGACCTCTATTCTGTTTTCCATAGTGGTCACACAAATTTATATTCCCACCATCGGCAGATTTTTCAGCAGAAATTTTACAGGCCAGAAGAAAATGGCATGATATACTCAAAGTGATGAAAGGGAAAAAATCTGCAGGCAAGAATACTCTATCCCACAAGGCTATCATTCAGATGGGGTGCCTGGGTGACTCAATGGATTAAGTGTCTGCATTTGGCTCAGGTCATGATCCAGGAGTCCTGGGATCAAGCCCAATGTTGGGCTCCCTGCTCATCAGGGAGTCTGCTTCTCCCTCTCCCTCTGCCTCTCTCTCATGCTCTGTCTCTTTCTCTTCCACTCACTCTTCCCTCTCTCTAATAAATGAATAAAATAGTTTTTTTTAAGGCTATCATTCAGGATAGAAAGAGATAAATAGCTTTTCAGATTAACAAAAGTTAAAGGAATTGATGACCACTAAACCATCCCTACAACAAATGTTACAGGAGAATCTGTGAATGGAAAGGAAAGACCATAAGCAAAAGTAAGGAAAGTAGGAAGCACAAAAGCATAAAGAGTAAGTATATCTATAAATATCAGTCAAGAGATTCACAGAATAAAAGGAAGTAGGTATGATACCATATACCTCAAATGTGGAGAAGAGAAATGAAAAGATTCAAACTTAAGTGACCAGCAACACCAGGTGTTATATACAAACCAAATGGTAACCATAAATCAAAAATCAGTAATAGATATGTGAAAATTAAAGAGAAAGGAATCCAAGTATATCACTAAAGAAAGCCAACTAATCATGAAAGAAGAGAACAAGAGAAGAAAAGAACAAGGGAAACTATAAAAACAACAAGAAAATCAGAAACAAAATGACAATAAATACATACTATCAATAATTACTTTGAATATAAATGCACTAAATACTCCAAAGGACATAGGGTGACAGAATGGATACAAATACAGGACCCATCTGTATGCTGCCTACAAGAGACTCATTTCATACCTAAAGACACATGCAGATTAAAAGAAAAGGGATGAATAAACATCTATCATGCAAATGGTTGTGAAAAAAACAATCCATGGTAGCAATATTTATTTCTGACAAAACAGACTTCAAAACAAAGATGGTAGCAAGGAACAAAGATAGAGACTATATAATAATGAGAACAACCCAACAAGAAGATATTAACAATTGTAAATATTTATACACCCAACATGGCTGCACCCAAATACTTAAAGTAGTCAATAACAAACATAAAATATGAAATCAATAGTAATTAAATAACAGTAGGGAACTCTAACACACCACTTACATCAATGGACAGATAGTCCAAACGGAAACTCAACAAAGAAACAGTGGCTTTGAATGACATACTGGAACAGATGGATTTAGTAGATATATTCAGGACACCCCATCTTAGAACAGAATACACATTATTTTCATGTGTACAAGGAAAATTCTCCAGAATCAATCACATATTTTTAGGCCACTGACTTGAAATCATTTGAAAACTAAAGTATCTTTTTTTCCTGAAGATCTGCAAACTAATATAAATTACTTAGGGTAAAGAAATAACCATAATAACTCATGCATAGACAATCTGTGTTCTGTTGCTCTATGGACCACTCAAAAGATTAGAGACATTTGAACTATAAAAAAGGAAGATCAATCAAGTTGCCACTAGCTGTCCTCACTCTATCTGAAGATGTTTCAAGTCTGACATCTACAAGTCTTATCAACTGGCTACCCTCAGATCTCAGAAACTGTCTTAACATTTGACCTAAATATCAACCATTGTTTTTCTTTTGTTTTCATAGAAATGTCCCTTATTTAAACCCAATTACTTGAACGATAGGCCTAACTTGGAGAATAAACTTGCATCGCTACCTCCGAAGTGAGTTTGACTAAATTAACCTATAGTCCTAACTGAGACTAGATCAAAGAGATGAAACCACTTCCAGCTCAACTTTTAATGTGTGAAAACCCCAAGGATATTTCATATGGGGGAACTGAAGGTCCTCTCCCCATAATGTGTCATTTTGGTATGTGGATTATTTTGACCTGAAAGCACTTGAGACCCTTCAGGCGCAAGATTGCTTCCCTCAAATATATAGAACAATCTAAATTGGGGGTCTTTCCCAGAATAAGGGTTATTAGCTGAAATGAATTTTATCTCAGTGACTGATCTGTATGGTAGGACAAGCATCTAATTATCAAACAACTGCTCTTCTTAGTGCTCTGTGAAATGCATTCCTTTCCTCTGAAATCCCAGACCCTTATCCTCCTCTTCTAAGTTCAGAATGACCATCTTTGGAATTTCCATGTCTATGTGAACTCCCTCTATATATACCTATTACAATCTTTTTTTCCCTGTTAATCTGTCTCATGTCAATTTGATTCTTAGTCCAGCTAGAAAAACCTTTGAGGGGACAGGAATTCTTGCTCCCTTATAAGCCATGTCTAGTAATGCACTATGCAATTCTAAATGTCTCCAGAACTGGGAGAGCCACTTTTTCACCATCAAATAGAAATACGGAATTTTTATCTAAAATTATATCCACTTGGGGCACCTGGGTGGCTCAATGGGTTAAGCCTCTGCCTTCGGTTCAGGTCATGATCTCAGGGTCCTGGGATCGAGCCCTGCATCATCGGGCTCTCTGCTCAGTGGGGAGCCTGCTTCCCCCTCTCTCTCTCTGCCTTCCTCTCTGCCTACTTGTGATCTCTGTCTCTCTGTCAAATAAAAAAATAAATAAATAAAATCTTTTAAAAAAATAAAATTATATCCACACAAATTCACCTTTCCTTTCTTTCTTTCTTTCTTTCTTTCTTTCTTTCTTTCTTTCTTTCTTTCTTTCCTTCCTTCCTTCCTTCCTTCCTTCCTTCCTTTTTTCCTTCGTCTCTTCCTTTCTTTTGTTGCTGTTGTTGTTTTTGTTTTGTTTTGTTTTTGTTTTGTGTTTTGTGTTTTTTATTGTGTGTGTGTGTGTGTGTGGTGTTTGTTTGTTTGGCCTATGAGCCTTAGTTATATTTTTTGTAACTTCCCTAACTGCTTTCATTTTTCCCTCTTTATGGTTCTATAACTTTCACAGATGTAATGAAAATGCCATGTACTGACTTTTTATGCTTACTACTAGTAGTAATTCTGCAAAATTTCATGTTACCAGCCCAGTTAGTCCATTATACAGGTAAAATGCCTAGTGTCTAAAATAGGACTGTCTGGATTTGACTCTTGGCTCTGCCATACACATAACTGTCTCATTTCCTTCATCTGTAAAATAGGGACAGTGCAAACTTCAGCAGAACATATACTAAAATTGGAACAGTTACAGAGAAGTTTAGTATGACCCCTATGCAGAAATGACACAAAAATTTATATTTCATGTTTCATATTTTTTGGATATTAAAGGAGGGCATGTGATGTAATGAGCACTGGGTATTATATAAGACTGGTGAATCACTGAACTCTATCTCTGAAACTAGTAATACACTATGGGTTAATTAATTGGATTTAAATTAAAAAATAAAATAATAAAATAAAATAAAATAAAATGGGACAATCATAACACATGTGTAAGTATTGGAAGACCAAACACATACATGCTTATATTAATTTTAATTATGAGCTCCAGAATATAACAAAGAACATGTGTTTCTCAAAGGAAAACAGTTTCTGGTATAAATATGTAAATTAATTTTATATATGGTATAAATACCATCATATTATGTGTGTGTGTGTGTGTGTGTATGTCAGTGTGGTCATTAAATTTTTGTAAAATCAACTACAGGTTTTTTTAAAGATTTTATTTATTTATTTGACAGAGAGAGGGAGATCACAAGTAGGGAGAGAGGCAGGCAGAGAGGAAGGCGGGCAGGTTCCCCACTGAGCAGAGAGCCCAATGCAGGGCTCGATCCCAGGACCCTGGGATCATGACCTGAGCCAAAGGCAGAGGCTTAACCCACTGAGCCACCTAGGTGCCCCTACAGGTTATTTATAAAATGTATTTTTCTACTAAATTTTAGTAAAAAAAAAATCGTAACCATTTCAGATTACCTTGGACATGGTATTGTTGAAGGGAAAGAGCAGGATTTTTATTTAGAAAACCTGTACACCTTTCACTCACTATTCAAAATTAGAGCATCCCTGTGAAACCTTTCATAAGCCAAAATGTTTAATAAACCTTTTAATATCACATGAAGTGAAGAGTAGCCCCTGTTTTCCAAAAGTTTGCACTAAGACACTTCAGTTAAAAAAAAAAAAAGACCTGCATTAATGCTTGTTTTTGTTAACCAAAGTAAATCTGGGAGGATTTTCACTTTTACAGAAAACAGCTGTTGTCATACTAATGTAGGTCTTTTGTAAAAGCAAAAATGGGTAATATATGTATTCAAATTCTAGCTCTAATATTTACCTGTTGTGTACCTTCATGGAAAATTCTTATCTCCTTGAGCCTCATTCTCATTTGTAAAAAAAGGATAATAATAGTACTCACCACATAAGATTTTTATGAGGTTTAAGTAATAGGAAATACTCAATAATAGACATTTTTTATGTTAAATATTCAGACATAATCAGAATTCTGTGTAGTTGCACTCCTGGGGTCATATTTGTGATGGTTAATTTTATGTGTGAACTTGAATGCTGTTTTTGGATGAGATTAACATTTAAATCAGTGGGGCTTGAGTAAATGCATTGCCTTTCATAATGTTTATGAACTTCATCCTATAAGTTGAAAACCTTAATAGAACAACATCAACAAAATCCTCCCTGAGAAAGAAACAATTATCCAGAAGATTGTTTTGGGGCTTTATCTGCACCATGGAACACCAGGGTCTTAATAGTGTTAGCCCACATTGCAGTTTTGGATGAGAAAGTCATTTTATTTTATTTATTTATTTATATTGATATTAATCTATAATGTATTATTTGTCCAGGGGTACAAGTCTGTGAATCATCAACCTCACACATTTCACAGCACTCGCCATAGCCTGTACCCTCCCCAATGCCCATAACCCAGCCACCAAATCCCTAAACAAACACCCCCCAACAAACTTCAGGTGTTTTATAAGATTAAGAGTCTCTTATGGTTGGTCTCCCTCAAATTATATTACAAAGATATTATGATAAAATAAGGATGGTGCTGACACAAGAATAGACACATAGGTGTTATATACAACTGATCAATCACTGAATTCTACCCCTGAAACTAAGAAAAAAAAATGCAAAGAACCAGAAAACTCAGAAATGAACCCACAATTATATAGTCAATAAGTCATTGAGAAAACAGGAAGAATACCCAACGAGAAAAAGACTGTTTCTTCAACAAATGGACAGTAACATGCAAAAGAATGGCCATTTTTCTTAAACCATACACAAAAATGAATTCAAAATGGATGAAAGACCTAAACATGAGGCAGGAAACCATCAAAATCCCACCACAGAATGTATGCAGTAACTTCATTGACATTGGCCATAAAAACTTCTTTCTGGATATGTCTCATGAGGCAAGGAAAACAAAAACGAAAATAACTATTGGGGCTACATCAAAATAAAAATCTTCTGCACAGTGAAGGAAACTATCAAGAAAACTAAAAGACCACCTATGGAATGGGAGTAGATATTTATAAATGACATATCCAATAGATTAGTATCCAAAATATATAAAGAACATATAAAACTCAACGCCCCTAAAAGGAATAATCCAATTAAAAATGAGCAGAAGACAGGAATAGACATCTTCCCAATGTAGACATACAAATGTCAACAGACACATGAAAACATGCTCAACATCACTAATCATCAGGGAAATGCAAATCAAAACTACAATGAGATATCTCCTTACACCTGTCAGAATGGCTAAGATCAACGCTAGAAACAACAGGTGTTTGCCGGGGTGTGGAGAATAGGAAATCTTGCACTGTTGGTGGGAATGCAGACTGGTCCAGCTGCTTTGAATAACAGTATGGAGATTCCTCAAAATGTTAATTACACTACTATATATTTACCAAAAAAAATACTAAAATACTAATTCAAAGGGATACATGAACCCTGATGTGTATAACAGCATTATCTACAATAGACAAATTATGGAAGCATTCCAAGAGTCCACTGACCGATGAATGGATAAAGAAGAGGTGGTGTATGTATTCAATGGAACATTACTCAGCCATTAAAAAATGAAACCTTGCCATTTACAACTATGTGGTTGGGTACTATTCTAAGTGAAATAAGTCAATCAGAGCAATACAAATAGTATGTGAATTCACTCATATGTGAAGTCTAAAAATGAAACAAATGAGCAAAGAAAAAAAAAAGAAAGGCAATTCAGGAAACAGATTCTTAACTATAGAGAATAAACTGTTGGTTACCAAAAAGGATGTGAGTGGAGGGATGTGTTAAATATGTGATGGTGATTATGGAATACACTTATTGTGATGAGCATTGGATGATGTATGGAAGTGTTGAATTACTATATTGCACACCTGAAACTAATAAAACACTCTGTACTATCTATACTGGAATTAATTTTTTAAAAAATAAAGGAATGAAAAAGAAACAGGAAAAAAAGTTCAAGTGACCAATAAGCAGATCATTGATCAAAAAAGGAAAAAAAATGGAGTCCCTCAGGGAAACTAAAATAATAGAATGGAAAAAAATATTATAAAACAAAAAACATTTTCTGAAGTAAAGAAGTTAAATCCCTTCATAGAAATGGTATACTATGTCTCAAGGAATATTGACATAGTACAATATACAGTGAGATATATCCTAGCAAAATTATTGTACTTCAGAGATAAAGAAAAGCACATTCCCTGGTAGAAAGGAAAACAAAATAAGATTCAAATTTAGGTGGCATAAAATTTAAAAATTCACGGGCACCTGGGTGGCTCAGTGGGTTAAGTGTCTGCCTTCAGATCAGGTCATGATCTCGGGGTCCTGGGATCAAGCCCCACATTGGGCTCCCTGCTCAGTGGGGAGCCTGCAAATAAATAAATAAATAAATAAATAAATAAATGTTTAAAAATTCAGAATTACGACTGAGAAATTCAAAATGTCAATGACAAAAATTAAAGAAGACTAAAGTCCATTATGAGCCATGTTGAAAGACCCAATATCCTAAATGCCTAGTCCCTTCAAAATAATCTACAGTTTCAGTGCAACTATAGCAAAATTTCAGAAGAAATTTTTTGTTCAAGAAATTTGTAAGCTGATTCTAAAATGCATACAGAAGTGCAAATTGCCAACAATAAACCGAGACATCTTATAGATTAAAACTTTATTACCACACTACTATGATATTAATTAAGATAGAGTGACAAGAGCTCAAAGACAAGTAGACTTATAGAACAAAAGAGAGAGTCCAGACACAGATACATACTTGCTTAGTCCTTTGGCAATTCTAGATCAATTTTGTATCCAGATAGAACTAAAAATTATTGGACAACTACCTCAACCATACAGAGAAATCCACTTAGGGAGTATTGTATATGAACTTATGGGAAAAAAAATTCTAGAATATACAACTGACCCCTGAACAACATGGGGATTATGGGAGCTGACTGTCATGCAGTAAAATAACTGTATATAAGTTTTAACTCCCCAAATACTTAGCTATTTATAAACTACTGTTACCCATTAGTCTTATAGATAGCATAAACAGTCAAGCAACACATATATTTTATGTTTTATGTATTATATACTGCATGTTTACAATAAAGTTAGCTAGAGAAAATGAAATGTTATTAAAAAATCATAAGGAAAATAAAATATATTTACAGTATTGTGCTGCATCAATAAAATCCTCATATAGGTGGGCCCATGTAGTTCTCCTGTGTTGTTCAAGGGTCAGCTGTACAAAATACATAAATGGCTTTTGCTTAAGCAAATATTTCTATTAAGCCAAGCATAAAAAGAATTGACCAGAAAGGGAAAAAAATATATAAATTGTACTACCAAAACTAGAAACTGCCATTCTTCAAAAATGGTCATTAAGAGAGCAAAAATAAATAAATAAATAAAAAATAAAAAGGGTTAGTGAAGAAGGATTACATACAATACTTGTAACCCACAAACTGAATCCAGAATCCAGAATAGATAAAGAAATTATAAATCAATATGAAAAGGAAAAAAAATCTTATTGGAAATATGTATAAGGGACTTGATCAGACACTTCAAAGGAAAGGATATTTTAATGCTCAATAAACATGAAAATATATTCAACTTTATTAGTCACCAGAGAAAGTCAAATTACTGCAATGACATACCATGACACCCCACCAATGTGGCTATATCAAAAAAAACATCCAACGCCTAGCCCTGGTAAAAGTACAAGATGTACTCTCCTACTCTGTTAGTGAGTGTTTAAATCATCATAGCACTCTGAAAAACTGATTGGTAGTATATACTATACCTAAACATACATACAACTTATGCCCCAGGAATTCCATTATCATGTCTATATCTGGCAAGAAAAGATAACAAATATGGACACTAAAAGGACATATATAAGAATGTTCATAGCAGCATTTTTCATCATAGTCAAAAATGGAGGAAAACCCAAGTGCCCATAAATTATAATATGGATCAATTTTGATATATGGATAAAATATACAACATATTTATATACATATGAATACACATAAAAGTGTACAAACTTAAGCTGTGCAGCATAAGGATTAATTTTATTTAATAATCAATTAAAGAATCCAGCCATAAATTAATTCCTGTTATATGATCCCATTACTATAGGTTCCAAAAAACAGCCAAAAATAACCTATGGTGTTAGAGGTCACGATACTTTTGCCTTTGGGAAATAAGAGAGTTTGTATTTAGGTGAAGACAGCAAGAGTGCATCTGGACAACTGATAATCTTCCATCCATTGATTTTTGCCGTAATTATATGGGTTTATTTGCTTTGTTGTAACTAATTGTTATACTTGATAATTGGTATGCTTTTCACTTGATACTTGATAATTGGTATGCTTTTCAATATGTGTTATGTTTCAACAAATATTTTGAAAGAAAATACATTAATTATGAACACATTTTTTAAATGTTTGTGCTTACTTCTATTTTTTAAATATTGTATTTATTTGAGAGAGAGAGAGAGGGAGCAAGCAAGCATGTACAAGCATGGGGAGGGTTTGAAGGAGAGGGAGAAGCAGTCTCCCCACTGAGCAGGGAGCCCAACACAGGGCTTGATTCCAGGACCTTGTGATCATGACCTGAGTAGAAGGCGAATGCTTAACCTGTCTTTTATTCTTATAACTTTGAAAATGTGGAAAATAACATGTGTACATAGTATTTATCAAAACAAAATATTAGGAACAACTTGAATATCTATGGTGTATTTATAAATAGAATATCATGGTACCAGATATGTAGGTGTTCTTTAGGAACTGATATGAAATTATTTTGATTTTTTTTATTAAGTAAACAATGTGAAGGGGAGACCACAATTTTAATAACTTTTCACTTATGTACAAAGAGAAAAATCTATGTTCTTATTTATTTATTTAAGCTAACAAAACTGTATGTCATATGTCTGTATCTTTGGATGATACACGATGTTCATAGCAGTAATGTCCACAATAGACAAACTTGAAGGAGCCAAGATGTCCTTAAATAGATGAATGGATAAAGAAAATGTAGTTCATATATACAATGGAATATTACTCATCCATCAGAAAGGATGAATAGCTACCATTTGCATCAACATGGATGGAACTGAAGGAGATTATGCTAAGTGAAAAATAAGTCAAGCAGAGAAAGACAATTATCATATGGTTTCACTCATATGTGGAATGTAAGGAATAGTGCAGAGGACCATAGGGGAAGGAAGGGAAAACTGAATGGGAAGAATTCAGAGAGGGAGACAAACCATGAGAGACTCTTAACTATAGGAAAAAACTGAGGGTTACAGAAAGGAAAGGAGTGGGGAGATGGGGTAACCAGGTGACGGGTATTAAGGAGGGCACATGATGTGAGGAACACTGGGTGTTATATGCAACTAATGAATCATTGAACACCACATCAAAAACTAATGATGTTGGTTAATTAAACATAATAAATAAAAAACCTATATATGTAAACTCTTTTGTAAAAAATGTGGGAATAGTTGTATCGCCATATTTGTTCATATGTAAAAAAAAACTTTATGTATACAAACATGTATGTCTATATATAACATAAATGCCATATATTTATGTGTGTTTGTACATATGAATATAAATAGTTGCATTAAGAAAAGGCAAAGTTGGGTGCCTGGGTGGCTCAGTTGGTTGGGCGACTGCCTTCGGCTCGAGTCATGATCCCGGAGTCCCAGGATCGAGTCCCGCATCAGGCTTCCAGCTCCATGGGGAGTCTGCTTCTCCCTCTGACCTTCTCCCCTCTCATGCTCTTCTCTCTCTCTCTCTCTCTCTCAAATAAATAAAATCTTAAAAAAAAAGAAAAGGCAAAGTTATTATACATATACACATATATAAGCATAAATTGCATCTGGAAGGAAACACAGGAAACACATAACAGTTACTAACGCTGGGGAGGAGAGGAGAACTAGATGGTAGCAGAATAGAAAAAGGAAGAATGATTGTTTATAATATATTTTAATACCTTTTGAGTTCTGTATAGTGTGCTTAAAATATCTATTAAAATAGTATTAAGTGTGAAGAGATTTACAGAAAAGTGTGACATGTTTTCATATGGCTTGATTCCAGGTCCACTGACTACAAAATATTTTCTGTGAGAGGTCAATTTAACAAACAATGGAAACTGTTTACTTTCCTAACCTTTGGTGGGAAACCCTGATAACCAGTTAAAAGGCTGTTTATTGATAACCAACACTTTAAAAATATTTTTACATTTAATTTTTGATAATCTTAAAATTATATTTATAGACATTTCCTGTTCTTTTTGTGAAAGCTTAATTTTTCAATAAGCCCTCATTTTGTGATGAAAAGTAGTTCAACTTTCTAAAAATTCCACTCTGATCTGGGTGTTATCTTCTTTCTTCCCCATAGCCATTTCATGGTATGGTTCTATTAACTAAGCAGAACTAGTTCTTACAATTTATATAAACCCTGGATTTTCTTTTTGTTAAATCTTGCAAAATCTTCACATTTTTAGGACCAGTTTATGAAAACCCATTTTCATATTGGATTTTGGTAGGAACTACACATTGCCTTTAGAGCTAGAAAATAATGATTTATTTTATTCCATATCCTTCAGAAAAGATAGTGAGATCCCACTTCATTTCTAAGTCAATGAATATTTCAAGCACCCTATACATTTCTAGTCTAAGTTACCAAGGCAAAAATTATCAAAACAGATGGACTAAGTCAACTACTTGTAGAAAAATTACTGGCTTGTGTGCAAGTTTGACATAAGAGATGAGACTGAGCTGGAATTTTATGAATCAACTACATCCAAATATGACACATACAATAATTTGAATTAAGAATGTCAGAGTTTGTGAATAGGGTTAACAGATTTTATTTTGCTCCTTCATATAAGTAGATTAGTTTTGTCACATATAAATAAAATATTTTCAATGAGTAATAATAATTTTATCTCCAAAATTTCTTCCTAAAATTTTACTTCTTAGTGATATCTTTAGATTCTTTTATATTCCTATTTCATCTATAGTAGTTCTCAGATTTTTTTCAGATTTTTTTGAAAATGACAATATCAGCACCTTTTTTTTTTCCTGTGGTGTGCTCAGCCACATAAAATGTTCCAGTCCCTTGTCATATCCTTCAAATATTATTTTCGATATGTTAAGAAGACTGCCCCAGATTGATCAACCGTTTGGATGATCAGAAATAGTCTAAAAAATTAGATGCACTGGGAAATCAAAGGTTATATCTACAAATTAGAAGCTTCCAACTGATCTTTGGATTTCATACATAAGTAATGAGCATAAGCAGTTACATCATTGTTACTCTCAAAAGATGATAAATAGGTATAGATATATATGAGTGCTAGTCACGTCTCATTTCATTTATTCTTATATATGCATTTACATATATCTGAGAGGACGGGAATGTAGAATTTCACATTTGCATAGTATGTTCTTAGAAGCTTAGAGTGTAATAATTCCAAATCAGAAAGATGGGTATGAAAATTAATGTAATTTATGATTAGAAGGATGATGGCAGTAGAGTAAGAGGACACTAGGTTCATTTAGTCACACAAACACAATTAGATACCTATCAAATCATCCTAAATACTCCTATACTAAATACTCCATCCTAAATACTCCTGTCACACAGGGTATCAGAACATATCCATCTCCTATTTTCCTCTGGCATTGTGCAAACTGCTCTTTTTGTTTGTTTGTTTGTTTTGTTGTTGTTGTTGTTGTTGTTGTTGTTGCCTCTCTGCACAGGCTGTGATCTCTCTAAGGTCAGTGACCCAGCTATCACTCACCCTCCTGGGTTTCCCAGTACTGAGTCAGCAGACTTTGAAAGCTCTAGCCACCAACTCCCACTTTTTTC
>NW_022631071.1:2439586-2463871 GCF_010015895.1 Lontra canadensis | reverse complement strand
TTTTTTTTTTTAAATAAACTCATGGAACTCAGCCCATCTGGTTATGAAGCCAAATGGGTTACAGGATTTAGTCTTCCTCAAGCGAACTCTCTGGTGTGAGGGCCTGTTTTGTTCTCTGAGCGCACACAGCTTCATCACTCCTGCAGGCAGCCTCCCTCCACCCTTCTGACCTTAAATTTCAGCTGCACCTTCTTCTCTGTTCTTAGCTGTGCAGTTTGTTCTTTCCAGTCTTCAGATCACTCTCCAGTTTGCTGACGTAGATGTGGATGATATCTAGTTGTATATGTGGACAAGGTGAACTCAGGGTCCTCCTTCTCTGCCATATCCCCACACTCCTTTCTCCATCATATTAACCCTTGTTTACATGTTTGGTAGAATTCACCTGTGAAGCCATCTAGTTGTGCACTTTTGTTCATTGGGAGTTTTATGATTACTGATTCAATTTCTTTATTGATAATTTGTTCAAATTTTCTATTTCTTCCTGATCAATTTTGAGAGATTATATGTTTTTAGAAGTGGCTGCTGCTGAGGTCGAAGAGGTTGCTGCCTGTGTTCTCCTCAAGGATTTTGATGGATTCCTGTTTCATGTTGAGGTCTTTCATCCATTTTGAGTCTGTTTTTGTGTGTGGTGTAAGGAAATAATCCAGTTTCAATTTTCTGCACATGACTGTTCAATTTTCACAACACGATTTGTTGAAGGGGCTCTCTTTTTTCCATTGGACATTCATTCCTGCTTTGTCGAAGATTAGTTGACCATAGAGTTGGGTGTCAATTTCTGGGCTCTCTATTCTGTTCCATTGATTTATGTGTCTGTTTTTGTGCCAGTACCATACCGTCTTGATGATGACAGCTTTGTAATAGAGCTTGAAATCTGGGATTGTGATGCCACCAACTTTGGCTTTCTTTCTCAACATTCCTCTGGTTATTCAGGGTCTTTTCTGGTTACATATACATTTTAGAATTAGTTGTTCCATTTCTTTGAAAAAAAAAAGATGGTATTTTGATAGGGATTGCATTAAACGTGTAGATTGCTTTAGGTAGCATAGACATTTTCACAATATTTGTTCTTCTAATCCATGAGCATGGAACGTTTTACCATTTGTTTGTGTCCTCCTCAATTTCTTTAATGAGTACTTCATAGTTTTCTGAGTACAGATTCTTTGCCTCTTTGGTTAGGTTTATTCCTAGGTATCTTATGGTCTTGGGTGCTCTTGTAAATGGGATTGACTCCTTAATTTCTCTTTCTTCTGTCTTGCTGTTGATGTATAGAAATGCAACTGATTTCTGCGCATTGATTATATATCCTGACACTTTACTGAATTCCTGTACAAGTGCTAGCAGATTTGGAGTGGAGTCTTTTGGGTTTTCCACACGAAGTATCATATCATCTCCAAAGAGTGAGAGTTTGACTTCTTCTTTGCTGATTCGGATACACTTTATTTCCTTTTATTGTCTGATTGTTGAAGCTAGGACTTCTAGTACTATGTTGAATAGCAGTGATGATAGTGGACATCCCTGCCATGTTCCTGACCTTGGGAAAAGAGCTCTCAGTTTTTCCCTATTGAGAATGCTATTCGCTGTGGGTTTTTCATAGGTGGTGGCTTTGGTGGTATTGAGGTATGTAGCCTCTATCCCTACACTTTGAAGAGTATGATCAAGAAAGGATGCTGTACTTTGTCAAATGCTTTTTCAGCATCTATTGAGAGTATCATATGGTTCTTGTTCTTTCTTTTATTGATGTATTGTATCACATTGATTTGTGGACGTTGAACCATCCTTGAAGCCCAGGAATAAATCCCACTTGGTCGTGGTGAATAATCTTTTTAATGTACTGTTGGATCCTATTGGCTAGTATTTTGGTGAGAATTTTTGCATCCGTCTTCATCAAGGATATTGGTCTGTAATTCTCCTTTTTGATGGGGTCTTTGTCTGGTTTTGGGATCAAGGCAATGCTGGCCTCATAAAACGAGTTTGGAAGTTTTCCTTCCATTTCTACTTTTTGGAACGTTTCAGGAGAATAGGTACTAATTCTTCTTGAAATGTTTGGTAGATGGGGCACCTGGGTGTCTCCGTGGGTTAAGCATCTGCCTTCAGCTCAGGTCATGGTCTCAGGGTCCTGGGATCGAGCCCCGCATTGGGCTCTCTGCCTGGCAGGGAGCATGCTTCCCTTCTTCTCTCTCTCTGCCTGCCTCTCTGCCTACTTGTGATCTCTGTCTGTCAAATAAATAAATACAATCTCAAATAAATAAATAAATAATAAATGTTTGGTAGAATTCCCCTGGGAATCTGGCTGGCCCTGGGCTCTTCTTTTTTGGGAGACTTTTGATGACTGCTTCAATCTCCTTACTGCTTATGGGTCTGTTCAGGTTTTCTATTTCCTTCTGGTTCAGTTTTGGTAGCTTATACTTCTCTAGGATTGCATCCATTTCTTCCAGATAGTCAAATTTGGTGAGGTATAGATGCTCATAATATGTTCTTATAATTGTTTGTATTTCTTTGGTGTTGGTTTTGGTCTCTCCTCTTTCATTCATGATTTTATTTATTTGGGTCCTTTCTCTTTTCTTTTTGGTGAGACCAGATTTGTGACCCAGGACGTGATCTATTCTGGAGAATGTTCTATGTGCACTAGAGAAGAATGTGTGTTCTGTTGCTTTGGGATGGAATGTTCTGAATATATCTGTGATGTCCATCTGGTCCAGTGTGTCATTTAAAGCCTTTATTTCTTTGTTGATCTTTTGCTTAGATGGTCTGTCCATTTCAGTGAGGTTGGTGTTAAAGTCTCCTGCTAATTTGTATTATTGTCAATGTGTTTCTTTGATTTTGCTATTAATTGGTTTATATAATTGGCTGCTCCCATGTTAGGGGCATAGATATTTAAAATCGTTAGATCTCCTTGTTGGACAGACCCTTTGGGTATGATATAGTGTCCTTCTTCATCTCTTATTGTAGTCTTTGGCTTAAAATCTAATTTGTCCGCTATAAGGAATGACACCCCAGCTCTTTTTCAATGTCCATTAACATAGTAAATTGTTTTCCACCCCCTCACTTTAAATCTGGAGGTGTCTGAGGTGACTTTGGATCTAAAATGAGTTTCTTGTAGACAGCATATTGATGGGCAGTTTTTTTTTTTTTTTTTTGGTCCATTCTGATACCGTGTGTCTTTTGATTGGAGCATTTTGCCCATTTACATTCAGGGTAACTATTGAAAGATAAGAATTTAGTGTCATTGTATTGCCTGTAAGGCGACTGTCACTGTATATTGTCTCTGTTCATGTCTTGTCTATTTCTTTTAATCTCTCTCTTTGCTTAGAGGACCCCTTTCAATATTTTCAGTAGTGTTGGTTTGGCATTGCAAAATCTTTTAATTTTCATTTGTCCTGGAAACTTTTTATCTCTCCTTCTATTTTCAGTAACAGTCTAGCTAGATATAATATTCTTGGCTGCACATTTTTCTCATTTATTGCTCTGAATATATCATGCCAGTCCTTTCTGGCCTGCCAGGTCTCTGTGGATAAGTCTGCTGCCAATCTAATATTTCTACCATTGTATGTTACAGACCTCTTGTCCTGAGCCGCTTTCAGGAGTTTCTCTTTGTCACTAAGACTTGTGAGTTTTACTATTAGATGATGGGTGTGGACCTATTCTTATTGATTTTGAGGGTGGGTTCTCTGTGCCTCCTGGATTTTGATGCTTGCTCCCTTTGCCATATTAGGGAAATTCTCTATTATAATTTGCTCCAATATAACCTTCTGCCTCTCTCTCTCTTTCTTCTTCTTCTGGGATCCCAATTATTCTAATATTATTTCATCTTATGATATCACTTATCTCTCGAATTTTCCCCTCGTGGCACAGTAGTTGTCTGTCTCTCTTTTGCTCAGCTTCTTGATTCTCCATCATTTGGTCTTCTACATCACGGATTTTCTCTTCTGCCTCATTTATCCTAGCAGTAAGAGCCTCCAGTTTGTATTGCACCTCATTAATAGTTTTTTTTTTTTTTTTACTTTGTTAGATTTTAGTTCTTTTTTTCTTCTTTTCTCTAGAAAGGGATTCTCTGATATCTTCCATGCTTTTTTGGAGCCCAGCCACCACCTTGATAACTGTCATTCTAAACTCTAGCTCTGATATATTACCAATGTCTGTATTGATTAGGTTCCTAGCTGTCAATAGTGCCTCTTGTTCTTTTTTTGTGTGGTGAGTTTTTCTGCCTTGTCATTTTATCCAGATAAGAATAGGTGAATGAGAGAGTAAAATACTGAAAGGGTGACAAAAAACCCCAGGAAAATATACGTTAACCAAATCAGAAGAGAACTGAAACCATGGGAGGAGAAATGAGAAGAAAAGGGAGAGAAAAAATATGTATATATTAGACTGGTGAATAGAACAGGGCCTCCCACTTGATTTTGGGTGTATTCTCATCTCTTAGAAGAAAATACCTCCAAAAATTTTAAAGAAAGAAAAACCTACATATACAAAAAGAGGGGTAAACTTGATGAAGGGGTGGACTATGACTGTAAAGATGGAAATTTTAAAAAGATTCTAAGAAAGGAATTGATAAGTCAGTTGGAAAAAAAAAAAAAAACGGAGGGACTGTGATCAGGCTGGAGACTAGAACAAAGCCATGTGCTAGATTTAGGATATATTTTGATCTATTAGAAAAAAAATTGTATCCCAAAATTTTAAAGAAAAAAAAAGTATATGCATACAAAAAATAAGGTAAAATGCAATGATGGGATAAAATATGACTATAACAGTGAAAATTTTAAAAGATTTTTTAAAAAAGATATTGATAAGATAATACAGTTAAAATTGTTAAAAGAAGAAAGAGGAAAGGTTAAAAAATAGAATAAGAAAAAAATAAAATTAAAAACATTTAATTTTGCAAGACTAAAGGATCATGGGAAAAAAGCCATGAAGTCTATGTGTTGCTTTCCCCTAGCTCTGGAGTTCCGCAGTTCTCATTGATCAGCAAACTTGGTCTTGGCTGGATGTTCTTGCTAATCTTCTGGGGGAGGAGCCTGTTGCAGTGATTCTCAAATATCTTTCCCCGAGGCGTAATTGAACTGCCCTTGCCAGGGGCCAGGTGAAGTAATCTGTTTGGGTTCACTTTTGGTAGTTTTTGTTCCCTGAACCCTTTCTGCAGAGCTGTGGAGGACAGGAATGAAAATGGCAGCCTCTCAATCTCCAGCCCAAAAGAGCTGAGAGCTCGGGCCCCTACTCCTCAGTGCACCCTCAGAGAAAAGCAGTCAATCTCTTACTCTCCCTGTTCTCCAGCCACGCTCTGTGCTCACCCAGCCTGTGACAAAGATTTCTATCCCTGGTGCATGGCCCCATTTGGAGTCTCCAAACCCAGCAGAATCCTGCCACCTGCTGCTGTGCCATGCCTCCTGGTAATGGAAGGAGGGTGTCTCTCTGTATCTGCCACTTGTGGGGTCTCTGCTCAAAGAGCAGTGACCCAACTGTGACTTGGATCCCAGTTTAAGGTAACCCTGAGCTGGAAGTCCCACCTCAGCTCTGTTTCTGTAGACGGCTTCCCTGCTCTGATAACTGGGATCTCTGCCACACTCAGATACCCATGGTCTTTCTGTGACCCCATGTGTCCTGAGACCACAGTGTCCCCACCAGACCTCCACCTCTGCTTAGCCTCTCGAGTGACGTCCCTCAGTGGGACAGACTTCTAAAAGTTCTGTTTTTGTGTTCTACTTCTCCACAGCTTGCTAGGACTCAGCCCCTCTCCCCTCAGTCTATCTTCCTGTCACTTTTTATTCACTTCTTCTCACGTTCTACCTTCCAGAAAGTGGTCCATTTTCTGTTCCTAAAATTGCTGCTCTTCTCTTTTGTCTCCTGTTGAGTTTGTAGGTATTATCAATGGTTTGATAACAATCTAGCCAAACTCCTGGGACCTAATGCTATTACAGTTTCTTCCTCCTCCACCATCTTGCTTCCTCTCCAATCTATTTTTAAAGGTATATGCAATATTTCCATTTTTTTAAGATTTTATTTATTTGAGCGAGACAAAGAATGAGAGAGAGAGCATGAGAAGGGGGAGGGTCAGAGGGTGAAGCAGATTCCCTGCCATGTTGGGAGCCTGTTAACTCCAGGGGCCAAGGACTCCAGGATCATGACCTGAGCTGAAGGTAGTCACTTAACCAACTGAGCCATCCAGGCACTTTGGTTTATATTTTTTTAATGATTTATATTTCTACTTAGTAGTTAATTACTATAATAAATTACATTCATTTTTGTTTATGTGATCTCACTAAATGCAATACTAATTCAAATACTTTCATCTTTTTTCACCTACTAAAGTTTCTTTTCTTTTAATACAATATACCACTCTTTGTAGGAAATACTATATTCCTTTTTGTGACATTTTGTTTTTTTCCTTTTCCTTTTATCCCTTTGACCATTTCTTTGAAAGTTACTGCTTTGTTAATACCTCTTTCTCTAACAAATCTTAAATATTGGGAGTTCCTTAGGGCTTCCTTTCTTTTTCCACCCATACCCATTCCATCATCATTTGATTCATTCCGCCACCCAAATATATATGTCAAAATATGTTTCCCTACTTCTTTTTTTTTTCTCCATTTCCTTCATCTAAATGGCTTCTTTTTCTTTAGTCTCACCCTCAGTGTCTGCCCCAGTTAGCTATTAAAAACACACTGAATTATTATTACTTGTGAATCCGAGCTGAATGGGCAGTACTTTGGCTGTTCTCATTTGGTCTTATTTATGCTATTACAGTGAGGTGGCAGATGTAATTGTTGTAAGGTCCAAGATTATATCACACAAAATTTGCAGTTGGTGCTAACAGAAAGTTGGGACACCTCAGTTCTCATCTATATTGTCTCTTATCCTCGAATATGTTGAATCAGCTTCCTCAAAAGAATGCTTCTTACGATAGCATTCTAAGAGGGTAAGAGCAAAATTTCAAAGCCCCAATATAGTACCATGACATCATGCAGTTCAACCACTTTAAACACGATCAATATGCTGTTGACAACTGAATTTGTAACTTTATCATTAACCTCTTTGTGATCTCTAAACTTTTGTATCCAGTTGTCTGCTCATCTTGTCTACTTGGTTGTGTAATAAATATCTCAAAATAATAAAAATATTGATTTTTCTTAACCTATACTCCCATCAATATTCTCTATATTCAGAAAATTTATCCACTTGGCAAATATTAATGGAACATCTATTATGCTAGATGTTACTTTAGACAATGGATACAACAATGAACAACACAGACAACATTCATGGTTTTATAGGGTATGTTTTCTAGTGACGAGGTCAAAAATAAAAAATAAAATGTCAGATAATAAGTTCTAAGAAGGAAAATAAAGTAGGATAAGGAGTAAAGAGTGAAGAAAATTGTTATTTAATACAGGGAGGTCAGGAAAAACCTCTTGCTTAGGTGACATCTTAATAGAGACCAAAATTAAGTGAGAGAGTGAGCCATGCATATACAGATGAAAATTATGTAATGGGCATCATCCAGTTGGTCAAATCCCAAGCTTATAAATTATTTTGAATACTTGTATTCCTTCACTAGTCTCATCTAAAACTGAAACTAATTGAATTGACTTTAATTTTAAAATACATTCCATATTCATCTACTTCCCAGTTCAATTGCTATCACTTTGCTTTAAGTTGTTATCCATCCTAGCGTACCAAATTGTTTAACTGATATGTGGCTCTCAAGCCATTTCACCTTGCAACCAGAATGATGTTTTAAAACTGTAAATGATATGACTCCTCTGCTTAAAATTTGACTTACACTTACACTTAAGATACAATACAAAATCTTTAATCTGGTCCAGAGTAC
Organism: Lontra canadensis; assembly: GCF_010015895.1. Classification (NCBI taxonomy): domain Eukaryota; kingdom Metazoa; phylum Chordata; class Mammalia; order Carnivora; family Mustelidae; genus Lontra; species Lontra canadensis. Next base: position 2,456,046 of record NW_022631071.1, on the reverse strand, counting down.
CTCCTGATCCAATTCTTATTTACTACTGTAGCTACATTCTGTCTCATTTTTCCTTTGGTTTCTAGTTTCAACAATTCTGTTTTTCAAACTTAACCTTAGAGCTGCAGGGCATAGAATTGGCTTAAAGTCATACACACCCTTCTCCACTCTCCATGTAATGACTAACTCATTGTTCAGGTCTCAGCTCAAATGTCACTTCTTTTCTGCAGTCCCTAGATTAGCATAGTGCACTGCACTTTTGAGATCACAAATTTATGGCATTTTGATGAAATTACTGATTAAATTTTCTAGCTTTTCTGTTGGACAGTAAGCTCAGTGATGTTAGGTAATATATTTGTTGTGTTTATTATAACATTGGTGTTTTATTATTTTGTTTTATGTATACATACATATAACTATGTATATAGTTATATATAACTCTATATAACTCCCTTTTTCTCTCTCTCTATATATATGTATATGTACATATATATATATATATACACACATATATATAGTTTACCTTCTTATTTTCCCTAAGTAAAAGGTAAGCTCCCCAAAAGCAAAGACCACATCAGCTTGTTCATCTCTAACTGCCCCTCACCCTTAAAAAGTTTTAGAATATAGTAGGCTCTTAGGAAAATGTTTTCAAATTTGTGTGTAAATTTTTGATATACACACAGAAAAGTGAACATCTAAGTATATACAATTATATATTGAGTATACAACTCAATAAATGATACCAACTGAATAAACTTATGTAACCAGTATCCAGATTTGGAAACATAATAGTACCAACACTCTAGAAACCCACTTGTGCTCCCTACCTATCATTACTCATGTTTCAGAGTAACCACTATCCTGATATCTACCAACAAAGATTAGTTTTGTTTGATTTTGTACTTTATATAATTGGAAAATACAGTAGGTACTGTTCTTTTGTGTCTAAATTCTTTCATTCAGCATTGTATTTGTAAGATTTACCCATGTCACTTGGTGTTGCACTTTTTATTTGTGATTACCATGTAATAATTTATTCTGTGAATATACCAATATTTATTCATTCTACTATATATAAACAACTTCAAGTTTGAGGGTTTTACAAATAGTGCTGCCATAGATGTTCTAATTCATGTTCTTTGGTGAACAAAATGTAGGCATTTCTGTTAATTACATGCAAAAATGCAGAAGTAGAATTGTTGGGTTAGAGTAGACATATGTTCAGCTTTAGTAGGTACTACCAGTTTTCCAAATGAGTTGCACCAATTTATACTTCCACCAACAGAGTATGAGAATTATATTGTTCTTGCCAACATAGATTTTTAATTTTTTTTTCATTTTAGTTATATTGGTGGATTTGAAGGGTGTTTTATTGTGGTTTTAATTTGCATTTGTTCTGATAACTGGTAAGCCTTAGCACATTTTCATGCATTTCTTAATCACTTAGATACCCTCTTTTGTGAATTGCCTGTTAAGTCTTCTTCCCATGTTTCTATTTAGTTGTCATAAATGACATTTTAGTAAATGCAGATCTATTTCTGCACTTTCTCTTTTGTCTTATTGGTCAGTGTTCTTTGTTCAAAATAATCAGTAATTATTAAAAACATGATTTATTTGCACAATATGTGTAGGTATAAAACCTCAAGGAAAAATTGGGACCTTGTGAAAAATTTGGTTCATTTTTTAACCAAAAGCAATAGGAAGCATCAGATTACTTATATCCACCAAAAAAATCTGATATCTGTGTGATAAAATTTGTTTTAGTAATATCATGTGTATACTCAAGAAATTTTGAGAAACATGAATCAAGTTCCATAGAATTGTACATTGACATCTTCCCTTAATTTTTTGCTCATAAATTATTAGATTATCATATTTCTGTTGTATTTTTCTCTCAACTTGAGATGCTCCAAAAATTCCATCACTTGAAGGGCTTATGAGGTATAAAATAACAGCATTATTCTCCGATATTCACATTGTATATAAGCATCAGTTATGTCTTGATATGCAAAAGAAATCAAGCATAAAGAATTAATCCCATGAGGATTGTTTTAAAAAATTGCTTACTGACATTCAGTCAACAGAGTTCTAGGATTTTTTAATATTATTATTATTTTGGTGAATCAATGTGGACAGTGTGCACTTGATTCATTTATTCCTTCTACAAATATTTATCAAACACCTAGTTTGTCCCTGTCCCCAGCAATTCAACATTAAGTGAGATAGAGAAGGTTCTTTTCTTTTCATAGTGTATATTCTAGAATTGAAGGAAGACAGTCAACAAACAAATATGCAAATCAACAAGCTAACAAATAATGAGAGGAGTACCAGAGAATATCTGCTATATAGAGAATTTTAGAATAATACAGGTGTCTTGTTTGCTCTTAGATTTACTGGTTAGGAAAGGCTTCTTAGATGTGTTATTTAAGCTAAGACATGAAGAGTGAGAAGGATCCAGCTGTAGTAGTCTTGGAGAAAGGGGGAAAGTGTTGGTAGATTCGAGGCAGAAGTAAACAGCTAATGCCAAGTCTTTCATTTGTTCATAATAAAATAAGTCCAGTGTGGCTGGACCAAGGCAAGTGAGAGTAAGAGTGATATGAGATGAGCTTATGGACATGGTCAGAGAAAAGATTATATAAGACTTTGTAAGCCAAAAAGGACTTTAGGTTTTAAGTTTGATAACAAGTCTTTAGAAAAAAATGAACTGGAAAATGACATGAATACAGAATAGATATGGACATTCCTGCTGGACTGACAGGAGATAATTTCTTTTGGAGAAAAGAAAAAGTGCTGTATCCCAGTTGCACTTGGAAAAGAGGTTTAAAACTCAATACTGTTGACAGAACTTGAGTGAGACAAATGTGATAGAGTTAGAAAAAAGTTCTCCCCACACAGGTAATCCTGCCTACAAACTGAACTCTTAAACCTCCACACTGCTGGAGGAGTAAGGTTTCTAAAATACTAATCTGAACATACCATTATTTGCTTTAATAATTTTAAAGGCCCATCATGATCTTTCTGGAACATGGTTTCTAGAATTCTTTCTCAATCTACTACTCTCTTTTCATTCCACATATACTGGCCTACTTATAATTTCCTATGTTATCTTGAGCTCTGGTGCTTCTTGGTATATCCCTTCTTTTGCCTGAAATTTTTTTTTTGGTACTCCTGCTTTTAATTTAGCACAGATGAAAGTATTTTCTGACCACACCTGTTTCTAAGGATGGTATCCACTATATTTAATAAGCAGTATGGCACAGGCACCAAACCAATCAGAAGAAATGCTGGATATAGAAATAATATTTTTAAAGCCATTGAAATAGGGCCTGACAGGGGCGCCTGAGTGGTGCAGTCATTTAAGCATGCAGCTCTTGATTTCAGCTCAGGTCATGATATCAGGGTTATAAGACTGAGCTCCACACTGGGCTCTATAATCAGTGCAGAGTCTTCTTGAGATTCTCTCTTTCCCTCTCTCTCTTCCCCTCTCCCTATTCTCTCTCCCTCTCTCTCTCTCTGTCAAATAAGTAAATAAAATCTTCTAAAAAAGGGGCATGGCTGATACCTGATTAATACCACATTACTATCTGCTGTTATTATTATATGAAGAAAAAAGGTCCAAATATTTTATTGTTACCAAGTTGTGGGCAGTTCTCCTGGATTTTTCTGTTATTTTAATGTAACATTCACTTTGCAGTATGTATGAATAGCTGAATCACATAGTCAAGACTTTCATAAAGAGTAGGGGTAGGATGAAAAGAAGAGGTATTTAACCAGAATGAAGGTCAATATCAGTAGCTAGAGAAAGGGAGTGATGTGTTAGATTATGGGGCTTAAATTGTCAAGTGATGAGTTTGGATTTGATTCAGTGCATGACAGAATATCATTGAAAGAACATGGTCACACAGGATTACAAGTTGTAAGTGGTGCTTGAAAAGATAAACTTTGACAGTGATATGGGGAGTGGATTCAAGGGCAAAGATACTTGAGACTAGGAATTTAGTTTGGAGATTATCGTAATCTTGCAAACAAGACAAGAATACCAGAAACCAGAATTGAGACAAAGCACTAAATTTGATTGCTATTAGAAACCATGCTTCCTTAGCACAGAATGAGAACAGAAGAAAGTTGAAAGACAAATGAGGACACAGTCAAATAAGATAATAATTTCCATGTGCCTATCTAATTAACCACTCAGAGCCCATTTCCCTTGCCCAGAACCAAATAATTGTATTGAGAATTAAGGAATTATTAAGAGGAAATAGCTGAGCCCAGCATCGGGCTCTCTGCTCAGCAGGGGGCCTGCTTCCTTCTCTCTCTCTGCCTGCTTCTCTGCCTACTTGTAATCTCTGTTAAATGAATAAATAAAATCTTTAAAAAAGAGGAAATAGCTGAAATAATCATCTAAACAAAGCTAAAGGTCATCACTGTGAAACAAATTTTAGTTTTCCATATACATATCTATATATGTCTTTGATCACACACATACAAAGTAGTCTTATCTTCAAGTTACATGGTGTGTTTTATGATGTGTTCTGCCAGTGAAAAGGTAAACCTGAGAGTTTGATAAAAACTAGAAATATATCATTTCTGGGTAAGTAGTGTAGGCTCCTGAAAATTGTTAGAATTAATCTTTAGGAATGTTGTATGTTATTTATAAACCTTAAATGAGTTGGATTAAAAATCCAATCCAGTTTTCAGTTGTATAAATTGATATTCTCTGGAAACCAAGGGCTGAAAATTTTCATTGTCAAGTGAAATTTTCTAAGTAGTATACATAGATTATCTAGATCAGATGGTAGAGATGAAATACTCTTAAGTATATCTGGATGTTGTAAATGAAGTCTAATTAGCTACCAGAATGTAGGAGTCTTTATTTAAAGAGCTTGAATGTTCAGTTAATTTCACCAGATGAATACATTAAATATTCTTTTGGACAGGGTTCATAAAGGAATGAACAAACACTGAACCAACTCTTCAGAATTTGTCAAGGTTAAAGGATTGACAAATGATGGGCTTATCTGCAAAAATAATGGAATCTCAGGAGCCAGCATTCCTTAGATTTAAAGTTGTTGAATTTCAAACTCAACTGACAAAAAAATGGCAACTTCGGGAGCATTTGGCTTCATCATGAGTTTGTCAAATACTGGAAGGTGTTTTTTTTTTTTATCTATTTCTGTTTGTTTCCTTGTAAATATTGATTTTCTTTTAGTAGACATTTCTAGTAAACACTCTTGGACAGTTGATGGTGATGGGATGCCAGCATCTAAGTGTTGTTTTGCAATATATTTGGGAAACAACTTGGCAATGTAGAAATATAATTATCAACCATTATAACTTGATGAATATTCTATTTCTAAGCAGTCTGTGTTTCCTTTAAGGTCCTCTGTGTTTAACAATGAACACTGGCAGTAGCCATGAAACAGTGTTTTGTTTTGTTTTTTATATACTTAAACATTCTGAATGAATATTTTTTTCTTTATTTTTAAGGCCTGGAAAGACATTTACATATGGCAGAATTAAAAGTCTGAAATGAGTGTCTAGATTTAGCATTGGTAGTTCAATTTTACCCCCATTGCAGGCACTTCTATGCTTCTGGGAAGAATTCCAGAACCACCAATTATGTCAAAATATGTTTTACTGAGATATAGTAAGACATATAGTGCAGAACCCCATGACATGTATTAAATCCTTGCCCTCCTTCCTTCTGAGTGCTTCTTAAAATAAATTAACTTAAAATTCTAGAAAGGAAAGAGGAAAATGAACTACCAGGTTTAGGTTGGTGAAATAACCTCCTTGCTTGTGATGACAAGTCATCAGAACAGTGAAGTATTATCCTGCTGATGTTTGCCTACTGGTCAAACTAGAAAGTAAAAGGAATTCTTCTTAAATAGGAGAAAAACAACAGCAACAAAAACCCCCAAAACCCCCAAATCAACACATAAACCAATTATATTAGAAATATTTGGCATGAAGAAACAAATGATACTGAACACATGTACATGTACACTAAAGTAGACCTTTGGAAAAGAAATGAAAGGAGATACAGGCAATGAATAATTATATGAAAAAGAAAAGCATCTGAAATTTAAATAATAAGCCAAATGTCATTTTGAGTAGAATTGTTTAAGTCCATTAATACTCTAAAGAAATTTCTTGAGCTGATAGTAAAACTTATGTAAAGTAGAATGAGAAGTCACTTATAAGTGGGTACCTAAAGGCTATCTTTTTATGCACCTGAATTTGTTCTAACAGAGAAAGGAGAGGGAGAAGCTCAAGTTAAAGTCAAATAATAAAAAGAACAATGGATATTGATGTATCTTTTCAAGTAGAGAACAGTAATATGAAGTATCACATTTCAATGTTAAGAACTCCAGGGAACCAATAACCTATAGAAGCTGAAATCTTATATTCTTCTATAGAAAAAAATATTCTAGATTTTTCCTTTGGAATTTGTATTCCATTTTTAAGTGCTGTGAAATAATTTAATTAGAAATAAATTAATAGAAAACAATTATCTTGGTTTCAGGTTTTGATTTAGAAAAATAATTTTCTACTCATGGGAAGAAAGCAAAATGCATAACAAAATATAAAATTCAGGTTTTCTTTTTTTTATCAGAAAGTCCCATTTTCCTTTGATTTTATTTGCCTAAAAATATTTAAAAGCAAGGACCAAGAAGATAGAAAAAAGTGATAATAAACTATAATTCAATGGTTTACCCAGTACCACATATATTATTCTATTCTTCTCCAATATTATTAAGGTAATATGTTTGTTGAATTTAGGTAGGATTGTGTAAAACAAATTCAGGGAGATTAAAAAAAAGAAAATGTGTACTCACTAGGAATTTTAAAATTTTAAATTAGATTTGTTCTTAAAACACTGCTGACTTTAGCTCTTGTTCTCTACAATTAGAAAAAAAAGTTTTATATCACATCACTGAGGTGATTCTGCATTTAATTGATAGCATGTCCGAAAGGATCCTTGAAAATATGATATTCCTTCCCTCTTCAAAGTGTTTCATTTATAAACATTTTTTAATGTGTGAAGTAAGTGGAATATGTCCAAGAAAAATATAGATTTTTGGTCATGTGTTTCTATAATGCTGACTCTGGAGCATCTGACTATGGACACATTCTAATGTTCTTTATAAACAGTGTATCAGAGGAGAACAGGAACAAATTCTTTGTCCAGGTTCTACTGATAATGTGACCAACTATACCAGCTTGCCTGTGACTGAAGTTCTTCCCTGGGGATGTGGGGGATGGGTGTTTCAGTGTTAAACCCAGGACATATCTTAGAAAATTGAGATATTTGGTGTGATAAACTAAATTCTAAGATAATTCTTAAGACTTGATATGTATATTCTCTGTGATTTCCATCCCCTTGAGCATGAGCAGAAATTGCAAATGGGATGTCACTATCATGATTACTTTACTAACCAGTTGACTTACAGCTAATCACAAGGGAGGTTATCCTGAGTAGGTGTGGTTTGACCCCATGGAGTCTTCAAAAAGGGACTAAGACATTCCTGAAAAGACATATTATACTGCAAACTTTAAAGAAGCTAGCCACATGAGTTCTAGCCATATCTACAAGGAACCGAACTCTACCAATAACCAATGAGCTTGGAGTAGGAATGTTAGCCTCAAACAAGATTACAGCCCCAGCCAACACCTTGATTTCACTCTGGTGAAATGCTAAGCAGGTGACCCAATTAACCTGTTTCTGGACAACTGGCCCATGGAAAAGGTATTTCTTCAAAACCACTAACTTTGTGGTAATTTGTTACACAGCAATAAAAAACTAATAGTATTGATTTTTCCACTCCAGAATGGGACAAAATTTATGGGCTTGTCTCCATTTCTTATACCTAAAAAAGGGTCACTTTTCTTGACTTACATCATTGTTTGTTCTAACAATCATATGCTTGAAGAGTGACAGAGTCAATTACCATGCATAAACAACCAGGAAGTGTATGTAGAATGAGCAGAAGGTACTAGGAAGGAACTGAATGGGAGTGGCTTTTCAGTACTTAAGGAATGAATGGCTTCCCATGTGGAAAGGGAGTCTTGACTAGAATATACTGCAGGGAGGGGTAGCAAAATGAAACACATTTTTTATTAAGTAATGTAAAGAGCAATGATTTTCAAACTCTGGTTGGGAACCAACCAATAAATTGTAAAATTGAGTAGGTTACAATTAACAATGTAAGTATGTTCTTTTCAAAAATAATAAACTGGTGTCATGGGGATACATAAATGCCTTCTCAGAAAATGGTGATACACAAAATTAAGATATAGAAACTTGTCTGAGGTAAGGACCACACAGGGTAGGACAAGATGCAGCATATATTAACATAGTTTTCTCATGGCTCCAGTTCCCTACGATTGCATTGATCACACATGATGTGGCCCTGGTAGCTCTGAGAGAATGGCTGGATCTGAGAAAATACTGAAACTTTTTCCATATACTAAATTTCTATCTATGGGACTTATTTCACCTTTCTGAAAGAACTGATCCTGGCAAGCATATGTTTACGCTAAAGAGACTGTTTATAAACCCATGTTCATTTAGTTCTTGAACAAAATAATGGAAAACAGACATCCTTATCTGGGGAAATAGTGTCTCCTTCTTTTCAGTTATTCCATGAAGCTCATTTCCTGAGAACTTCCTAAGTGTCAAATAGTGGGCTAGCCACTTTATATATTCTAACTCCGTTAATTCTAACAACAAGCAAGTAAAGTAAGCATTGCTGTTTTCATTTTGTACATGAAGAAATAAGGCTCAGTGTGGTTAAGGAATGTGTACAAAATCACAGTAAGTTGCAGAGCTGGGGAAGGAAATAAAAACCCAATAGAATGTACATATTTTGAGAAGAGATTTATTATAAGAAATTCACTCGGGCAATTGCAAAGACTTGCTAGAACAAAGTCTCTATAGTCTCAATAAGGCCTGGGTTTGGAGAGTTTCTGGGCTGTTGAACACATGGAGATTTGGAAAGACAGAAGCATCTGGAGAGACCAGGAAAGCTCTGTGCCCTTTTCCCCACACCTGGCCCTATACATCTTTTCCAGCTGGCTTTTCCTGAGATATATCCTTTCATAATAAATTGGAGATCTAGAGAAAGAAGAGAAGAAGAGCAACAGTTCTAGGAAGAGAAAATGGACCACTTTCTGGAAGGTAGGACATGAGGAGAAATGAATCCAAAGCGATGGGAAGATAGACTGTGGGGGAGAGGGGCTGGGTCCTGGCAAGCTGTGGAGCAGGGGAGCACAAAACCAGAACTTTTAGAATTGGGAGACAAGATGGTGGAGAAGTAGGAGGCGCTGTTTCAACTGGTCTCATAAATGGAACTGATTATCTACCAAAGAACTCTGATCACCCATGAAATCAGCCTGAGATTGGAATTACACACTTCTGGATCTCTACAGGGGCAGAAGATGCCAGTGGACAGGTAAAGTGGAGTGGGAACATCGGACTGATATTGGAAGATAAACAAAAGGGGGAGGGAGCCACCAGAAGTGAACCATTAGAAAGTAATACCCCAATATGAGAGTGCCCTGTGATTGGGGACCAGCATTAACTTGGAGTCGGGTTGAAAGCACTCAAAAACAGCAAAAGATCTTAAGGAGAAATTGGTGGAATCGGGTGGTTAGGGACAGGGGCTTAAGCCCACGGACCCAGGATGGCCAGTACTGGCGCTGAGCCAGAGAAAGAGCAGTGAAGAAGCCAGGCCTTGGTCCCTGAGTCGCCAGTGTGTGTAAGAGCGTCTGGGTGGTGGCATGCATGAGAGAGTTTGGCGTGGATGCCAGCCAGCGCTCTCTAGAACCACAGTCTTTTGCACTCTGCACCCATGCTTCATGACTGGAGTCTGAGTTGCGCTCCACACCCTCCCCTGAGAGAGGTCCATGCAGGTGCTAGCCAGTGCTCTCTAGGACTGGGAGAGTCTGGATACTCCCAGCCCAGGCCAGTGTGAAAATCTTAGTGCACTGTCTCTAGTAGGGACCTCTCTGGTGGTGTGGACCTGCCCAGACAACTGCAGCAGAGACAGCCACTGGAAGACAGCTCTCTGGACTAGTACTTCCTGTGGTTTTGGGTACAAGCAGGAGCTCTTGTGACCCCTGAAACCCCAACTGGGGATGTGTTCTGCCAGTGGGAGAGGGTGAATTTATGTGCTCTGGAGCACCCAGAGGGGAACAGACTGAGACTTCGCTCTGAGACAGAGGTCTGGGTGGAGTTTGCTTTCCTCAGAACCTCCAAGAACCCCCAAAAGACCCCAAGGGAAGGAAAAACAGAAATTTAAAAAAATTCTCCAGAGAAGAAAACCTGAAAAATGGGTTTCTCAAAGCCCAGCCCCTTGAGAGGGGGCAGGAGGATTCAACTCTAGCAAGACTGCCTGAAAAACAATGTGGCAGGCCCCTCCCCTAGAAAGCCAGCCAAGAAAAAAAAAAAAGCCAGGAAGACAATCATCACTGTGTCCACATAAAACTGTAAAACCCCAATATCAGGAGAAAAGAAGATATTAAGCTCCCAGTAAAGCCCTAAAGCCTGTATACTTCATAGATACAACTTTTATTTTTAATTCATTCTGACTATTCTTGTACTTTTTAATTTTATTTATAATTTTAGCTTATTTACCATTACAATGAGATGTTCAGTACAACAAAACCCATAATAACCCTTTTAACTTGAAATTTTTTGATACATATACGTGTTTTTCTTTTGCTTTTCTTCTTTTTTTTTAATATTCATATAGAGATAAGCTTCAAGGTAATCCTCTTTCCCCACTCAATACTACTCCTATATATAAATCAGTTTTAATTCCCCTTTATCTCAGGAACATTGAGTCCTTTAACAAAGATATCCAGATACACATGGGAAGAACCAAAAGAAACTTCCTTGCCCACACTGAGAATTTATAAGACCCTCCAATCTTTTTCTTCTGTCAGTGTTTCTGTATACTTGTTTTTGTTCTGGTAGTATATAAATCTTATACTTGGGGTCCATTGTGGCTGGGTTCTTTTTTTTGTCATTTAATTTTGTCAGTCTTTTTGTTCATCTGTTTTTGTTTGTATACTTTGTAAATCTTACATTTGGGGACCACTAGGTCTGTGTATTCTCTTTTTTTATATATATATTTTTCCCTCCATCTCTCTCTCTCTCTCTCTTTCTTTTTTCTTTCTTTTTGGTGGGGACTTCTAATTTCTCAGAAGTGTTCCAAAGTGCACCTTCAATGCATCACAGTTGATACATTCAGGTACACATCCCCTAAGCCATCTCTCACCAAAATGACTCAGAAGAGGAATGCCCAACAGAGGAAAAATTCAGGGACTCTGCCCTCTCCATCAGAGCTATTGGATATGGACATAAACAGTATGTCAGAAAGGGAATTTGGGCTAACAATTATCCAGACAATGGCTAGGTTGGAGAAAGCCTTTAATGACAAAATGGAATTGATTAGGGCAAAAGTGAAAGCCACCAGGGAAGATGTTAACAATGCTCTCAATGAGTTCCAATCTAATCTAAATTATCTAAAAGCTGAGGTAACTGAGGCAGAAGATAGAATTAGTGATCTAGAGGACAAACTGACAGAGAAAAAGGTTCAGAAGGAAGACCAGAACAAAAAGCTTAAAAGCATGGAAACAGAATTAGGGAACTAAATGATGCCATGAAACGTTCCAATGTCAGAATTATTGGAATCCCTGAGGGGGAGGAGAAAAAAGAAGACTAGAGGATATAGTTGAACAAGTTCTCCATGAAAATTTTCCCAATCAGGGGAATGGAGCCAGCATTCATGTCCTAGAGGCTGAAAGGTCTCCCCCCGAAATCATAGAATCTAGAAAGACCTTGAGACACCTGACTGTGAAAATGATGAATCATAATTGTAGAGAGGAGCTCTTGAAAGAAACTAGGGGGAAGATATTCCTTATGTACAGAGGAAAGCCCATCAGAATAACGTCAGACCTGTCCACCAAAACCTGGCAGGCCAGAAGGTGCTAGCAAGACATATTCAGCGCACTAAATTGGAAGAACATGCAGCCAAGAATACTTTATCCAGCAAGACTGACATTCAAAATGGATGGAGAGATAAAGAGCTTCCAAGACCGCCAAGGTTGAAAAGAGAATGTGACCACCAAACCAGCACTACAAGAAATATTAAAGGGGGATCTATAAAAGAGGAAAAAACCCAAGAATATCATTGAACAGAAATCTATGGAGACAATCTATAGAAACAAAGACTTCACAGGTATCACGATGTCAATTAAAACATATCTCTCTATAATCACTCTAAATGTGAATGGCCTAAATGAACCCATAAAATGCCACAGGGTTGCAGATTGGATAAAATGACAGGATCCATCCATATTTTGTTTACAAGACATCCATTTTGAACCTAAGGATACATTCAGACTGAAAGTGAAGGGATGGAGTAGCATCACTCATGCAAATGGGCCTCAAAAGAAGGCTGGGGTAGAGATTCTCATGTCGGATAACTTATATTTTAAACTAAAGACTGTAGTCAGAGATACAGAAGGACACTACATCATTCTTAAAGGATCTATCCACCAAGAAGATCTAACAATTGCAAATATTTATGCCTGCAATATAAGTGCAGCCAACTATATAAGACAACTGTTAATCAAGATAAAGAGTCATATTGATATGAATACATTAATAGTAGAGGGTCTTAACATGCCACTGTCAGTAATAGACAGATAATCCAAGTAGAAAAACAATAAAGAAACAAGATCATTTAATGACACATTGACTAGATGGACCTTATAGATATATACAGAACATTCCACTCTCAAGCAACAGAACACTCATTCTTCTCGAGCACACATGGAACTTTCTCCAGAATAGACCACATACTGGGTCACAAATCAGGGCTCAACTGATACCAAAAGATTGAGATTATTCCCTGCATATTCTCAGACCCAAATGTTTTGAAACTGGAGCTCAACCACAGGAAAAAGCTTGGAAGGAATAAAAACACCTGGAAGCTAAAGACCACCTGTTTAAAGAATGCTTGGAAACAACCAGGAAATCAAAGAAGAACTGAAACAATTCATGGAATCCAATGAGAATGAAGACACTTTGGTTCAAAACCTATGGGATACAGCAAAGGCAGTCCTAAGGGGGAAATACATAGCCTTCCAAACAGCCCTCAAAAAAACCTGAAAAATCCAGAACACACCAGCTGTCTTTACACCTTAAAGAACTGGATAATCAAACAAAAAAATTAAGCCAATGCTACAGACAAGAAGGGAAATAATCAAAATTAGAACAGAGATCCATGAGATAGAAACTAGAGATACAGTAGAACACATCAATGAAACTAGAAGCTAGTTTTTTGAAAGAATCAATAAGATCAATAAACCATTGGCCAAACTAATCCAAAACAAGAGAGCGAGGACCCAAATTAATAAAATTATGAGTGAAAAGGGAGAGATCATAACTAACTCCAGGGAGATAGAAACAATCATCAGAAATTATTATCAACATTTATATGCCAATAAGTTAAGCAACCTAGATGAAATGGATGCATTCCTTGAAAGCTATAAACTTCTAAAACTGAATCAGGAGGAAATTGACAACCTGAATAGACTAATATCTAGTAATGAGATTGAAGCAGTGATAAAAACCTCCCCCAAAACAAGAGCATAGGACCTGATGGATTTCCTGAGGAATTCTACCAATCTTTTAAAGAAGAAATAATACCTATTGTCCTGAAGTTGTTTCAAAAAATTGAAGCAGAAGGAAAACTTCCAGACACTTTTTATGAAGCCTGCATTACCTGGATCCCCAAACCAGACAAAAACCCCACCAAAACGGAGAATTTCAGACCAATATCACTGATGAATATGGATGCCAAGATTCTGGATGAGATCCTAGCTAGTAGGATCCAACAGTACATTAAAAAGATTATCCACCGTGATCAGGTGCGATTTACCTCTGGGTTGTAGGGTGGTTCAACATTCACAATTCAATCAATGTGATAGAAGAAAGTAATAAGAGATGAGAGAGGAACCACATGGTCCTCTCAACTGATGCAGAGTAGCATTTGACAAGATAGAGCATCCATTCCTGATTAAAACACTTAAAAGTATAAGGACAGAGGGAACATTCCTCAACTTCATAAAATATACATATGAAAAAACCTAAAAAGCAGGGAATATCATCCTCAATGGGGAAAAGCTGACAGCCTTCCCTTTGACATCAGGAACACGACAAGGATGCCCACTCTCACCACTCTTGTTCAACATAGTATTAGGAGTCCTAGCAACAGCAATTAGACAACAAAGAGAAATAAAAGGTATTCAAATTGACAATGAAGATGTCAAACTCTCTCTCTTTGCATATGACATGATATTTTATATGGGAAACCCAGAAGACTCTACCCCAAACTTCTAGAACTCATATAGCATTCAGTAATGTGGCAAGATAAAAATCAATGTACAGAAATCAGTTGCTTTCTTATAAACTAACAATGAAAATAAAGAAAGGGAAATTAGAGAATTGATTCCATTTACTATAGCACCAATAACCGTAAGATACCTGGGAATAAGCCCAACCAAAGAGGTAAAAGATCAGTACTCAAGTAATTGCAGAACACTCATGAAAGAAATTGAAGAAGACACAAAATGATGAAAGAGCATTTCATGCTCATGGATTAGAAGAATAAACATTGTTAAAATGTCTATACTGCTTAAAGCCATCTGTACTTTCAATGCCATTCCAATCAAAATTCCACCAGCATTTTTCAAAGAGCTAGAGCAAACAATCCTAAAATTTGTATGGAACCAGAAGAGACCCCGAATTGCTAAGGAAATGTTGAAAAAGAAAAACAAAACTGGCAGCATCACGTTGCCTGATTTCAAGCTTTGCTACAAAGCTGTGATCACCAAGACAGCATAGTACTGGCAGAAAAACAGACATGTAGACCTATGGAACACAGTAGAGTGTCCAGATATGGAACCTCAACTCTATGGTCAAATAATCTTCAACAAAGCAGGAAAAAAATATACAGTGGAAAAAAAGACACCATTAACAAATGGTGCTGGGGAAATGGGACAACTATGTGTACAAGAACGAACTTGACCATTCTCTTATACCATACACAAAGATAAACTGGAAATGGATAAAAGCCCTTAACATGAGACAGGAATCCATCAGAACCCTAGAGAAGAACATAGAGAGTAACCTCTTCGACATTGGCCACAGCAACTTCGTTCAAGACTTGTCTCCAAAGGCAAAGGAAACAAAAGTGAAAATGAAGTTTTGGGACTTCATCAAGATTGAAAGCTTCTGCACAGCAAAGGAAACAATCAGCAAAAGAAAGAGGCAACCCACAGAATGGGAGAGGATATTTACAAATGACAATACAGACAAAGGGCTGATATCCAGGATCTATAAAGGACTCCTCAAACTGAACACACAAGAAACAGATAATCATGTCAAAAAATTGGCAGAAGACATGAACAGAATTTCTCCAAAGAAGACATGAAAATGGCTAAAAGACACATGAAAAAATGTTCATCATCACTAGCCATCACGGAGATTCCAATCAAAACCACATTGAGATACCACCTTACACCACTTAAAATGGCCAAAGTGAACAAGACAGTAAACAATGTGTATTGGAGAGGATATGGAGAAAGGAGAATCCTCTTACACTTGTGGTAAGAATGCAAGTTTGTGCAGCCACTTTGGAAAACAGTGTGGAGATGCCTTAAGAAATTAGAAATAGAGTTTCCCTGTGACCCTGCAATTACACTACTGGGTATTTACTCCCAGGATACACATGTAGTGAAAAAAAGAGCCATCTTTACCCCAGTGTTCATAGCAGCAATGGCCACGGTCGCCAAACTGTGTAAAGAACCAATATTCCCAACAATGGATGACTGGATAAGGAAGATGTGGTCCATATACACTATGGAGTATTATGCCTCCATCAGAAAGGATTAATACCCAACTTTTGTATCAACATGGACAGGACTGGAAGAGATTATGCTGAGTGAAATAAGTCAAGCAGAGAGTCAATTATCATATGGTTTTGTTTATTTGTGGAACATAAGAAATAACATAGAGGATGTGGGGAGATGGAGAGGAGAAGGGAGTTGGTAGTAATTGGAGGGGGAGAGGAACCATGAGAGACTGTGAACTCTGAAAAATAATCTGAGGGTTTTAGAGGGGATGGGGGTTGGAGGTTGTGTGAACCTGGTGGTAGTTATATGGAGGGCATGTATTGCATGGAGGATTGGGTGTGGTGCAAAAAGAATGATTCTGGAACACTGAAAAGAAATAAAAAAAAATAAATAAATTCTAAAACCAAAACAAAACAAAACCAGAAATTTTAGAAGTCTGCTCCACTGAAGGACATCACTCGAGAGTGTTATCAGGGATGGAGCACTTGTGTGGACAGTGTGATGCCAGGAGTTTGGCTAGATTGTTATCAAACCATTGATAATACCTACAA